>NC_139521.1:11329359-11749359 GCF_947247035.1 Vipera ursinii
AGGTTGCCTACCTCTGTAGTAGGCCAACTTTTGTATAATTGCTTCATTCTTACTCCTTTACTGCCTTATCTTCATGCTATTTGCCTATCTGAGGACAAACTGGGCACCTAAGGCCAAAGAACTAAATCAAGATGATTCATGTCTTAGAATGAATGTGGTGACAGGATTAATCCAATGAGCAGCTATGCAAATCAATGGGAAATTAAAAGAATTCCTCAACAGAATGTTACCATCCAATTCAAGCTTTATCTTTTCCTTAATGACAGTTCAATTTTTTTTCCTGCCATCAAGATTTTGGCTGATTGAGGATTTGTGGCTAAGAGTCCATTTTTACCGTTTATTTAGCCTTGTCCATATCTAATCTTTTTTAAAGACTAGGGTAGAAATCCTTAGAAACAACCAGTGGTGGGATTCAGCTGGTTCGCACCATTTCGGCAGAAATGGTACCTAATTTTTTTGTTGCTCGGGCTTCCGGAAGCATCCACACAGAGAACCGGTTGTTCACCTATTTGAATCCCACCACTGCAAACAACTCAACTGTTTTGAAAGCTACTGCAATCCAATGGATGTGATTTTCCTCACCTTTTTCTGAAAGTGCAATTATGACGCATAAGGCCATTTGAGAAATGTCAGTTACAGCACAAATTTGTTGTCCTGACGTTCATTCCTTCTCATCTGGACCTGATGGACATCATTTCTTCTATCAGTAATCTGTGTCTTCCGAGCTCTTATGAGGGTCTGGTTGTGTCATCAGTGACAATGTTCAGACACCATGTCTTTGGTCATCTTCTTTTCCAAATGCCTTTTTAATTTCCCAAACATCAGGGTCTTTGAGCAGGCTTGACTTGAGGTAATTTAATGAATTCCCTTATTCATTAGTTTTCCTAACAGTACAAAAGTGGTTGGTCATTGCATGGTTTGAGAATTGCTTTCCTATTTGCCAGGCTATCCTAAGGTTTCTTATTAGTCTCCTATCCAGGTGTAACTCAGGTATTATCTGACCTTTAGTTTTCTGCGACAATCCAAGAACAGTTGGATGTTTCCACAAGACAAGGCCCAAAGGAGTTTGCCATTCTCATGCAACAAATTTCTCACTTAACAACATACATTTTGGGCTCAATTGTGGTCGTAAGTCGAGGATGTACTATCTTGATATATGCACTAATTTAACAATATATAAGTGCTCTGCAGACATGTGCTAAGTGTTAAGGAACGAGGTGTTTCTGAGCATAGGGAAACACTCAACATTGTTTGATGCATTCCAGCATCAAATTCGTAATTCATTTCATCCCAAAACCAACTCTGGTTTCCCTGCAATCATTCCCCTTCCCCCCCACCTTTTCTGCTTATTCAACTTATTTGATGGAGAGAACATTTTTACTGTTTTAGCCAATAAAACCTTAAACCTTAAACACACTGATTCATTGCAAATTAACAAGAAATATGTCACTCAACCCCAATGTCCTTTATAAACATTTTAGTAGAGAGAGGCACTCCATTCCTATAAAGACATGTATTTTGAACCAAACTTGAATTGAGCAGGCTAATTAAATGCCTCTTAAACATGATTTAGCTGTCCTGTAAAATGCAATTATTCACACCTGAAAAAGATTCATATAGAGGAAGCCAGGGAATTAAAGCAAATCCTAAACCATAATTTCTTTGCCTTTCCAAACTTTAGCCTGAAGCAATTTCTACTAATTATTACTGGCCTGGAGAAAATCCGCTTAATAGCAATAGATTGCAATGAAATAAAGAGAAGAAATTCCAAGTTTCTTTTAGCCTATTTCTGTGTTAGTTGCTATTTCCTTCCCCTTTATACATAAAAAGGCAAAATAAATAGTTCAGGGACCTGACTGTCTAATTCCACCCTTAGGCTGTGACTGAACAACCTGAGCAGAGATCAAATAGATTTGTGGACCATCGAATGTGACCTTTATCTTGTATTTAACATTCAGATTTTAAAAGAAGCAATATTATCAGCTAGGTGTCTGATACCAGAGGCCTAGAGGGTTATGTAACCGCTTCGTCTGCTACAGTCCTCAGGAAAGAATCTTCTTTGATGGGATGTGATTGATTTGGAAAGACTAGGAATATTGTGCTGCATTCTTCTTTCACATCTGCAGTATCCATAAATATTAGTCCCCCCCAACTAATGTTACTTGATTTTTTAAAAAAAAAATTGCAGTAAAAGTAAAGATATGTTTAACGTCACAACTCAGCCTGGTTGCTGGACTGCAAACTCAGACTGCAAGAAAATATTGTGCATTTCATTCATTCACTCATTCATTCAGTGACCACCCTACTATGTAGTTTGTTGACAATTTTTGTCAGTATTTAAACGGAGTTCAGAAATACAAATCTATCTCAAGCCTTTATGCAGTTGGCTTATTTCAGACAATACTAACATATATGAACAGTTATATGACAACAGCCTGCAAAATACTCATAAACTAAAAATATACAGTAGGCAAATATTCGAACGTTTAACTTTAAACCTAAGGAGGATTATTTAAATTTTAGCAATCTACGGACTGAAATAAGATTGGCAAGACACTCTTCTATGAAATTGAAAATAATACCATTTTTAAGGGAAACTTCCCTAAATAATTTCTAAAAATATAAATTAAACCACAAGAACACTTTAAGTGATTCATACATCCTTGGGATATAACTACCGTATGTGATTTAAGCAACTTTCGTGTTAGGACCTACAATCTGATATGCTTCTCCAGTCAAATGATATTCAGCGAATATATCAGGTGAAACGGACTGAGATCCACGCAAAAACTGGTTATAAAAGTGGTTTGTCCTTAAGGGGCCACATAATGCTTATAGTATTTCATTTACAGGGGCATCTGCAGAGGGTCAAAAAAGTCAAGATTACAGGTAGTGCTCGACTTATTTAGTGACTTTTCAAAATTACAACGGTGCTAAAAAAAAGTGTCTTATGACGGTTGTTCACACTTATGAACATTGCAGCATCCTCTTGGTCATGGGACTCTTGGTAACTGACTCAGATTTATGACAAGTGCAGTGTCCCCAGTGTCGCCTTTTGCAACCTTCTGACAAGCAAAGTCAACGCAGAAGCCAGATTTGCTTAACAAACCGGGTTACTAATTTAACATCCGCAATGATTCACTTAACAACTGTGGCAAGAAAAGTCGTAAAATGGGGTACAAGTCACTTAACAAGTGTTTCACTTAGCAACATGAATTTTGGGCTCAATTGTGGTCTACCTATACTGTATAGCCATGACCGCATAAAATCCCACCCCCTTACGGTAATGTCTGACACATAAAAAGGATGGAGCTTTAATCGCAGCTATCACCTTGACTGTTTTGAATGCCCCTGCCCTAACTTTCCCCCATTTTTATGCTTCAGAATATCTAATGTTGGGAAATATGAATAGACAAGGAACAATTATCAATGGCTGAGGGTTTTTCCCGCCCCACATCTTCTGAACCAAGGAGCAGGAGGTTGATCAATAAGGGGCATATCAGGTACCCAAGTTAAAAAATAAATAAATTACCCATATACAATTGTTCTACAGAGGTTGGCAATACAATTTCAATAATCAGAATTAATTTTCTCCCCTGTTTGGATGCATTCTTTCATTACATCCATAATTTATGCTGTTTTATTCACTCTGGCCAACTGCGATATTTATTGAGATTCTGTGTAAACTTTGCATAATTCACTGGTTAAGTCAAACTAAGACTGACGCATTAAATATCAACCTCTTTTCCATTCTATCTTGCCAAACATCATTAGACAACATTTTTTCCCTAGCAAGCAGAGGACAGGACTTTCCAGGAATAAAATATACTTTCTAGAAAGCAATTTCCTCAATAGCAAAAAACAAAAATTAAAAAAAAGAGAGAGAACTTAGCCAAAAATAATGGGAGCATCTCCGAATGACATAACCATGTGATGGGAGAGGGGAAGGAGGAAACATACCGTAATAGAAATTAGCATTGTGTAAGCTGCAAATGAAGAGAAGCGAGGGTTGTAGCACAGTCTTTCAGAATTTCTGTCTCATGGGGATTGAAGGCAAAGCAATACTTACATGTAATAGAATTCTCGTATATGAAGTTTATTCCTAATTTAAAGCAAAGAGAGCCTTCAATGCAGAAAGAATCATGTTTTCTTCAAAATCTGATGAAAAAAGTTCAGCTAACAGGCATTCGTAGCACGTATTTACAATGGTTGTAGCATCCCAAACGATCGCCATTTGAGATCTTCCTAACCAGCTTCTGACAAGCAAAGTCAATTTGGGAAGCTGGATTTGCTTAATGACCACTTGAATTACTTAATAAATGCGGTGATTTGCTTAGCAACTATGGCAAAAAAAAAAAAAAAAAAAAAGATGCGACTCACCCAACTACCTTGCTTAACAGTGGAAATTCTGGTCACAATTGTGGTTGTAAATTGAGGACTTCCTATATACATTCTTTTTCACTATCAAGTCTAAAGCGTATCATCTTTTTCCTAGCTCCGTGGTGGTGAACGTATGGCACACGTGCCACAGGGCACGCACGCGTACCGTCGCCCCAGTCCTAGGCCTTCAGCTAGGTTTTATAAAACCTTTTTGCTTTAGACCTCCGCCGCTGTGTGCAAAAAAAAGAAAAGAAAAAAAAGAAAAGGTTCAATCAATCAATTTCAACTTCTCGTGGGGAAAAAAAAAGATCGCATAAAGTTGGAATTGATTAATTGAACTTTTCAGTCCCCTCCAGTCTGCCGTTAACACCGCAGCCACGCCCACCCAATTGGCCACACCCACTCAGCACCCGACGATACATAAGTGGGTTTTGAGTCGCAGTTTGGGCACTCGGTTTCTAAAAGGCTCGCCATCACTGCCCTAGGTATTCTGTCATAGCTTGCGCTGTATAGCAGACATGTCAAACACAAGGCCCCGGGGCCGGATCCGGCCCGCGAAGTGGTTTCATGCGGCCCGCGAAGCCATCCTGGAAACAGTGAGGGAACGGCCCCCATTGCCTTGGCCCTGGCCCAGAGACCCTCCTTCTGCCAGAGACCCTCAGATGTGTCCCACTCCTGCCCAGGCACCCATAGGCACCCTTGATGCAAACGATGTAGAGCTGGCCACGCCCACCTAGTAGGCCATACGCACTCTAGCCATGCCCACTGAGTAGGCCACGCCCACCCAGGCCATATGCACCCGGTCCCCTGAGGGCAACCGCAATGCTGATGCGGCCCTCAATGAAATTGAGTTTGACACCCCTGCTCTATAGGTTGACTGTAGACTAGCAATTCTTTACAGAATTCTACAAATTCTATAATTTGTAGAATTCTACAAATTCTACATAGAAAATAATTATCCAAGCAACTAATCCAGAGTGGTGACACCACTGCAAGGTCTTTTGATGTGACTTAAAAGAGATTGACTCATGCAATCACAATCACATCTGAAAGCCAACTTCAGAACAAACATGAGAGGGCAGCTTACACGTGGCATGGAATTATGCATGTTACATCATAGCATTTACAGCAAGTTATAGAACTGCATTAAGTTAAATAAATAACTAGTCCTGAAGTCGCCACAAAGATAAAACTGCATTTATCTACCTGTCAATCATGTCATCATGAAGTCAGAATGCACTCTTTGTGCTATGCCGTTCCTCCACCCCTAGAGGCCTGCCTATCTGTTATAAGTAATTAATTCTGGAGAAGAACTCACACAAGGATTGTAAACCACCTTAGCATAGCTGATTTTTGAGAATGGACTTTTAATATCCTTTGATGGAACCAACTTAAGAACTAAGCATTTGAAGGAAGAATGAGTAGAGCAATTAAGAAAGCAAGATTCCTTTTGTATTTTATTTATTTTTATTTTTATTCCATTTATATCCCGCCCTTCTCTGAAGACTCAGGGCGGCTTACAAGCTTAGCAGTAGCCTTCATTCTATGTATATGCCTGCTTATTAGGGCTTTCACACACACCCCCAAGCGGCATTATTACAAAGTCAGCTTAATTGCCCCCAACAATCTGGGTCCTCATTTTACCTACCTCGGAAGGATGGAAGGCTGAGTCAACCTTGAGCCTGGTGGGACTCGAACCTGCACTAATTGCAGGCAGCTGGTGTTACTTAAGGAGGCATTAGCCCACTGCTCCACCAAGGCTGGAAAAATGGAAAAACCCAAGATGGACAGGGATATATATATATATATATATATATATATATATATATATATATATATATATATATATATCACAATGAGATCAGAAGTTAAGAGAAACTTGGGAAACTCAGGATGCTAGAACAAGAAGCCAAATATGGAAGATTCTGAACAGCAAGTCCAAATTATCTGACAGGGAAGCACACCTCAACACTGTATGGGTTGAAAGAGCGTTTAGCAAACTGGGATCTCTAAAATGCTTTGAATATTAATCTGCCTCTGTGGCAGCTAGTTTGCTCATTAGTAAAGGATTGTGGCAATTGTCCAAAATATCTACAGGACAACAGATTGTATTTCTCCCTCTTTGTCTTCAATTTTGTCAATATTTTAAAGTGTCAGAAAGCCTGGAATAAGGAACTAGTAGAGGAAACTGATCTTCTAAGAAATGAAGGAACAGGAGCTAAAAATGAAAACAATTAAAACCAGAGGATTGAGTGATTCTAGGAATATGATGATTTGACTGTGTTCTGTTGTTGTCCCAACATAAACATAGCAATATGAATTCAAACAGAGGTGTTTTTTTAAAAAAAAAAAACTAGGCTGTTCGCTCCTACTAAAAATTGAATTGCCAAACCAATTGTCACTCAAATCATGTGAAGTGTTAATACCACTTTACGATGTTTTGGTAAGGCTACACTTGGAATAGTGCATCCAGTTTTGGTCACCACGATGTAAAAAAGAGGTCGAGACTCTAGAAAGAGTACAGAGAAGAGCAACAAAGATGATTGGGGGACTGGAGGCTAAAACATATAAGGAACGGTTGCTGGAATTGGGTAGGTCTAGTTTAATGAAGAGAAGGACGAGGGGGGACATGATAGCAGCGTCCCAATATCTCAGGGGTTGCCCCAAAGAAGAGGGAGTCAAGCTGTTCTCCAAAGCGTCTTAAGGCAGGACAAGAAGCAATGAATGGAAACTAATCAAGGAGACAAGCAATCTAGAACTAAGGAGAAATTTCCTGATAGTTAGAACAATTAACCAGTGGAATAACCTGCCTCCAGAGGTGGTGAATGCTCCAACACTGGAAGCTTTTTAAGAAGACACTGGAAAGCCATTTGTCTGAAATGGTATAGGTTTTCCTGCCTGAGCAGGGGGTTGGACTAGATGGCCTCCAAGATCCCTTCCAACTTTCTTCTTATTATTATTAGAGTGTGGAAGCTAGTTTGTCCCCTGTGGTGCACCCCGGATAGGGCACAAGCACGAAGCGAATGGACTAGCAATCTTAAAGACAGCCGAAGAACTACTCTGTACGAACACTAATGTACCATCGCCATGCATTAAATAAATAAATAACCTCTAGAACAGAGCTCCTGGTCACTGCCTAGACTGCGCAAAGAATACAGCAACATCTTCCTTATGGCTGCTGCAGAACCTGAAACCCAGTCGGTCACCTCCCCACTGCTATCCAACCAGAAATTATGCAAGGTCTGCACACTCGTTCACCGCCGGTTCTTTGATGGATGCATCTTAGCAGATTTCAGCATCAGCCTGAGATCAAGGCACCCAACATTTGCAAAAGAAGCAATTTAGACCAGTGGTAGGCAACCTTGGCTCTTTTATGACTCGTGGACTTCAACTCCCAGAATTCCTGAGCCAGCCATGCTGAGGGGAAAGGGAGAGTTTCCAAGCTGAGCCATGCTGGCTCAGGAATTCTGGGAGTTTATGACCTGCAACCGGCTCAACATGCCAGTTCTCAGACTGCAAGGTGCCAGGCACTTCTGCAAGCCCTCCGAACGGCACATCTACCAAAAAAATAGCAGCACGCCTCTTTCCTCATCACTTCTCTCTCTCCCCTCTGAAAGCATAACCCCAACATACACGCACACACACACACACACACATCCAGAAGGACCTTATATAGACATTCCTCTGTCACGGTACACTATAGTTAATCTTTCTATTTCTGAAGGTACACATTATCTTATTTCACTATTGCTGGAAAGATGCATTTTCCCAGAGACAAGACATCAAAAATTATATGTGTAAACTTGGCTTAGGTAACCTAACCCATCCTGCTAATTCTACAGTTCTGGAAAAAGAGCAGCCTTCACATTCCTTGATATTTATCAGCCATAGAATCGAAAATAAAGTCAAGTCGGCATTCTTCACCGCATGGATTTATTTTAGTTACTGTGACCCTGTGAGCAGAAATAAATAAGGTGAGAAACATGACTGGAATGGCTTAACTTATTCAGATTAATTGCCCCAAACTGAACACTCGATTCATGAATTCTAAGCTTTAAAATATCTAGGAATGCTCAGCAAATATTATGGGTGTGTGTATGTGTGTGTATAAATGCATAATGTAGAGCTGCCACAACTCAGAGAAACAGTTGGCGGGGAATGAAAAGTCTTTCTAGGCATGCTAGCAAAATACTGCCTGATCTCAAAGGTGTGCTTAAGAGATCACTTGAATATCCACAGAAAAAGCTTTTGGAGTGCCAATTCTGGCATGGCATAGCCTATTGTGGCCTGGCAGAATAACATATTCTTGATGATTCGTTGCTTGATGACCAAGGTGACTGTAAATTGCCTTATCACGGAAGGAAAATAGATTGAATCAAAGCTACATTCCAAGGCTACCCAAGAAACCAATACCAACTTTTTCTGAGCAAAGCCAGCACTTTTGTATCTCTCTGTGTGTAATTAACTAGTCCAGGGGTAGGCAACCTTGACTCTTTTATGACTCGTGGACTTCAACTCCCAGAATTCCTGAGCCAGCCATGCTGAGGGGAAAGGGAGAGATTTTCAAGCTGAGCCATGCTGGCTCAGGAATTCTGGGAGTTGAAGTCCATGAGTCATAAAAGAGCCAAGGTTGCCTACCCCTGATCTAGTCCAAGAGCCCACCTGAAAGGCCGAAGCAAAGATGGCAAGATATGATAAATGCAGACGTGAAAAATGCCCAGTTAAGACCCGGATGCTGCATTTGATCGTGCAAGATGGCGCTTGCTGATCCAAAAGGGGGATGCTGCAGCTGTGGAAAAAATGCTAGGATTGTTGGTAACTGTGTATAATTATCTGCTGGCCTCACCTGGATTGCACAAGAAAAGTAACATGGCCACAATTACTTAAGTTTCTTATAATTGCCCTTTACAATTGTCCCAATAAATTGGGATGGCCAGTCTGGAGGTCCCCACAGTGGGCCCTCTTCAAAACTTATTAGTTCTGAAAATGGGTAGCTTTTCTTATTTTGAGATAGGAAACACACAATCATTCTAATACCTAGTATAATCTTCATGAAGTTAAGAGAGAGAGAGAGAGAGAGAAAAAAGCTAATTCCTTCTCTTCAAAACAACCAAAAGAAAGCAATGGCAAGTTTCACTCAGCTCTGAGTGATGAGCCGCAGCAGGATTCTTCAAACTTGGCCCTTTTCTGACTTGTGGACTTCAACTCCCAGAATTCCTCAGCCAGGCGACGAATCATCAAGAATATGTTATTCTGTCAGGGACGTTGGCTGAGGAATTCTGGGAGTTGAAGTCCACAAGTCAGAAAAGGGCCAAGTTTGAAGACCCCTGAGCCACAGCACTCTGAATCGGTCCCCCCCCCAAAACTGTGGCTCTCATTGTCTTTTAAAATTGCTACGTGGCCTCATTAATGAAACCTGAAGCATTTTTTTTAGATATGATGGACAAGCCAATTGAAAAACAATTTGGGGTGCTATATGAGACTGGAAACGATTTGTAGACTTTCTACGTACTAAATATAATAACAGATGGTTAACAGAGAGATTTGAAGATTAGTGTAATGTTTAGCTCAACCTGTCATCTGCTTTTTCTTCTTTTATCTTTTATATATGTACATGTGTATGTAAGGGACACGGTGGCTCAGTGCGTTAGGACGCTGAGCTTGTCGATCAGAAGGTCGGCAGTTTGACGGGTCGAATGCCAAGTGCCGCATAACAGAGTGAGCACCTGTTACTCGTCCCAGCTTCTGCCAACCTAGCAGTTCAAAAGCACGTAAAAATGCAAGTAGAAAAATAGGGACCACTCCGGTGGGAAGGTATCAGCGTTCCTTGCGCCTTTGGCGTCTAGTCATGCCGGCCACATGACCACGGAGACATCCTCGGACAAGCGCTGGCTCTTTGGCTTTGAAACGGAGATGAGCACCGGCCCCTAGAGTTGGAAACGACTAGCACGCATGTGCGGGGGAACCTTTACCTTTATGTGTATGTATGTATGATATGTACACACACACACATGTTGGTATACATTTGTAAAAGGGGAGGAGAATTCATTGTTTTTTTTCTTTCAGCACTCAGCCAGGGTGGATCCTACATGTAAAATGTTACAACTTAACTGACCGCTTTTTCCTCCTTTTCTGTAAACTATTTTTTTTTTGTGGTTAGGGTTGAATGTATGATTTTGTTTTGTTACATTTTGTTTGTTTTACTGTTCTGTATTTTATTCTCTACGATAAAATGAACAAACTTATAAAAATGCTAAGCTGCCTCCAGACTATGTAGGTTGTTCATCCCAATGTTGTACCAGAATGGAAAGCAATAGGATGCTACACACTGGCCTTTGGCAATACTTTTGAAATAAGCTTAAAGAGGAAGGGGAAACATCTGAAGTTATTTTTGTGCCTTTAGGTCTTTGGTGATCCACTAAACATGCTAGGGTGGGTCTTGCATTGTCTGGAGCCTGTCAGGTCTGTTGCATAGTCTCATTTCCTTCTTCCTGTTGCTAGAGAAACTTGTGTTTACAGTACAGGACCATCCTGTTTAACCTTCATACATTACAGACTGCAGGACCACGCAACTGAAATCGGAGGCAAAAGTGCACACAACACTTTGGCCCACAAGTAATACAAGAAATTCTTCTGGTACTTAATACTTCACACTGGAGATTAGTAAGATTTTCAATTGAATCCCTCTAAAGCAGGGGTCCCCAACCTTGGCAACTTTTAAGACCTGTGGACTTCAACTCCCAGAATTCCCCAGCCAGAGATCTTAAAGTTGCCAAGGTTGGGGACCCCTGCTCTAAAGTGTACCTACTAACCAGATTCCATGTATTCTGTATATTATGCTCTTTTCTCATGTGCTGGCTGGGCAAACTCCGTATAGAATTTTGTGGGCCTTAGGAAAGGTTTTGACCCTGCTGTACATTTTAGCACCTGATGCCAATATTTATTTCTCTCTAGAAAGTATACTTACAGAGAAAGGATACATTTTCCTCCAGATTGTACAATGATTTTTATACTTATTACTTCAAAAGTGGGAGAAGGCTAATGCTGCTTAGCCTGTGAGTTGCCGAAGAGATTCATCCAGACTTGATTTCTTTAAAGTATGTAGGACATAAAACATTTTTGGGGAAAAAAAGATGGTGCTATAAGACAATTTCCAGGTTTTTTTTTAATCGCTTTCTTTTTCTCAGATACACTGGATTTGGTAGGCTTTAAAGAAAAAATGGCCCTGGTCACATTGAGTGTCTACCAGGATGCCATAAAATAACTGAGAAATCTTATTAAGACCATCCCAGTACTGTATTTCATTTGAAATCCATGAACTTTAACAGTGGCTTTGCATGAATGTCATAAGGATTGAGAACTATTTCAGACGCCTTGACCTCGGTAGCCTCTGAGATTGAAATATTCAAGCATAAACATTATTCCTTCCAAGATTTTTCATAACATTATATTTCTGAAACAAATCTGAAACAAGACATCCCAAGAATCTTGCAGAATCTTTCTGACAAGGGATTTTTCCACTTGGAAAAGGCCACATAATCCAGGATTGTAACAACCTGGTCGCTGGTCACAGCTATCAATCCGCTTCCAGACAAATGCATTCATTGACTATCTTTTACTTACAAAGGCTCACTTTCTGGAATATTGGCAAAGCTGTTGATTCACAGCTGAACTTTCTCCTGTTTTTTTTTTTTTAAAAAAAAACTTCCTAGCTAAGTCAAATACGTCTCTTCCATCTGAACCAAGAAGAAAGACAACACGGTAAAGCCAAAAGCAGCAAGTTAGAGGAACACAAAGACAATTGGCTTCGGTCCGAAATGTAGCCGAGCAACACATTTGCAGGCCAGATGGATGCTAAAGTAATCCAACTCTTGAGCAGTGGATACACTTATACCCAAACACACAATTCCTCAATCTGTTTGGCTATTATATTCTTTCTAGTTCATTACAAATAACATTGCAAATGTAACTAGAGTTTCAGCATCCTGACTCCTGGGAAAATTTTCTCCATGCATCTGAGACTCCCCATAGCCCAAGATAGAAAACCCATCTGTAAATGATGCCTGGGATAAAGTTACAGCCTGACAAACCACAAATGCTTAGGGAGGAGGAAAAAGAGAAAGAGAGAGAGAGAGAAAGGACCATTACTGAGAGATAAGATGGAAGTCAAAAAGCTGGGCATACTCCTAAGAGGCAAAACCTTCTGCTATTCCGCCTGAAATTTCATCTTGGGGGCTGGTGTGGGGTGTGGGGTGGGGAGGCTGCATTAGCTGGACAAGGTCATTTATCTCCGGAATTGCTTTGCTTGCCAGGGGCCCAAGTAGTCTAACCTCTTCTGAATCCTGCAATCCATTGATTTACTCCAGAGTAACTGAATTATGAGAGAGCTGAGGTTGCCTACCCTTGGTGTAGTGGTTTAGGCTTAAGGCTGAAAACTGGGAGACTTTGAGTTCTAGACACAAAGCTAGTGGGGTGACCTTGAACCAAGCACTTTCTCTCAGCCCCTAGGAAGGAAGCAACAGCAAACTAGGTCTGAAAAACCTTGCCAAGAAAACTGCAGGGACTTGTTTGGGCAGATGCTGAGAACTGGACATGACTGAACAACAACAACAACCAACTGAACCATGGATAGCAATCCTAGTCTGGAATTGAAAGAGGTACATGCATACATCTCAATGCTTGTATTAGTCTAAAAGGTAAAGGTAAAGGTTCCCCCGCACATGCGTGCTAGTCGTTTCCGACTCTAGGGGCCGGTGCTCATCTCCGTTTCATAGCCGAAGAGCCATCGCTTGTCCGAGGACGTCTCCGTGGTCATGTGGCCGGCATGACTAGACGTCAAAGGCGCACGGAACGACCGTAGTGGTCCCTATTTTTCTACTTGCATTTTTACGTGCTTTCGAACTGCTAGGTTGACAGAAGCTGGGACGAGTAACAGGCGCTCACTCTGTTACGCGGCACTTGGGATTCGACCCACCAAACTGCCGACCTTCTGATCGACAAGCTCAGCATCCTAACCCACTGAGCCACCGCGTCCCTTGTATTAGTCTAGAGCAGGGCTTTTCAACCTTTTCACCCATTGTACCACTTTTAGGATACGGCAACATCTGAGGACCACCAGACGCCTAGCAAGGTGTCAAAAACTTGATGACCGCCCCCCAAAAAGGGAAAAAAGTGATGAAGTACAGGTAGTCCTCAACTTACAACAGTTCGCTTAGTGACTGTTTGAAGTTACAATAGCACTGAAAAAAGTGCTCCCCAAGCCACAGCCGAGCAAGACACCTGCCTGCCCGCCCGGCGGCGTTCTTCCTCCTGTCCGAGGTTTTCATTGTTGTGAGCATTTCTGTTGAGGATTGGCAGCGGGGGTGGGGTGGGGTATTTGGTTTTTATTCCCCCGTCTGCTGGGTTGTTGTAGCAGGTTTTGGTCACATGACCCTGGGACACTGTGACCATCATAAATAAGAATCAGTTGCCAAGCATCTGAATGTAAATCACAAGGCCCTGGAGATGCTGCAACATTCCAGCTGATCGGCGCTTCTTCTGGGCTCAGAAGCGCCAGGATCAGCGCCGAGCTCCAGCTGGAGCCTGGCACTGATCCTGGCGCTTCTGCTGAGCCCTGACAGCCCCGAAGAAGCGCTGATCCTGGCGCTTCCGCTGAGCCCTGACAGCCCTGTAGCTCCAGCCGTCTCTCGCTCAGGCTTGTGCGGTGCTGCCACCGGTTCAGCTCATTCCCTCCCCCGCTACTTTTCTAGGATGGTCGCGTACCACCTGCCAGGTGCCCATGTACCACGGGTGGTACCCGTACCACTGGTTGAAAAGCCCTGGTCTAGAGCAGGGGTGCCTCAAACTGCTGGCCTGCGGGCTGATTGCATCATGTGGAGGCCGCGCCCACCCCCCGGCAATGCAAAAAAAAGTTGTGATATGTCACGTGATGCGAGTTTGATCTCCCTCCGCCCCTTGTCCCACTGGTACTTTTAACTCCTTGGAAGAGTTGTGGTAACTGTTGTTGAGGGATGGGGGAATACATTAAATAGTGACTAAAAGAAGAAGCCAATTCTGTGTTGGTGGCATTGGTTCATTCTGTGCCTGTCTCGAGATGAGGCAGTATGTGGTTTATCTATAGTTTCTTGCTATGTGCATTTTTGCTAAAAACTCACCAGCAAAATGCATGAAATCTAACTTTAAGGCTTCCTGATGATGCATGACTAATATCATATATCCCACTATCAAGATGCCAGAAAAACGTACCATGTTATATTATTAACCCTGTGGCCAGAAAAAGCAGAATTTTTGACAACCCACACAAACTTACCAATGCAGCAAGGCTGGGTCAGTGCCTTATCTGGCCATGCAAGCCATAGGAACTGAAAATGAATGAAATTAAACGAAATGCACCTACTGTATTTTGATGTATTCAGTTGATAAAACTCCAGATTCAATCCTTGGCACCTACATTGAAATGTCTCAAGAAAGCAGGGTTGGAAAACCCAGGGCATTCAATAAGGCAGCTGATTGGATGGAGCAATGGCCTATTTCACCTAAAAGCAGGCTTAAAAAGGTCTTTCTGGATCAAACCCAGAATCAGTCCAACACTTTGCATCCAGATGCCAGGATAAATTCAAGAACATGGCCTACGTGCAAATAAACTCTTTTTGCTATAACCTTGCAAATAGTATTCAAAGTCTGTGATAATGGAGGAATTCCCAAGCATCATTTTGTGTACCTTTCCTCTAAGCCAGGGGTGTCAAACTCAATTTCATTGAGGGCCGCATCAGCATTGCGGTTGCCCTCAGGGGGCTGGGTGGGTATGGCCAGGGTGGGCGTGGCCTATTGGGTGGGCATGGCTAGACTGGGTGTGGCCTGCTGGGTGGGCGTGGCCAGCTCTACATCGTTCGCATCAAGTGTCCCTATGGGGGCCTGGGCAGGAGTGGGACAGATCTGAGGGTCTCTGGCAGAAGGAGGGTCTCTGGGCCAGAGCCAAGGCAGTGGGAGCCATTCCCTCACTGTTTCCAGGATGGCTTCGCGGGCCACATGAAACCACTTCGCGGGCCGGATCCGGCCCCCGGGCCTTGTGTTTGACATGTGTGCTCTAAGCCTTTCTTTTTGCATATTTCAGAGCCCTGGAAGGCTGGCCAAAACGTTTAGTGACTGGGCCATTATACAGGTGTAGTATAACCACAGAACAGGGCTTTTCAACTAGTAGTATGGGTACCACCTGTGGTACATTGGCACCTGGCAGGTGGTACGCGACCATCCTAGAAAAGTGGTAGCGGGGGAGGGGAATGAGCTGAACCGGTGGCAGCAGCGCACAAGCCTGAGCGAGAGACGGCTGGAGCTGCAGGGCTGTCAGGGCTCAGTGGAAATGCCAGGATCAGCGCTAGGCTCCAGCTGGAGCTCGGCGCTGATCCTGGCGCTTCTGAGCCCAGAAGAAGCGCTGATCAGCTGGAATGTTGCAGCATCTCCAGGGTCTTGTGATTTACATTCAGATGCTTAGCAACTGATTCATATTTATGACGGTCACAGTGTCCCAGGGTCATGTGAAGTGACCAAAACCTGCTGCAACAACCCAGCAGACGGGGGAATAAAAACCAAACACCCCACCCCCGCTGCCAATCCTCAACAGAAATGCTCACAACAATGAAAATCTCGGACAGGAGGAAGAGCGCTGCCGGGTGGGCAGGCAGGTGTCTTGCTCGGCTGTGGCTTGGGGGGCACTTTTTTCAGTGCCATTGTAACTTCGAACAGTCTCTAAGCGAACTGTTGTAAGTCGAGGACTACCTGTACTTCATCACTTTTTTCCTTTTTTTGGTCATCAAGTTTTTGACACCTTGCTAGGCGACTGGTGGTACTCGGACGTTGCCATATCCTAAAAGTGGTAGAATGGGTGAAAAGGTTGAAAATCCCTGCCATAGAAGACTGGTAGTGTAATTTTCACCTTGTTTTGAGATGGGGAAAATGCAAAAAGGCACTGGAAACCTGAAAATAAATCTGACACTGTTAAGGATAGTCCCTCCTCAGAGGAACACATGCTACAAAAATGTACATTTTGGCTTATCTGTTTTTGCATCATGTAATACTAACTCATTTTGTATCACTGTCCTGCCTACTGCCATCCTCTTTCCCTTAAATATTAAGAATGGGCTGGATTCTTGAGAAATTGCCCACTCTTTTCTGTTAGGGGCAAATGACATCAAGGATTTTTATTTGCTGCCTTCTGCTAGAGCCAGCATGAAAATAACTAAATGAATCACCTATAGATTTGGTATAACCTGGTGGTCACCCTTCTAAGTGCTAATGAGGCTTGACAGCGCATTGCTTTCAAATACAGACAAATATGGCAGGATGCTGCCACCTATTGAAAAGTAAATCTATTTGGACAGTAAGGAGCTCTTCAATTTCTTGAACAGCTTGATGCCAAGTTAAGACTTTTCCGACTTGGTGCAATACACCCCCACCCAGAAATCTTAGCTAGCCTCTCAATCGTCACACTAAATGGGAATTCTGGAAACTGTAATCTCAAGACATCTACACAAAACCAGGTTAAGAAATGCTAGTTAACCAGTGGCACTACTAGATAATATCCATAATTAAAGCCCCATCAGTTTAGACAGCCTTACAGTCAAATAAGAATGCATAAAAATTTTGGCTCCACTTTGAAAACCCATATTATGTCGCTCATTTTTAAAGCAAAAACATCAGAGTAACTTCCAAGTTTCAACTTGGAATCTCCAAATGCTTTGATTTTGTCATTCGGGGGACTTATTATTTCCGAGAGGGAAAGAAAGAGAGTGTGTGTGTGAGAGAGAGAAGAAATGTGAGAGTGAATCTAAATATGTAATCTCCAATTTACTGCTATTAGGGATGATCTTCATTAGCTTAATGGAATCATTTTGCCCACAATGATGCCACAAGTATGTCATTGACAAGTTTTTGTGATGAGTAAAAGCAGAAATGAGGGTGGCACTGAAATGCCAGAGAACAAAAAGAATTTGTTTTCTGTTTGTGCTGGAAATACAAAGCACTGTTTACTACTGGGTGGGTGGGTGTTACTCCTTAAGAGATCAAAGGCGCCTAAGATGACATCAGGAGTTTGGGCACTGGGGGGGAGGTCTCTGGCTCCTAGAAGCCACCAGACTAATTACTGGAAAACTTCAAAAGGGAACTGTAAGCTTTCCTTTCTTTGGCACTTAACACCCACCCACCCCAATTTAACCCTTTCACCTATTCCTCCTTTTAAATATCTACCTACTACTCTTCCCAGTTACTTGGGACTTGATGAATGGCACGTTGGGAAGCATTTTGGCTGGAAACTGAAAAACTACTAATTTAAAACACATTTCAAGGAGAAGCTGCCACATGGTTTCAACCACGCAAGGATTCCTTCCTTTTTTCCTGTTTCCCTAGCAGCCTTAGGCTAAAATGTTAAATCTAGAAGGGTGCTAGCCTTTCCCTTTACGCTCTGTCCAGACTGCTGGACTACAAGGCCCGTAATTCCCAGCCAGTATGACTGACGGCTGTAGAAATGCTTGAAATAATACATCTGGGTGATGTGCGCTAGGTTTATCGGATTGGCTGTCTTTGTGGCTTAGCTTCATTAAATAAATCAGGAGTTTGAGGAAAGAAGGTACCTTAAATGACAAAAAGCCTTTCAGCCTTTATTATTTATTACCATTATTTACCTTTATTGGACTGAACACTTCCAATTCTCTACTAGCTGGGACTTTTGCAAGAAAGGCCAGAACTAAAAACTAAAACGGTTCAGAAAGCACAGAAAACCCGGCTCTTCCAGCTGTCTGGCCCAGACTGAGGGTTTTTTTCATTTTTCATTGGATTTTAGACTTCATTGTTAGGGCTTCCATTTAATTACTGTTTCAACTGATTTTTTAACTTTTGCATTTTATGTTTTAATTGCCTGGTAAACCGCCCTGAGTCCTAGGGGAATAGGGCGCGGTATATAAACTCAATAAATAAATAAATCAATTTATTTTTATTTATTTTCATCCCATTTATATCCCGCCCTTCTCCGAAGACTCAGGGCGGCTTACAATCTAAGAAGCAATAGCCTTCATTCTATGTATATGCCTGCTTATTAATTTAATTTAATTTTTTTTTAAATTTAATTTTAATTCCATTTATATCCCGCCCTTCTCCGAAGACTCAGGGCGGCTTACAAGCTTAGCAGTAGCCTTCATTCTATGTATATGCCTGCTTATTAGGGCTTTCACACACACACCAGCGGCATATACAAATAAAATTATTATTATTATTATTATTATTATTATTATTATTATTATTATTATTATTATTATTATTATTATTATTACAAAGTCAGCTTAATTGCCCCCAACAATTAGGGCTTTCAACCCCCTTCCCCCCAAGCGGCATTTTTACAAAGTCAGCTTATTGCCCCCAACAATAAAACAAATAAATAAAATAAATAAATAAATAAGTAAACAAACAAACAAACAAACTGAACGGAATTCTGCAGAGCGCAAAAACGCATTTATATAAAACGCATTTATATAAAATGCACAGCTAAGGAGAGAATCAGCTCAATGAAGGGTTCCCCCCCCCCGCGCAACCCCCCCCAGTCCAAATGAGCGGCCTGGAAACATTTCATTACTGAGGGGAAAATGCAACCCCCCCCCAAAATAAGTTTATGACAGGCAAGCCAGAGGTTTCAGCAGGAGACGACGACGCGGGATGAAATAAACCAGGCCCGGCGACAAAAAAACAAAAAAACAAAAACGCAGATTCCCTTCAGTTCTTGCCAGAGGAAGGAAGCCTCCTCCTCCTCCTCCTCCTGCCCCCTCCCCCCCCGAAGACTTGCAAAGCGCTTTGCCTACGTGCGAAGGTAAAGGTCTCTCTGCCCTATTCGACTCCGCCAAGCGCAACACGCGCAAACCACGGCAGCGCCAGCCTCAAGACTCGCGCGCAAAAAAAGGCGGAGGGGAAAAAAAAAATCCGCTCGGACCCCCTGTTCGCTTAAGTCGGGGGTCTTCAAACTTGGCCCTTTGGCGACTTGTGGACTTCAACTCCCAGAATTCCTCAGCCAGCGTAGCTGGCTGAGGAATTCTGGGAGTTGAAGTCCACAAGTCGCCAAAGGGCCAAGTTTGAAGACCCCCCGAGTCCGTTTCGCGCCGTCGGACCGGCTCCTGCGCCGGCCCCGCCTCAGCTGCAAAGGATCGGGCGCTAGGAAAAAAAAAAGCCAGCCCAAGAGGATCCGGCAAGCAGCCGAACGGCGGTGGTGGTGCAAAAAGGGCGCAAGCTTCTTCTTCCAACAACGACAACAACGACAACTCCCCCCTTTTGGCTTAGCTCCCTCCGCAAGCCTTTTTCCTCCCCGCCCGCTTGCTCGGGATGGAGCATGTGCAGAGCGCCTAGGAGCTCGCTCCGAACCGGCTTTGCCTCCGAAACGGCGAAGCTTTTTTTTCCCCCCTATTCCCCAACTGACTTGTCTTTGCACGGGACGAGCCGGCTGGGAGAAGCCAGAACCCGCGAGTCGCCCACCCGCCGGCCGCTTACGTGTGAGGATCATGATCCGCCGCCGCTGCTTGGCTGCCCACGCCTGGGCGAGGGTCGTCGGCGACGGCGCCAGCTGCAGGCGGAGAGCGGGCTCCGTCCGGCCCCCCAGGATCGCTGGCTGGCTGGCTGGCTGGCTGGCTGGCACGGCGGGGCAGCGCCTCAACTCATCCTTTCGCTCCCCGCGCAACTCGGGGAGACTCTCCGGCTCTTCCCCGGAGGTGCGAAGCCTTCAGGCGCCAGGCAGGCAAAGGCGGCGCCGAGCCGGCAAAAGCGCTCGCTCCACCTCCTTGCGCTCCAGGTTCCTTCCCGTCAAGGAAGCGGCGCAGCCTCCGGGCCCACCCCCCCCCGCGGGGCTCGGCAGAGGAGAGCCGGGAGGAAAAAGACGGCGGGCGCCTGGCGAGCGCGGCAAAGGCTCGGAGCCGCTGCCCCTCGCGCCACAAACGCCGGCGCGACCCGTTTCCCTCAGGGTTGGCCTTATTGCACGTCCGAACGCGTTTCCCCCGACCCGGAAACCCGCCTGTTTTCCAATGCAGGTAGTCCTCGACTTACAGCAGCTCGCTGAGTGACCGTTCAAGAGTGACTTTTTTTAAAAAAAAAAATCCCATTTATATCTCACCCTTCTCCGAAGACTCAGGGCGGCTTACAGTCTAAGAAGCACACATATGGATCTTTGGTCATTCGGGTTTTTCCCCCACGTAGAGTTGAAGGTGTAAGAGCAACGTTTTGACGAAATCCCATCCGTCATCATATATATATATATATATATATATATGTGTGTGTGTGTGTGTATGTATATTAATTAATTAATTATTGGGACTTATATGCCGCCCTATCTCCTGAAGGACTCAGGGCGGCTAACAACAATAACACACAATAATATAGAAGTTAAAAGAAAATAGCCTTCATTCTGTGTATAATATTTTATTTATTTATTTTATTTTAATTCCATTTATATCCCACCCTTCTCCGAAGACTCAGGGCGGCTTACAAGCTTAGCAGTAGCCTTCATTCTATGTATATGCCTGCTTATTAGGGCTTTCACACACACACCAAGCGGCATTATTACAAAGTCAGCTTAATTGCCCCCAACAATCTGGGTCCTCATTTTACCTACCTCGGAAGGATGGAAGGCTGAGTCAACCTTGAGCCTGGTGGGACGCGAACCTGCACTAATTGCAGGCAGCTGGTGTTACTTAAGGAGGCATTAGCCCACTGCTCCAATACAGGTAGTCCTCGACTTACAGCAGCTCGCTGAGTGACCGTTCAAGAGTGACTTTTTTTTAAAAATCCCATTTATATCTCGCCCTTCTCCGAAGACTCAGGGCGGCTTACAGTCTAAGAAGCACAAATCAATGTTCTTAGCTTGCTTTATTAATTAATTAATTAATTAATTAATTAATTAATTATTGGGACTTATATGCCGCCCTATCTCCCGAAGGACTCAGGGTGGCTAACAACAATAACATACAATAATACAGAAGTTAAAAGAAAATAGCCTTCATTCTGTGTATAATATGCCTGCTTATTAGGGCTTTCGCCGCCCCCGCCCCCCCAGCGGCATTTTTACAAACTCAGCTTATTACCCCCAACAATCTGGGTCTTCATTTTACCTACCTGGGAAGGATGGAAGGCTGAGTCAACCTTGAGCCTGGTGGGATTCGAACCTGCACTGATTGCAGGCAGCTGGTATATAAGCTCAATAAATAAATAAATAAAATAAATACTTAAGGAGGCATTAGCCCAGTGCTCCACCAAGGCTCTTGGGACCATTTTTCACACTGTTGCAGCTACACGCGCGCGTGTGCGCGCGCACGATTTCCATCCGGATGCTTAACGACCGACTCGCGTTTATGACGGTTGCAGTGCCCGCAAGTCATGTGATCTCCTTTTGTGACCGTCTGACCAGCAAAGTCTGGGGAAATTGGGTTCCCTTGGACCGTGTTACTAATGAAAAGAACCGTAGTGATTCACTTAACAAAGGTGGCGAGAAAAGTCGTAAAACGGGGCAAAACTCACTTAACCAATTTCTCACTTAGCAACATAAATTTCAGGCTCAGTTGTGGTCGTAAGTTGAGGACTACCTCTGGAACCTCATGGTTGGCTTTCTAAGGCGGAAGCGCCACTGGTCCTGTCCGTTGGCCTGACTACAGGAGATCCTCAACGTGCAACCATTCCTTTAGCGACCATTTGAAGTACACAGTGACGCTGAGAAAAGTGACTTATGACCGGTTTTCACACAAACCACCATTGCCGTTCCCCACAGTCATGTGATCAATGTTTGGGCACTTGGCAATTAGCATTGGTGACAGGATCATGTAATCACCATTTGTAAACCTTTCCAGCTGGCTTCTGAGAACCAAAGTCAATGGAGGAAGGCAATTTCACTTATTGACTGCATGATTCACTTAAAATGGGCCAACAATCACTTTAATATTAACAGTTAACAGACAACAGTCACTTAACAACTGCCTTGCATAGCAGCAAAAAATTGGGGCTCTGTTGTGGTTATAAGCTGAGGACTACTTGGAATTTTTTGCACAGGGTTAGCCACAGTTTTTCTAGGTGAAGTTCCCAAAAGCCATTTTCTCCAGGTACCCCTGAATGTTCTGGCAGCAACAACTGAATTTTTGGGGAGGGATAGTTAGATGGGGGAAGTTTTCTAGCTTGCAAGTCGGAAACCAGCCTTATCCGACCACGTTTTGGTTTCTTACGTTTCGGGTACTCGCTTCTTACACTTAGTTTATGATTTATTGTGTCAATGCAAACCCAGACTTACTGGATTAAACAGGGATAGTTGTGTTGAGCACCTTTGCATACCGACAGGGCTACAGTTGTCAACACTATAGACTCTTTTTTATCCAGCACCACCCATATTCATTCACACAGTGACTCATGAATGACAACGCACACCTGGTGAAGTTTCACCAGCATCGTTGTAGGATTGGATTTCTCAGCTTTAACAACTTGTAATATATGTGTGGACTTCAACTATTGCTTGGATATTAATCTTAAAGTTTTCTACTTTCTGTGGCTCAGAATAATGGCCGAACTGTATGCAGAAAGTAGCAAAGTTTAAGACTAATATTAAGCGGAAGGGAAAGAGACTCTTCTTCAGCCTGAACCACTTGTAGTGTTTCTCAGCCTTAGGAAATTGAACATGTGTGCACTTCAACACAGCCCATCACCTGAGGTTCTTCTGAGGGATCAGATTTCTTTCTCATAAGGAGCCATGATTTCATGCTGTTTCAAGCTTTGGTTGGTGAGAACAAAGCCTGGCAAATGAATGCTTGTTCTGTGCCCAGCGATCACTATTTATTTATCATACTCCTAATATATGTTTTATCTGTTCATGATTTCCTCTTCAGTGCAATCCTACTAATAGGTAGCAACGCACCTATTGGATTGTCTCAGTGGCCATCTGGCCTTTTATGACCACATTCTGCAGAATTCTCTGCTTCCTGGTATGTAGCGGCAAGCTATTATGTATGTTGTTGTTAGTGATATATGTACACAATATGTAGTTATATTAGTTACATGTAGTTAGATACATGTAGTCTTGACTTATGATCACTATTGAGCCCAAAATTCATGCGGCTACGTGAGACATTTGTTAAGTGAATTTTGCCCCTTTTTACAATTTGTCTTGCCATCATTAAGAGAATCACAGCAGAACTTAAGTAACAACATGGTTGTTAAGTGAATGTGGCTTTCCCATTGACTTTCCTTAACAGAGGGTTGATCACATGACCCTGGGATGTTATATATATGTATGTATGTATGTAAGGGACACAGTGGCTCACTGGGTTAGGACACTGAGCTTGTCGATCAGAAGGTCGGCAGTTTGGCGGGTCGAATCCTGAGTGCCGCGTAACAGAGTGAGCGCCTGTTACTCGTCCCAGCTTCTGCCAACCTAGCAGTTCGAAAGCACGTAAAAATGCAAGTAGAAAAATAGGGACCACTACAGTGGGAAGGTAACAGCGTTCTGTGCGCCTTTGGCGTCTAGTCATGCCGGCCACGTGACCACGGAGAAGTCCTCGGACAAGCGCTGGCTCTTCGGCTTTGAAACGGAGATGAGCACCGGCCCCTAGAGTCGGAAACGACTAGCATGCATGTGCGGGGGAACCTTTACCTTTACCTTTACCTTATGTATATATGTATGTATGTATGTGTGTGTGTTAAGTGTTAAGTATTTAGAATACCTTGCTAGGCCTCAAACATGGGACAAATCTTATTCCCTGTTTCAGCCTAACCCAAGGCCATCCACAGGCAGTAGTCTCAGCAGTGACAGCTCATAATTGTGTAATATTTTTTTTTGGATTTCCCTTTAATTCTTTGTTAGCAATCCAAAAAAAAATAAATTTTACAATCTACTAGGAAGCTTAACATTTCATACAGATCGCTGTGAGTCATATAAAAGTACTTTGGGAACCAGTTCAAGCTGACATGCTATTAATTTGTCCTAGCTTCATACCACTGACATATATAGCAGCAAAACAGATGTATGTTTCCCCTTGAAATTAAACCTAATTCCTCAATTTAATTTTAAAAAATTCACAATCAAAACCAAAACCTAAATGTGGATGATAAAGCAAACACATACATCAGGAATCAAACACAAAAATAATTATGGTTCTACCACAATGTCATCCCTTAATACAGAAAAGGACCTCAAAAGAATGAAATATTTTACATGAAATAGTTTGTGTTGGTATAGAGGAGCAAGCAACGTTAAGGAGCAATGCTAAAAATCCACACCTTAAATTTTTGCAGCATGTCTCACTTCAGATTTTTGTTTTTGGAAAGTTATTTTGTACCCACAGCCCCACCTGCCTTTTTAGGCTGGTGTCTAAGGCAATTATTTCTGTGCTTCAGAAGTCTATTAAGCATTGATGCTACTTTCCCACATATTCCTCTAATTCATACTAGGATTTCTGTAGTGAAGATCTGGGGGCCCTGAATCTGATTCACAAAGAAACCTTTTTGTTTTTGGGTTGTTTAGCTGAATACTTTTAGCATAACTCAACTTTTAGGGATTTGGTGGTGCTAATCTGACATGTAAAGACCAATGAGGCATGTCACCCTGCGCAAGTGAAGCAAATTTTATTCATTCCGACATGCCTTCGTACTTAGGTGGATTGTAACCTATTTGCTTAAATAGAGGAAATTGCAGCATCGTTCTCACTGCAATTCTTCAAAACTGTTAACTTTGCAGTATTAGTCACAGCGTCACTATATTCTTAAAATTGATTTCCCTAATACCGTGTAGTATTAGCGATGCGAAAGCACCATTTGGTGTGATTCACACTTGGCTCAGAATTTTCAATCTTCCTCAGAAAAGTTTTGCTTTATTCTCAACAGGGCTCTGCTGTTTGTGGTGCTGGCATATATGTACTGAGGGTGCCATTATATGCATAGGACATGATTTTACTGCGCTCCAGTAATTAATAGTTTAAGTCCTTACACAAAAGGTGATAAATCTAGAATTCAGGGGTAGGCAACCTTGGCTCTTTTATGACTCGTGGACTTCAACTCCCAGAATTCCTGAGCCAGCATGGCTCAGCTTGGAAACCTCTCCCTTTCCCCTCAGCATGGCTGGCTCAGGAATTCTGGGAGTTGAAGTCCACGAGTCATAAAAGAGCCAAGGTTGCATACCCCTCATTTAGATGTTGTCCTCTCTTTTGTGATCTGCTGCCTAATATACGGTACAATAAGACAAGTGAAAACTTTTCTATATGGTCACTAGATCTGAGCTGCAATAATTGCAGTAGATAGCAGCAAAAAGTGGAAAAAAAAACCTATTGGCAGCTGCCACCTAGTAGTTGTCCAGATTTTTCTACCTGGATTTGGTAGCTGCCAATTTTCATTAGCCCCAAAAGCAAAACGAAGAAGCAAAATAGCAATAAAGTATTAATAGTTTTGAATTTTGACGTTGGAGACTTTTCTTGAGAACACCATGGGCAGCCAAGAAAACAAACAAAATGGATCCTCACCCAATTCAACACAGAATTCTCACTCCAGGCAGAAGTGACCAAAGTTAAATTATCCTACTTTGGATACATTATGTACACATTTATCTCCCTGGAGAAGTCTCTAATGGTGTGAAAGGTCAGAAGGGAATGGAAGAAGAGAATAACCAGTACCAAGGTGGAAGAGTCGGTCGCAGTGGCAATGAGTGCCGTTGGAAAACCTGGGAAGAGAGAGGTCATTATAGAGAAAATTTCTAGTTGTGAAGAGTTGATGGCACATAATCAAAAGTGGAGCAAAGCAAAGTGAATAAACTGTTAATGTCTTTTGTATTTTTGTTCTTTATGTCAGGCCATGCATAAGAAATATATGGTAAAGCTGAGCATCAGAAGTGGACAGATTCATATACTCACCCACGTAATTGTGAACATACAGTATGTTGTGAACTGGGTTTGTTGCGCAGGAATGAAGACGAGGGGAGTGAGTTCAGCAAAGATGGTTTATTGCTTGCAGGATCTGAACTAGAGAACTAGGCTGCAGATGCAGCAATTTATACCCTGGCCCCTAGGTGGCGGCCAATAGGTTTGAAGCAACCTATTGCTGCCCTAGGGGCAACCAATAGCAGCGCTGGAGACGGGTTGTCTGAGGTGCTGGGAGCCGTTAGCTAGCTCCCTGCTCAAACAGCCTTCCAGCCGTTACCACATGGTGTTACAAAACAAGCCCAATACATTACACAGTATATTACCTATAAGTGGTTGGCATAATCTGGAGCCTTTTCAGTCTTAGTATCTACCCTTAATACCCATCTATAGTTGAGACTCACTCCTAACTCATTATTTAGAAATATGATAGCAGTGTTCCAATATCTCAGGGGTTGCCCCAAAGAAGAGGGAGTCAAGCTCTTCTCCAAAGCACTTGAAGGCAGGACAAGAAGCAACGGATGGAAACTAATCAAAGAGAGAAGAAATCTAGAACAAAGAGAAATTTCCTGACAGTTAGAACAATTAACCAGTGGAACAACCTGCCTCCAGAAGCTGTGAATGCTCCAGCACTGGAGGTTTTTAAGAAGAGACTGGACAGCCACTTGTCTGAAATGGTATAGGGTTTCCTGCCTGAGCAAGGGGTTGGACTAGATGTCCTCCAAGATCCCTTCCAACATATTATTATTATTATTATTATTCACAGAACGAATGAATTAACATTGCACAGATTGAATACTACAATTAAAATGCTTATTTCTTCTTATCAGAAGTATTTGTACATCATTTTTATTGCCTGATGTATAGTATATATATGGGACGTGGTGGCTCAGTGGGTTAGGATGCTGAGCTTGTCGATCAGATGATCGGCAGTTTGGCGGGTCGAATCCCAAGTGCCGCGTAACAGAGTGAGCGCCTGTTACTCGTCCCAGCTTCTGCCAACCTAGCAGTTCGAAAGCACGTAAAAAATGCAAGTAGAAAATTAGGGACCACTACGGTGGGAAAGTAACAACGTTCCATGCGCCTTTGGCGTCTAGTCATGCCGGCCACATGACCATGGAGACGTCCTTGGACAAGTGCTGGCTCTTCGGCTTTGAAACGGAGATGAGCACCGGACCCTAGAGTTGGAAACGACTAGCACGCATGTGCGGGGGAACCTTTACCTTTATATAGTATATATTCAATTAGTAAATCATAGGAAGCTTTCTCTGTTATGGATTCTCCAATCACTTCTCTTTCAGCAGTCTGGTTCATGCCAAATATACAGCCCTCCCACTGCCCACACGCCAGACGAACAAAGTAGGAAACCCCAATTTAGTTGCTTAGACTTTCTTTCAGACTTTATCACTTACTCATCTGTGTCGCTTTCATCTTTCTCACCTCTGTCCACCCTAAAATCTTCTCCAGGGAAAAATCCCTTTTCTCCTTGTATTTTAAGCAGTGAGGTTATATTCTGTTAACAGACAATATAACACAGATTTTTCCTCCCAATTTTTAAAATTATGGTTGAAAAGCCTGTAGACTTCCAAATGTTGCTCCTTAGATGTCTGTCACCTGTCTGGCAGCTGAAATTCAATACAGATAGTCCTCAGCTTACAACAGTTTGCTTAGTGACCATTTGAAGTTACAATGGCACTAAAAAAATCAACTTATGACCATTTTTCACTCTTACGACCTTTACAGTATCCTCAGGATCATGTGATTTACATTCCGATGCTCGACAGCTCACATTTAGGATGGTTGCAGTGTCCCGGGCTCAAGTGTTCCCCTTTTGTGACCTTCCTAACAAGAACAGTTGTAAAATGGGGCAAAACTCACTTGACAAATTTCTCACTTAGCAACATAAAATTTTGGGCTCAATTGTGGTCATAGGTTGAGAACTACCTGTACACTGTCCTCATGGCTACAGCCTTGCTCTGTAAGTGGGGGAAGAGATTCTTCTCTTTTTTTTAATACAAATTTTATTATTTAAAACTTTGGACAAAGTGTTAACGGTCTGACATTCCTTCTTGTCTACATTATTTTTGTATTTTATACACATATATACATTTTATGAACATATCATTTATATAAAATTATCCAATATTCGATCTTATCAACCATCTTATTCTAATAATGTGTAAAATCAGCATCCTGTATATGTCTATTTAGACCTTCCTTTCTGTTCCCACCATAAGTAAAACTTATTCCAAATTTTGTAATAATCTGACTGATCTTTATTTTTAATTTCCATAGTTAACTTGTCCATTTCTGCGCACGCCCAAATTTTATTTATCACTTCACACTTGTCCGGTATTTCACTATTTTTCCATTTCTGGGCGAATGTCATTCTCGCTGCTGTGATGATGTGTATCATTATATATAACTCTTCTTTGGTTTATTTCTCTGTTGTTATGCCAAATAGGAAAAATTCTGGTCTATAATCTACTCTCCGTCCTGATATTTCTTCTACCCATATCCATATCCTTTGCCAATACTTTTGCGTCTTATTGCAGGACCACCAAACATGAAAATAAGTACCTATTTCTTCAGAACATTTCCAACAGGGGATATAGTTTTGTACATCTTAGCTAATCGAGCTGGAGGAAGATGCCACTGGTAGAACATTTTATATAAATTTTCTTTATAAGCTGAGGGCAGCGTTATCTTTTTATTTCTATCTCAAAGAGTTTGCCATATATCAAGATGGATACCATGTCCCAAATTTTTAGCCCATATCAGCACTGGTTCTTTAACTTGTTCCTCAATCATTTTATACCCCAATAGCAGACTATACAATTTCCTTATTTGTTTCTCATCTGGCCCCAATAAGATTTTATCCAATGCAGTCTCTTGAATATTTATCCCCCTCTCTTTCTTATCTTTCCCATATCGTATTTGTATCTGTAAGTAAGCCCACCATTCCAATTTTGTCCCTTGTTGTTCTAGTTCCTGTCTGGATTTCAATTCTCCCACATCATTCATAATATCTTTGTATGAGAGGCTATTTTCCAAATTGAACAAGTTTGGATAAACTATCGCCTTGAGGGTAGACAGCTAGACTGGTACCTTAATGTAATTTTGTTTTCTAATTTTATTCCAAATTTTGAATAGCGCTTGTCTTACCCGATGTTTTTGAAAATGTTGATATAGCCCTTGTTTTTCATTCCATAGGAATGCGTGCCGGCCTAATTGCAAATCATGGCCTTCTAAAATTAACAATATTTTATTCTTTAAAATTATCCATTGTCTAATCCAGGTTAGGGCCTCTGCATGGTAGTATGTTTCCTAGTCCGGTAGTCCTAAACCTCCATTTTCTTTGGCATCCTGCAGATGTTTCATTTTAATCCTCGTTTCCCCCCCCCCTCACCATATAGAATTTAGTGTCAGTTTGTTCAGGTTCCCGAAAATGTTTTGATCTAGTTGTATAGGAATATTTTGGAACAGGAATAGGATTTTAGGTAGTACATTCATTTTTACGACAGCAATTCTCCCTAATAGTGAAAGACTCAAGTTTCCCCATCTTTCCAGCTCTTCTTTTATTTGTTTCACTATTTTATCGTAATTGTCTTCTTTGATTGAAGTACATCTGGCCATAATAGTAATTCCTAGATATTTTATCTTCTCAGAGCTTTTTTTGTAAAAGAAAAAGGTGCCGGAACTCACACATGGCATACAACCCGCCTTGAGTACCCTACAAGGTTCCATCCAAAAAAGGTGCCGGAACTCCGTTCTGAGCGTTCTATGAGAAAAAAAGCCCTGTATCTTCTTAACTATTTGTATATCCATAATCCTAGCCAAATTTTCTTTCTGTTTATTCATCATATTTTTAACAATCATTTTAGTTTTACCCTAATTTATTTTCAGCCCAGCGGCTTCACCATATTTATCTAGTTCTGGGGAAGAGATTCTTCTTAAGATACATGCTAAGTTTTCCCTCTTTATGCATTATGGCTTGATTTGAAAAATGCATTATTGTGCAGTCTGAATAAGCCATTTTCTGACAGAAAGCAGACCTTAAACTGCATCCGGATTGGCAGGTTTACATTATTATTCCTGGAAATCCCTGGAAATTCCAGATCATTAATTTGCTGGAATAGATTGCAAGAGAATAGAACCCAAACCTTGTCTTTTCATGGATTATTGATTCTGCCAATTATCGTTGTCATGCTTTATTTTAGCTAGATTTCCCTGTCTTTGACAGTTGCTGAGAATAGTCAAAGTTTAGGATTTAGCTGACCCATGGGAGAAAAAAAGTTCCTAAGGGTCTAGTTAAAAAGGTAAAGGTTCCCCTGCACATGCGTGCTAGTCATTTCTGACGCTAGGGGCCGGTGTTCATTTCCATTTCAAAGCCGAAGAGCCAGCACTTGTCCGAGGACGTCTCCGTGGTCATGTGGCCGGCATGACTAGACGCCAAAGGCTCACAGAACGCTGTTACCTTCCCACCGTAGTGGTCCCTATTTTTCTACTTGCATTTTTACGTGCTTTCGAACTGCTAGGTTGGCAGAAGCTGGGATGTGCAGTCTTAATTTGTAATGGGAGATGTTGGGTACTGGAGCTGACAGCATTCTATTTCAGTGGAACGGGAAGGCGTGTTTTTGTTTTTTGAGTCAATGTGTCCTGGTGAACCATTTCAGACGTTTTCTTGGGAAGATTCTCAGAAGTGGTCTATCAATGCCTGCTTCGTAGCGCTGAGACAGAGTGACTGGCTCAAGGTCCCCCAGTTGGTTTTGTGTGAGACTAGAACTCAAAAGTCCCCTGGTTCCCAGCACAATGCCTTAAGACTACACCAAAGTGTCTCTCTGCGAGGCAAGTTGCTGTAGTTAAAAATATTAACTGCAGTTTGATGGGAGACCAAATAAAGGGTACAACTCTCTCTTAGGGGTTCATCTTAGGTTCATGTGGCTATTCTTGAAGCAGAGATGAATCCAAATTTGAGGAATTCATGTATAAATTAATTCACTGAAAATACAAAGAATACAAACAAATACTGCTGTAGCCTGTGACACATCTTCCATTGGTCATTTTTTAAAATTTTATTTTAATTTCTTTTATAATAATAATAATAATAATAATAATAATAATAATAATAATAATAATAATAATAATAATAATAAGAAGAAGAAGAAGAAGAAGAAGAAGAAGAAGAAGAAGAAGAAGAAGAAGAAGAAGTTGAAGAAAAAAGAACTGGAAAAAATTACAAAATACCGCGACTTGGCTATCGAAACTGCCCGATTATGGATGAAACATGTAACAGTGATACCCATTGTCATCGGGGCACTGGGAACTATGTCCAAAAACTTTGCAAAATACATCAAGAAATTGCAGCTTCCTGCAATAACTCCAGCAAATCTACAAAAAACTGCGCTACTCGGAACATCTTACATTTTAAGGAGATACCTGGTTGATACCTAGGATGCTGGCAGCAACCCATGTCAACCATTAGTGCCAGTCAATTTGAGTGTTCAGTTGACTGAGTTTCATATTTTATGAATATAATTATTATTATTATTATTATTATTATTAATAATAATAATGATGATGATGATGATGATGATGATGATGATGATGGAAGAGATCTTGAAGGTCATCTAGTCCTACCCCCTTCTCAGGCAGGAAACCCTATATCATTTCAGACAAATGGCTGTCCAGTCTCTTCTTAAAAACCTCCAGTGTTGGAGCATTCAGAGCTTCTGGAGGCAGGTTGTTCCACTGATTAATTCTTCTAACTGTCAGGAAATTTCTCCTTAGTTCTAGGTTGCTTCTCTCTTTGATTAGTTTCCATCCATTGCTTCTTGTCCTGCCTTCAGGCGCTTTGGAGAATAGCTTGACTCCCTCTTCTTTGGGGCAGCCCCTGAGATATTGGAACACTGCTATCGTGTCACCCCTCGTCCTTCTCTTCATTAAACTAGACATACCCAATTCCAGCAGCCGTTCCTTATATGTTTTAGCCTCCAGTCCCCTGATCGTCTTTGTTGCTCTTCTCTGTACTCTTTCTAGAGTCTCAACATCTTTTTTACATTGTGGTGACCAAAACTGGATGCTGTATTCTAAGTGTGGCTTTACCAAGGCATTATAAAGTAGGATTAACACTTCACGTGATCTTGATTCTATCCCTCTGTTAATCCAGCGTAGCATGTGTTGGCTTTTTTGGCAGCTGCAGCACACTGCTGGCTCATATTTAAGTGATTATCCACTAGGACTCCAAGATCCCTCTCACAGTTGCAACTATTGAGCAAAGTATCACCTATACTATATCTGTGCATTTGGTTTTTCTTGCCTAAATGTAGAACCTTACTTTTTTTCACCATTGAATTTCATTTTATTAGACAGTGCCCAGTGTTCAAATCTGTCAAGATCCTTCTGCATCTTAAGCCTACCTTCTGGACTGTTGGCTATTCCTGCCAGCTTAGTGTCGTCTGCAAATTTGATGAGTTCCCCATCTATTCCTTCATTCAAATGATTGATGAAGGTGTTGAAGAGCACTTGGCCCAGAACAGAGCCCTGGGGCACCCCACTATACACTTCCCTCCATGTAGATGCCGTTCCATTGAGGACCACACGCTGAGTACGGCCGGTCAGCCAGCTATGAATCTATCTGGTGGTGATGCTGTCTAACCCACATTTTTCTATCTTATCAAGGAGTAGATTGTGGTCTACTTTATCAAATGCCTTACTGAAGTCCAAGTAAATTATATCCACAGCATTCCTCTGGTCCACTAATTTTGTCACCTGATCAAAGAATGCAATAAGATTTGTCTGGCACGATGTGTTTTTGACAAACCCATGTTGGATTTAGATTACTTAAGATTACTTAATTGCCCTGTGGGATCTTTGCTTTACCTCCTCATGGGTCTTCTCATGGATGCACCAAAGCAATTCCCGTTCAAGTGAAATGGTCTGGCAAAGAGAAGCATCCCGCATCCGTGCCTCAGCTAGAAGTGTTGAGGTGGAGTGTCTCAATTTTCTGTGCTGTTGTGTCACTTTGCTCCAACAATTTAAGTATAGGAGGCTGTCTGAGGTAAAGTAGATTGCAATACCTTGCACCACCGAATACTCTGTAGGCTAGCTTTGTGATACTGTGATATTTTAGGCTATATTAGAGTGCATCAATTGTTTCCTGTTTTGCATGGGAAGTAAACATGCAGCATATACACAACTTAAACTTAAGTTTCCTTTGATTAAGTTGTGTGATCTCCATCCTAGCAGGTTTACAGGTTTTTTTTAATTTCTTCCACATTATCTCGGTTCTTGGAGACATCTAGCCTGCCTTGTGTGTAGCTCTGGTATAACCACAGCAAATCTCAAAGTCACAAAAACTTGTAATTTTGGCTTACCAAACAAACAAACAACCCCCCCTCCATCTTTCAAGAAATTGTCTCTTTAAAATGAGAACGTTTTAAAAACCATAGCAGCAATGTTGCCTTTGTTCTGAGTGTGAACAATGTTATGAATCAAGACACTTTTTCTTTTGTATTCGGGGATTTTAATATTATTAAGTGGGAGTCACAGGCTGGCCCGTGAAAAAACGTTAATGGTCATGTACTGGTTTGTAGGTCATGCCTATTGACAAAAGGAAGAATCCCTTCAAAGCAGTGTGTTTAATGGAGTCACAAGAGTTCAAGAAAGATGGCAGAGTATTTATGAAAATGCCCTTTAGGCACGTTTATTCCCTTCGAGTTATATTGTGTTTTCAGTAGCACTTGCAGGATGGAAAATTGATAATAAGGACTGCATTGTTTCCTCTTTTCCCTTTAGGGCCCAGGTTCCCCCCCCCCGCCCATTGCTAAATGCATGCTTTTAATCAGCACATCTTTTAAACACAGGCTTCAGAGAGGTAGCAATTGGCAACAGATCTTATGATTCTCTTTCACTCATGTGGAGTTATGAAAGATATTAGTCCGTTTCCACAAAAATAGCATAAATATCTCCCAAGTACAATGTGTGTTAGATTACAAGATGCCTCATGCGATATCAGGCCTCAGGGTGTGTTTTTTGGTTTGGTTAGGCCAGGGGTAGGCAACCTTGGCTCTTTTATGACTCGTGGACTTCAACTCCCAGAATTCCTGAGCCAGCCATGCTGAGGGGATAGGCAGAGGTTTCCAAGCTGAGCCATGCTGGCTCAGGAATTCTGGGAGTTGAAGTCTATGAGTCATAAAAGAGCCAAGGTTGCCTACCCCTGGGTTAGGCTATGTCTTTGCAGATGAATGGTGTGGTTGAAATACTCAGAATTTCTCTCTCTTAATTGTTCTCAATAATTGTTCTCAATCATTCATTTGATAATACAAATGCTGGTGTGGGAGATAAGTAGTAAAACTTTACATAGAAGAAAGCAGTAGTTTTTGCTTTAGAAATATAGCACTGGTAGTGGTGGTTATTTGCATCACATTATATTTTTCTTCCAGAAGCTCACAACATTTCTTCTGTGTTTCTTTCCCTCCATTTGATCCTCACAGCAATTACAAAACCTTAATAATAATAATAATAAACCTTTATTGTCAAAGTACAACATGTGTACATTGAGATTAGCTGAGCCTCCCCCCGTGCTCTCTCCCTACAACACACAGTGACAACAAACCCTCCATCCCACCACACCATGTGAACCAACTACACCACACACCGGCCTCCCAAGTCAATTCTGCATAAGATTATGTCCCATTTAAAAGCCTAACAGCCCACAGATAAAAGCTATTTTTCAGCCTGTTGGTACGGCTGGCTATATTCCTATATCTCTTACCGGATGGTAGGAGAGTAAAGTGATACCGTCCAGGGTGTGAGTCATCCCTGAGAATCTTCCTCACTCTTATAAGGCAACGAGCCCTGGCGATGTCATCCAGTGGTGTCAGGGAACAGCCCACAATGTCTTGTGCTGTGCTCACTACCCTCTGTAATACTTTCCTATCCGCGGCTGTCAGACCAGCATACCAAACCACAATACCATACGAGAGGACGCTCTCTATAGTAGACCGGTAAAAGAGGGTCATTAGCTGTTGTTCTACCCTGTTCTTCTGCAAGACCCTAAGAAAGTGAAGCCTCTGTTGGGCCTTTCTAGCCACCTGAGTTGTGTTAACTTTCCAGGTCAGATCTTCACAGAGGTAGACTCCCAGAAATTTAAAGGAGGAAACTCTCTCTACACAGTTCTCTCCGATGTGAAGTGGGGCAGGTTCCTCTTTTTTTCTCCGGAAGTCTAACACCATCTCTTTCGTCTTGCCGATGTTTAGGTGCAAGTTGTTGTTACTACACCATATGGATAGTTTTTGTACCTCTGCCCTATATGCTGTCTCATCCCCACCTGTAATAAGACCCACCACAGTTGTATCATCTGCGAACTTGATTATCGCAGTGGATGGGTCAGATGATACACAATCATAAGTGTATAAAGAGTACTAAGTAATAAGACCATACCTGGAATACTGCATCCAGTTTTGATCACCACATTACAAAAAAGATGTTGGAACTTTGGAAAAAGTGCAGAGAAGAGCAGTTAAGATGATAAAAGGCTTGGAGACTAAAACATATGAAGAACAGTTGCAGGATTTGGATATGGCAAGTCAAGAGAAAAAAAAAGCACTAGGGGTGACCTGATAGCAGTATTCTAGTATTTGAAGGAATACCACCAGATGAAGAAATAATAAAAAAATATACTGGAATGCGCAGAGATGGACAGACTGACTATGAGATTGAAAGAAAAAGAAGAAACAGAATATTATCAAACATGGGATTTACTTTACCTATGGTTAGAGGAAAGAATAAAGGATTAGGAATTAAATATGTATTAGCGTTTTTAAACTCAGACAGCACGTTGGTTGAGAAATTATTATTGTACGTAAAGAAAAATTAATAAAATCTTATTAAAAAAAGTATTCCAGTATTTGAGGGGCTGCCACAAAGAAGAGGGGGATCAAGTTATTTTCCAAACCACCAGAGCACAAGAAACGATGGATGGAAACTAATGAAGGAGAGAAGCAATCTGGAATTAAGGAGAAGCTTCCTAACAGTGAGAACAATTAACCATTGAAAAAGGGAAAAGATACTGATACAAATACATACAGAGATGCAGAGAGTTTTGAAAATTGACATTCAGATGAAAACTGGAATTTTTCTTATTAGGACTTATGGACACTCAATTAGAAAAGGTTCTTGGATGATTAAAACGTAAAGGTAAAGGTTCCCCCGCACATGTGTGCTAGTCGTTTCTAACTCTAAGGGCCGGTACCGGTGCTCATCTCCGTTTCAAAGCCGAAGAGCCAGCGCTTGTCCGAGGACGTCTCCGTGGTCATGTGGCCTGTATGACTAGACGCCAAAGGCTCACAGAACGCTGTTACCTTCCCACCGTAGTGGTCCCTATTTTTCTACTTGCATTTTTACGTGCTTTCGAACTGCTAGGTTGGCAGAAGCTGGGACGAGTAACAGGCGCTCACTCTGTTACGCGGCACTCGGGATTCGACCTGCCAAATTGCCGACCATCTTATTGACAAGCTCAGCGTCCTAACCCACTGAGCCACCATGTCCCTATTGTCTTGGATGATTGGTTATATATTAATATAACTTCACCAAAATCATTATATGCATAAACATAGAAGACTACAGAAACACTAATGGAGGAATGAAGTGTGAAGCGTGAAGATGACCAAGTTTGCAGAAATGGCTAAACTGAGGAGAGAAGTACAGTTATTTTTAAATCTCTGTGGAGAATGAATGGATCCTTCCTTATCAATTGTGCATATTGTACAAATACCACAGTGACTATTTTCATATAAATGTTACTGAGATAGGAGGTTAGTCCATCTCTTTCAAATTGTCTTTTTTTATCTTGAAGACAATCAGAAAAATAACTTTTTCAATGAGAAAGAAATTTTCTTATAGAAAATTAGCAGATAGCAATTTTGCTCCTTGTAAGAAAACAGTCTCATCTGACTTCCGGTTTTGCGTGGTAGCGACTGGTCGTGGGCTTGTGGATTCTCTGCACCCCCGCTGCTAATTTTGCCCAGCCAGGGCAAATGGGTCTAAGTTGCCCCAGAGAGGCAGCAAAGAAGGAAGGGTGCCCCAACAATTCTTGAAAAATGGGCTGGCTGTACTTCATCGACCAGCCCAAGTTACTTGCAATTGAAGTCCAAAAGTATTAGCCAGCACAACTGTGACAGCGTGCTTGAAACTGGGTGAGGAATTTGATCTTCTCTTTCCTGTTCTATATTTAATTTCCTGAAAAAGATCTCCAAGAAGCAAAATACCTCTGAAAGGGAAGGAGGGGGATTTCCGCTCCACCTTTATACTAACAGAAGCGGCAAATTAATCTTTGTATGGAGGATCAAAATATATGGAAGTGAAATAAATATAAAACCTGAAATTTAAAACTTAAATCTGGATAAATCTCAAATTGTTGAATGATTAAGATTCTCATCCTAAAGATAATCTTTCATTTTGGAAATTGAAAACCAAATAGATGCTGACACCTAGTGGTGGATGAAGACTATGACAGCTACGACTTGACAAAACCTGGGAAAAGCTAATCTGTGTTTGTGACCTTCAAAGCTTTAACAACAAAGAACAGCTGTGAAAAAAAGACAATAATCTGGGTTGTAGACAAAGAAAGAATTATAAATTTCAGGGGAAAAATCTTTTTGAACTATTTGGATTACAAATATCTATTTAATCGGGACTCTAAAGCTATTTGCAGAAAAAAGAAAAGCGAAAAACTCAAATTCTTGGCCATCATGGATCAGAGACATGTAGAAAGAACATATGAAGAAAATATAAATACTTCACAGGAAGAGATATATAGCATATTACAACTAATTCAAACAACAATGTTTTTAAATCACAAAGAAATCCAAAATAACTTTGAAAATATAAACCAATCTATTTCCAAGTTTACAAGAAAAAATTTCCCAGAAAACAACAACAGAGAAGGAGCAGATAAAACAGATAAATGGGATACAAAATTGAGAATAGAGACTTAAAGATGGGACTTAACAAAACAAGGAAACGTGATTTAATCCTAGTGGGAAAAAATTCACAGGAATTGGGAAAAACAACTTATCCCTTAAGACTACAAAATAAATCTGAGGACAAGAAAACAGACTGGATAAAATGGACTGTAGAGATGTCAGGAACATCAGAGAGAAAGGAAATGATAGAGAAGCGACGAGAAAGAAAAAGAAGATTTTCAACAAACATGGAAAGGCAGAAGCCCCATACAAAAACACTTCATCTAATTTACTTTTTATATCTACAGTAACATTAACGAACATATGGAAAAACCTTTTGACTAAGCAAAATACATTGATTAAGAAAGATACTGGACAAAGGAAAAAACACCAAAGTGGAAATCAAGAAAATAGATGATGGGGGAGATAATACTTAAAAAAGAAACATTGTTTGAATATGGTTAAAGAAATAGAAAAGATTTGGAATATATATGTTATTCTAAGAGTGATGAATTCTCTAAATAATATAGTATGCTTTCTGCCCCTTTTTTATTCTATTTCTTGATATGAGTAATATAAAAAAGTTGAAATGGCTTAGTTTTAAATTTTTAAATGTCATTGAATTTAAGAAAATTATAATGGAAAAAATGTTTTGAACAAGAGTTAAAGGACTAGATGACTAGATGTATTAAGTGGAATATTTAAAGATTAAATATATTTTTAATTAAGGTTAAAAAGAATAAGAAATCTGGGAAACAAATATATATTAGCTTAGGAGGGATATATATTTTAAGTAGTATGTTATTTTTTTATGTTTCCTTACTCTTGCTCTCCTTTCTTCTCCCCCCCCCCCACTGTTTTATCTATTCCTTAAGAAATGTAAAAATGCTGAGATGGTTCATATGGAAAAAATAGACTTAAATTTTTGAATGTAATTAATTTTTGAGAAAATCTTAACCAGTAAGAATACTTAGAATTTTGTGGGACAAACAAATTTAAATAAGGACTGTAACAGGATCTGTGATAAGGCAACCAGAATGGTTGGATAGAAAAGAAATATTATATTAATGTGATTATTACTTTTCAAAATATTGGAAAAAATATATGTTTAATTTTTATCTATCAAAACAATAAGAATTGTATTAACTCAATGTTTGCAAAAGAGGATATTTTGAGGAAAAGAGGAAATCAACTAAAACCATTATGTGGATTATGGATTATAGAAACCAATTGTTTGTTAGTGATCGTTTCACAAATGTAAACCCAGACAACACACTGTTCACCAATTATTAAGTGATTTATGTTTTTAAAAATCAATAAAATATATTACAAAAAAAAATAATAGGAAAAGAAAACAGTCTGATCTGAAAAATGTCACACAAAATGCAGCCAATCTTGGGTAGTTTTCATTATTCTTACGATAGTTGTGTTACTAAATAACAGTTGATTCAGAAACAAGTCATGACTTCTTCTAATTTTTCCTTTTGAGTCTTTTCCTCCATTCCCTTTTTTGAGGCTGCAAAATAGACAAGAAATCAGATAGAGAGGAATAGCCTCACTTCCCGATATATAAAAGTATATAGCCAATTTCCAGGGTGCAATCTGGCAACCCTACAAAAGGACAGATTTTGGCAAAAAATTAGTCCATACGAACCCTGTAATAATGCTAATAAAAGCTTACATTGGTGCTGAGCTAGGATTCATTTGGAGTAATACAGCCTAGCTATTCCCCAAGGCATTCAACATCCAATATAATGCTCCACACTAATGGAATTTATTGCAGATCCAAGATTTTGAACAGCCACAGTATCTACGTTATTATTAGTAATCACAGAAATTCCCATTCAGGCTTAGCCATTTTCTTTTTTCTTGATGGACGACCCAATGCTTTGTAGTCCAGTGATTCCCCCCCCCTCCATCCATTAAGCTTATTTCCTCTGGAGGAAATAGGAATAAGCATTACCTGGCTTAGTTGGCCAATTATAGGAAAGGCTCCTGTTCATTTGGAGCCCCAAGGGTGAAACTGTAGGATACAGGAAATCATTTTAAACTGATAACTCAATAAAGCCCAATCATTATGGTAATTGAAACAAGCTCCCTTTCGTAGCTACTTTCATCACAATTTTAAACAACTTTTTTTTTTGGTGCTCTATTACATTGGGGAGAATAAGATGTAATATATGAAATTAGCTCATGGATTCAAGGGTATGGCATGCTATTTGAGCAAATGGGCAAATAAATAATTAAACAAACAAATAAATAACCCCCACAACTCACAGAGATACTTGAGAGAATGTATGTGGACGAGCTTGATTTGCACTTACTGGATCAATAAACTGGTAGGAACTTATTCTTCCTCTGGCGTTTACATTTCTTCAATGAAATTCTTAGCTAGAAATGAACGTACATAATTCTAAATTGTTGCAGTTTCAGAAAGGCTGCCTTTTGTGTACAGTACAGAAAAGAATTGTGGATGGATGGGCATAATAAAAGTGAGACAAATTCAAGTCAGCTGATTGTTCTGTTTCTACCATATATGGCTTTTCTCTCTGAACCAGGAACATGAGTATCAAAGCATGTCCCTGTTATAGTGTCAGCATTTGCTAAGATTGTGGTTGTACAGTGTTTAAGATGTTCCAGCCAGATAATCTTCAGAATTGGGCCATGAGTGCGTATACAGTTTAGTCTGGTTCTTTTAAGCCCACCCACATTTACAATCAAGCCCTTGTGTTCATCCTTTTGTATTGCTAAAATTCGGTCCTCTCCTAAAAGTGTTGCAACTGATGAACAGTGAAGACAAATGACAGATTATTCCATGTGTAGTGTGTTATGCTACAACAGAGCTTCTAATTAATGCAAGCATAAAGTTCATGCCGTTATTTCAAACTTTTGTAAGAGGTGTGAGAATATATCAGAAGTGTTCTAGGGGTGCGGGGTATAGAAAAGGTTGGGTAGCCACTGGTGTACAACTAGACCTTGACTTACAACCATTCATATATTGTGTGTTCAAAATTACAACAACACTGGAAAAAGTGGCTTATGACTGGTTCTTAAAGTTATGACAATTAAAGCATCTTCACTGTCACGTGATCAGAATTTGGGCACTTGGCAAATGGTGTATATTTATGACAGTTCCAGCATCCGGGGCTGATGTGATCAGCATTTGTGACCTATCCAAGTGGCTTCTGACAAAGTCAACAGGGGAAGCTGGATTTGCTTAAGGACCAGGTGACTCACTTACCAAATGACGTGATTCGCTTAACAGCCACGGCAAAAAAAGTTGTAACACTGGGCATGATTAACAACCCCCTTGCTTAGTAATGGAAATTCTGCTCCCAGGTATGATCATAAGTCGTAGACCAGTGGTCCCCAACCTTTCCAGCTTGGTGGACTGGTGGCAAGGTGACGGGGGAGAGGAAATGGTTTCGTGTGCGCTGCTCCATTTGCACAAATGATGGGCACTTGTGCACATGAGCACAAAGCTCCAAACTGAGTTTCACATGTGTGTGCGAGTGCCCACTGCTCACAGAATGGAGCTGCCATGCGCATTCACCCACCACTTGCGTGGCCCAGTTCCAAAGGGGCTGTAGCTCAATACCAGGCCACGGCCCGGGGACGGGACCTCTGTCATAGACTACCTGTATATAGAAGGATCTTGACCAACACTCTACTTTTTGGATGAGGTGGACTTCGGTTCCCATAATTGCATTGAATTAGTGTGGTCTACAAGGGACGCGGTGGCTCAGTGGGTTAGGATGCTGAGCTTGTCGATCAGAAGGTCGGCAGTTTGGCGGGTCGAATCCTGAGTGCTGCGTAACAGAGTGAGCGCCTGTTACTCGTCCCAGCTTCTGCCAACCTAGCAGTTCGAAAGCACGTAAAAATGCAAGTAGAAAAATAGGGACTAATACGGTGGGAAGGTAACAGCGTTCCATGCACCTTTGGCGTGTAGTCATACCGGCCACATGACCACGGAGACGTCCTTGGACAAGCGCTGGCTCTTCGGCTTTGAAACGGAGATGAGCACCGGTCCCTAGAGTCGGAAACGACTAGCATGCATGTGCGGGGGAACCTTTACCTTTACCTTTTTAGTGTGGTCTACATGTTCCAGAGCCATAGGCAAATAAACCCGAGGCTCTTTTTGATCCCTGCTATGTTTACTTCCTGACATCTGCTTTACTACCTGAATCCAACATGTATCTTTGCAGTGATACGCCCTTTCGTTACTGCTATTAGGAAAAATAGAAGTATTCTTGAAGATTCTCTTCACAGCTAATTCTGAGTACAAATGGGTAGGAGATAAATTAGCAGGAGACACAAAGGGCCACTTTGTGTCAAAATTAAAGAAAAGAATGGAAAGCACACATTTTAATTTTTTTTATTGCTGTTAATAACAAAAAAAGAAAAAGAAAAATGTTACAGAATGGAAAGCACAATTTAAAATTCACTTTCTTTTAACCATTCCATTAAAGGCAAAACATATTGTGTGTATATAAAGGTAAAGGTAAAGGTTCCCCTGCACATGTGTGCTAGTCGTTTCCGACTCTAGGGGCCGGTGCTCATCTCCGTTTCAAAGCCGAAGAGCCAGCGCTTGTCCGAGGACATCTCCGTGGTCATGTGGCCGGCATGACTAGATGCCAAAGGCGCACGGAACGCTGTTACCTTCCCACCGGAGTGGTCTTTCTACATATATATATACAGGGAGTGCAGAATTATTAGGCAAGTTGTATTTTTGAGGATTAATTTTATTATTGAACAACAACCATGTTCTCAATGAACCCAAAAAACTCATTAATATCAAAGCTGAATATTTTTGGAAGTAGTTTTTAGTTTGTTTTTAGTTATAGCTATTTTAGGGGGATATCTGTGTGTGCAGGTGACTATTACTGTGCATAATTATTAGGCAACTTAACAAAAAACAAATATATACCTATTTCAATTATTTATTTTTACCAGTGAAACCAATATAACATCTCAACATTCACAAATATACATTTCTGACATTCAAAAACATAACAAAAACAAATCAGTGACCAATATAGCCACCTTTCTTTGCAAGGACACTCAAAAGCCTGCCATCCATGGATTCTGTCAGTGTTTTGATCTGTTCACCATCAACATTGCGTGCAGCAGCAACCACAGCCTCCCAGACACTGTTCAGAGAGGTGTACTGTTTTCCCTCCTTGTAAATCTCACATTTGATGATGGACCACAGGTTCTCAATGGGGTTCAGATCAGGTGAACAAGGAGGCCATGTCATTAGATTTCCTTCTTTTATACCCTTTCTTGCCAGCCACGCTGTGGAGTACTTGGACGCGTGTGATGGAGCATTGTCCTGCATGAAAATCATGTTTTTCTTGAAGGATGCAGACTTCTTCCTGTACCACTGCTTGAAGAAGGTGTCTTCCAGAAACTGGCAGTAGGACTGGGAGTTGAGCTTGACTCCATCCTCAACCCGAAAAGGCCCCACAAGCTCATCTTTGATGATACCAGCCCAAACCAGTACTCCACCTCCACCTTGCTGGCGTCTGAGTCGGACTGGAGCTCTCTGCCCTTTACCAATCCAGCCACGGGCCCATCCATCTGGCCCATCAAGACTCACTCTCATTTCATCAGTCCATAAAACCTTAGAAAAATCAGTCTTGAGATATTTCTTGGCCCAGTCTTGACGTTTCAGCTTGTGTGTCTTGTTCAGTGGTGGTCGTCTTTCAGCCTTTCTTACCTTGGCCATGTCTCTGAGTATTGCACACCTTGTGCTTTTGGGCACTCCAGTGATGTTGCAGCTCTGAAATATGGCCAAACTGGTGGCAAGTGGCATCTTGGCAGCTGCACGCTTGACTTTTCTCAGTTCATGGGCAGTTATTTTGCGCCTTGGTTTCTCCACACGCTTCTTGCGACCCTGTTGACTATTTTGAATGAAACGCTTGATTGTTCGATGATCATGCTTCAGAAGCTTTGCAATTTTAAGAGTGCTGCATCCCTCTGCAAGATATCTCACTATTTTTGACTTTTCTGAGCCTGTCAAGGCCTTCTTTTGACCCATTTTGCCAAAGGAAAGGAAGTTGCCTAATAATTATGCACACCTGATACAGGGTGTTGATGTCATTAGACCACACCCCTTCTCATTACAGAGATGCACATCACCTAATATGCTTAATTGGTAGTAGGCTTTCGAGCCTATACAGCTTGGAGTAAGACAACATGCATAAAGAGGATGATGTGGTCAAAATACTCATTTGCCTAATAATTCTGCACTCCCTGTATATATATATATATATATATATATATATATATATATATATATATATATATATATATATATATATATATATATATATATATATATATATATATTATATATATATATATATATATATATATATATATATATATATATATATATATATATATATATATATATATATATATATGTTTCAAATTTTTGTTAAGCATTTAACACATATCTCCCTTGCTTCTCAGCTAACAAAGAGAGAGAGAAAGCCTGTGGCCTAGGGGTTAAAACAACTGCTTAAGACACAGTCGGCCCAGGTTCGAATCTCAGAAGGGTATGGTTGACTGATGAGAACAAATAAGTTTGAAATGATCATATCGGTCTCCCTTTATTCTTTGTTAGCAAGCCAAAAAATTTACACACACACACACACACACACACACACACACACACAATATATATATATTGCATGTGTGTGTGTGTATTCCTCTGTATTTATTCCGCCCTGTGCGTTCCCACAGAGAGGGCCTCCTCAGGGTGCCACCGGTCAGAGAATGTCGACTGGTGGCCCCCAGGGGGAGATCCTTCTCTGTGGGCGCCCCGGAGCTATGGAACCAGCTACCGGTTGAGCTCCGGACGGCGCCCGACCTTCGCTCCTTTCGCCGCGAGCTAAAAACATACTTTTTTGAACAAGCTGGCCTGGCCTGATGAGGGGATTGGGGGGGGGGTTGCTATTGTTATTTTATTGGTTTTAAAGATGTATTTTAGTATGTGGGCATTTATTTAATCTAGTTTTAACTTTTGTAATTCGTATTTTTATTCTTGCCCTGTTCACCGCCCTGAGTCCTTCGGGAGAAGGGCGGTATAGAAATATTATTAAATAAATAAATAAAATAAATATTTATTTTGCATACAGGCAGTCCTCAACTTATGACCATAATAGAGCCCAAAATTTCTGTGGCTAAGTGAGACATTTGTTAAGTGAGTTTTGCCCCATTTTACAATCTTTTTGGCCACGGTTGTTAAATGACTCACTGCAGTTGTGAAGTTAGTAACACCTCTGTTAAGTGAATCTGGCTTCCCCATTGTCTTTGCTCGTCAGGAAGTTATAAAAGGTGATCACATGACCCCAATATACTGCATCCGTCATAAATAGGAATCAGTTGCCATACATCTGAACTTGGATCACATGGACATGCTGCAACAATCATTAAATGAACTGTTGTAAGTCAAGGACTACCTATATGTGTTATATTCTGTTTTCATAGCTCAAGGTGCCTATCATGAAGAAGAGGGGGATGGCCTGTCCTCCAAAGAACCTGAGGGCAAGAGAAGAAGTAATTGATGGAAACTAATCAAGGAGAGAAGCAACCTGGAACTAAGGAGAAATTTCCTGACAGAAGAATTAATTTATGGAACAATTTGCCTCCAGAGGTTGTAGGCGCTTCATCACTGGAGTTTTTTAAGAAGAGATTGGGCAGCTTTTTGTCTGGAATAGTATAGTCTCCAGCTTAGGCATAAGGGCTGGACTAGAAGACCTCAAGTGTCCCTGTCATCTCGATTCTGTATTCTGTAAGGTCTTCAATTTTATCCACACAACAACACGGACTATTATTCCTCTTCCTAGAACTGCTGCATGAGTACTGTGGCTTGTTATACCTACTTATACATCTTTATTTTAAACCCCATGCATTTACACAGCTATGCAGGTACACGACGTTATTATGGAAGTTGTGGGGTTTTTTTTAGCCAAGGCTAAATTCTAGTATAATATACAAAAGCAGCATCAGTGCCTGATCCTCCTCCTCCCATCGTAGCTCTAGATCGCAACACTTGTTTCGGTCATCAACACAAACTACAAAACACACACCAGCTTTTAAACTTTACCAGCTTCCCCCACAATTACCACACACGTTATGCCCTTGTATTCTTAAAATCAATCTGGGGTCAGTTGCGTTTCCAAGAGAAAGCTAAAAGTCAGGTATGCTTACTGAATTGTCTTTTCCTTAGTCAGACCATGCAAACACATACCTTAGCGTAACATATTTACATATCCAAGTTGACTTTTAAAAAACAGTTGGATGTAAGAGTTAAGGTGGCAGCCTAAAAATCAGGAGACTGTTATTCCTAGGGCTCCGTTCAGGTTTGAAAGCTGGCTCAGTAACTATATTTCACTACATTGTTGTGAGGGAAAGAGGAAGCGGGAGCCTTAGATATGAGTGCCGCCTTAGGTTGACCGTCCCCATCCCCCAAAAGAAATTCTTTAAAGCTGAGATGTCCAACCTTGGCAACTTCAAGGACTTGTGGAGTTCCAGAATTTCCCAGCCAGCTTTCAATGCTTGAAAAGTTGCCGAGATTGGACATCCCTGCTTTAGCCTGCTGCCATGAATTTCACTGGTTCTAGGTTTATGGATGTAACAAGTGCTCTGCCGTTGAATAAAACCGTGATCTCCACTCTCTCCTCAATAATAATAATAATAATAATAATAATAATAATAATTAATAATAATAATAATAATAATAATAATAATAATAGTAATAATAATAATAATAATAATAATAATAATAATAATAATAATAATAATAATAATAATAATAAGTTGTTGGAAGGGACCTTGGAGGTCATCTAGTCCAACCCCCTGCTCAGGCAGGAAACCCTATACCATTTCAGACAAATGGCTGGCCAGTCTCTTCTTAAAAACTTCCAGTGTTGGAGCATTCGCCACTTCTGGAGGCAAGTTGTTCCACTGGTTAATTGTTCTAACAGTCAGGAAGTTTCTCCTTAGTTCTAGGTTGCTTCTCTCCTTGACTAGTTTCCATCCGTTGCTTCTTGTCCTGCTTTCAGGTGCTTTGGAGAACAGCTTGACTAGCCCCTGAGATATTGGAACACTGCTATCATGTCTCCCCTCACCCTTCTCTTCATTAAACTACATATACCCAATTCCAGCAACCGTTCCCTATATGTTTTAGCCTCCAGTCCCCCAATCATCTTTGTTGCTCTTCTCTGTATTCTTTCTAGAGTCTTGACATCTTTTTTACATCGTGGTGACCAAAACTGGATGCAGTATTCCAGGTGTGGCCTTACCAAGGCATTGTAAAGTGGTATTAGCCTCTTGGAAGAATCGTGCCATGTTTCAATAGGTTTATCAGATCAGGCAACTACCAGGGGAGCAGTGAAGTAGCTGAAAAACAGAGACATATGCCAAATGGGCTTCTATCTTGCTGCTAATTGTGGACAGTACCGGGTGGTGGATGAAATTATGTTTCTGTGTTGGAAAGTTTGTAGTCTTAGAATAGCAATAGCACTTAAGACTTACATTCCACTTTACAGCACTCTCTGAGCAGTTTACAGTGTCAGCATATTGCCCCCTACAATCTGGGTCCTCATCTTACTGATGGATGAAAGGCTGAGTCAACCTTAAGCTCATCAGGATCGAACTCCAGACTGTGGGCAGAGTTAGCCTGCAATACTGCATTTTAATCACTTTGCCACTAGGGCTCCAAGGTCAAAGATTCTAGTGGGGGAAAAAAATTACAGTGCAATTTGATATGATCCAAAAAGACCAGGAAGGATCAAAAGACCCAGAAAGCAAAAACTGGTGCTGGTTTGCATATTTGCTTAATCAATTAAAAGAAGAAAAATATGTTGCACAGACCGACGCTTAAGGTCACTGAGCAGACAATTACCCATGGCCATTTGATGTTGACGGCAATCTTACATCACTGTATGAAAACCAAGTGTCCCGTTCTCTAATGAGATGTGTTTTTTTTTCCTTTGCCATAAATTGATTCCTATTTCAAAAAGCCACTGGGGATGGATGAGAAATTTTAGAGCTTCTGTTGAGAGATCTTCTGTCCGCCCACTGAAGGGACTATTAAGATCTTCAAAAAACAAAATAGACTTGACTGAGATCTGATTTCTAGGCAGGAAATATAAACAATGACTTGAAAGGTATGTACATAGACCGTTGGAACTGATTTACTGGTACCTCTTGAGAATCTCTCATGCATGCCATATTGACCTCACAAACTTAATTACTGTAAGCTGGAAGAGAAAGAACATAAGCCTCCCAGCCCACTGACATGGACATCAAAGACCATGTTATGGAAGAATAACCAGATCAACTGGAGAAAAGGGGCAAAAAAACCCAAAGACCCCCACATTTGTAGAGATCTTACACCTGGAGAACAATATAGACCTGGAATATATTGAAGCAGAGGATTCCAGAAGAGAAATTTTGAGGGTTTTTTTTGTAGAAGAAAAAAAAATAAAGGTCACCCAGTGGCTTTGCTTTGGACACTTAAAGAATAAATCCCAAAGTCTTCAGTAGCAGAGCTAGCAAGGCGTAAGCTGAGTGATGAAATGGGATTGGATGCTTAAAATTTTGCTCATCACCAACCTTTTAAAATAATTGCATCTTGAAAGTTTAAGGATGAAATAGTTCAGAAAGTATTTTTATTTTTTAAATCCATCCTTATCCAACAATTTCCAACATGTGGGCCTCCAGACATGTAATTATTTGAATGTAGTCCAATGCCTCTTAAAGTTAGGGAAGAATGGTCTAGAACACGGTTGTCAAACTGCCGGCCTGCAGACCGGATGCGTCACGCAGAAGCCATGCCCACCCCATTGCCCGCAATGGCAAAACCATCCCGATACGTTGTGCGACGTCATGTGATGTTGCGAGTTTGACATGTCTGGTCTAGAACAAAGTACCCCACCAAATAAAAGAGTGCCTAAATTGTCTTCCATTTAAATTTGAGTGATCTACAATTAAATCTAAATAACTACTGTCGGTTGCTAGTTAGGAGGTGTTTGTGTCTTCATGAAATATCTTAAAATGGACAATGCACTTTCCCCCCTCCTTTGTAGCATTCTTGAAAGTTTACTGTCACAACTAGCCACATTTCTTCCAGTACAATTTTTTCCCTAGGGAAAAAAAGGAAAATTGATGTCCTATTCTCTGGGCGGCTATTTTTGCTGTTTCGTTCCTTCTTGATAATGCCAGGAATCAAAGCACATCTTGAGAACAGTAAAGCTTTTCATTGTGGCCTTTTATCCCTTGCACAGCAAGTCACCACATCAGCTGAGAAATGAATTTCTAATAAAGCCTGGCTTGGAATCAGTGAATTCTCTCTCAAAAAAGCCTTGCACAGTGCCCAGTTTTCTGTGGAGCGTATAACGCTGAAACAGGTTTCATCTATTTGAACATCTCTAACCTCAGTGAACCTGAAAGTGGAATGCTGTCACTGAGGCTGAGTGGCTTTCAAAAGCCACTGGGAATTTTTTTTCTTTCTTTTTTTTATTAAAGAGTTTTACAAAAAAATTTTTTTACAATACATATCCCCAAAACCCACCCACCCCAAACCACCCCCCTTCCCCCCCCGCTTCCCAGAGCTAAATACAGGGTTATAGGTATAATAATCATATTCTAACTAAAAATTATTCATAATATAAAATTAACCAAATTCATAATGTGCTTTAACTCCCCTTTAACATAAATACATACAAAGTACTAACACTAAAATTAATAACAATATCCCTCTAAAATCTACTCATAAGCTAAATCAGGGGTGTCAAACTCAATTTCACTGAGGGCCGCATCAGCATTGCGGTTGCCCTCAGGGGGCTGGGTGGGTGTGGCCAGGGTGGGTGTGGCCTACTGGGTGGGTGTGGCTAGAGTGTGTATGGCCTACTGGGTGGGCGTGGCCAGCTCTACATCATTTGCGTCAAGGGTGCCTATGGGGGCCTGGGCAGGAGTGGGACAGATCTGAGGGTCTCTGGCAGAAGGAGGGTCTCTGGGCCAGGGCCAAGGCAGTGGGGGCTTCTTCCCTCACTGTTTCCAGGATGGCTTCGCGGGCCACATGAAACCACTTCGCGGGCCGGATCTGGCCCCCGGGCCTTGTGTTTGACATGTCTGAGCTAAATGGAACTTTTTAGTCCCATATTTATTCTGAATATAATCTATCCATCTCCTCCAAACTGAAATATATCTTTCTTGTGAATGATCCTTCAAATAAGCAGAAATCTTAGACATTTCTGCAAGAAATTTTTTTTCTATATACCCCAAAGTATAAGACAGTCTTATTATTTCTACAAGCTCTGATTTCTGCAAATTGAAAATTCACCCAGGCTTTAAAAGCCTCCATTGCCACCAAAGAAAGATTTTCAATGTGATGGCAGGAAAAAAAAGGCGGGGGGAATAAAATAGAGTTGCGTAAATCCCACAGAAGAGGTTTTTGGATTAGGTGCATCACTTGAAAAGTAGTTGTGTCTTTTTTCTGGTTTGTTGACCTGCTTTGGAATCGGCTGCCAGCCATCTTGAAATAAAGTGGTGTGATATGTGTGCCAACGTGAAGCAGGCAGGAAGTCAAGAAAAATACGTGGCTGCTCTAACAAAAAAAAAAGAGATCCTTTATATGGGCTGTCCTGCTTTCCAAGGCATTTCTTCCCAAGGAATTGCACAGACCATAATTAAGTCTACTTGGTTAATTTAATTTAGGATAATAATAATAATAATAATAATAATAATAATAATAATAATAATAATAATAATAATAATAATAAGAAGAAGAAGAAGAAGAAGAAGAAGAAGAAGAAGAAGAAGAAGAAGTTGGAAGGGACCTTGGAGGTCATCTAGTCCTACCCCCTGCTCAGGCAGGAAACTCTATACCATTTCAGACAAGTCGCTGTCCAGTCTCTTCTTAAAAACGTCCAGTGCTGGAGCATTCACCACTTCTGGAGGCAGGTTGTTCCACTGGTTAATTGTTCTAACTGTCAGGAAGTTTCTCCTTAGTTCTAGGTTGCTTCTCTCCTTGACTAGTTTCCATCTGTTGCTTCTTGTCCTGCTTTCAGGTGCTTTGGAGAATAGCTTGGCTCCCTCTTCTTTGTGGCAGCCCCTGAGATATTGAAACACTGCTATCATGTCACCCCTCACCCTTCTCTTCGTTAAACTACACATACCCAATTCCAGCAACCGTTCCCTATATGTTTTAGCCTCCAGTCCTCCAATCATCTTTGTTGCTCTTCTCTGTACTCTTTCTAGAGTCTCGACATCTTTTTTACATCGTGGTGACCAAAACTGGATGCAGTATTCCAGGTGTGGCCTTACCAAGGCATTGTAAAGTGGTATTAGTACTTCACGTGATCTTGATTCTATCCCTCTGTTAATGCAGCCTAGCACTGTGTTGGCTTTTTTGGCAGCTTCAGCACACTGCTGGCTCATATTGAAGTGATTGTCCACTAGGACTCTGAGATCTCTCTCACAGTTACTAATATCGAGCAAGGTACCACCTATACTATACCTGTGCATTTGATTTTTCCTTCCTAAATGTAGAACCTTACTTTTTTTACCATTGAATTTCATTTTGTTATATAAATGAAAATCAAATCACATCTGAAATATAGACAGAATTCCTCATCTGATCTGCGTGGTATAACAACAGTATGCGACTACCGTAACAGACGTGCTACTGTCACAAAATACTGGATTTTGAACAGGGAACTTTTTGTGGTATATTCCTAAACCCCGGAGGGATTTTGCCCATGTTTTCTGCCTCATAAAGTACCTGTAGGCAATATTTACCAAAACTTACTTTCCACTTCTATCAGTGGGCAAGACAGGAAGTAGCTTGGGCGGGTGGAATGTAATACCACAATACACCAAGCACAATATTTAGCCTCACAAATTAACAAAACAAACAGACCTTCTCCATATAAATAATTTTTTAAAAAACCACTATCATTATCTTGTGCCTCAAATAAATATTTTCCTGCTCCTTATTATACCAGTTTTCAAAATGTGATAATATACATGCAGCCTGGGCCAGTACGCCTTTTACTTCCTAAAGCTTATTTCTGAGCGGCATCTGTGGACCAGACCCATGGTTTTGTGACATTGGCTCAGGAAATGATGTTGAGATAGTGAATTCCATTGAAGTCAGTGGAGTTTGTTTCCAAATCATATTTTAAAGACCTTGAGGTTGCCAATATTTTTTTCTGTTTTTCCAGGGACGTTGTGTTTTAAAGAAACCAAACAATTAGATGTTCCTAGGACAGCTAAATAAAGTTCCCAAGTTCAGCGATGCTTCTTTTTTAAGGTAAACATGAGTCACATTTCTGACCACTGGAAAAGAAGAGTGTAAAGTCATAAAAAATTTTTTTTCCTGGATTAAGCCTGGTTAATTATACCCACAAGGTTTAGCCAGGAAAGCTCTACAGATTATTTTTAAACTGAAGGTTCACCCCTTTAATAATGGCGATCGTAATGGTAGTTCTATTGTTCCTGTTATGAAACTACAGCTGACATGCTACACAAATCGATCATTATGCTGTATTCAATAGATGCCCTGTTAGAATTGAACAGCCAATTGTGAAAGTGAGTGAATAGAAACAAAGGGACCTCAAAAGAAAATCCAAGACACTAGACCTTTTGTTCATAGATGGAAATCTACTGTCTCCAACCAACTCTGATGTGCTTATTCTTTGATCTCCCTTTTCCAATAGTCAGAGATAAAATATTGATGTAATGTTTTTCATTTCAAAGTTCATTCAGCAATATCACGCATGGATCCATATCAATGAGAAGCATTGTTATTGCTTGTATAATAAACCCTATGTAAACTATTTCAATGACACCAAAGCAAACATGTACAAGCTGCATCCAGAAAAGGATCAGCTCTCACTCATGCATTTTGAAAGGGTAAAATGTAAGCTATATGTTCCATTATACCTAATAATTTAGATGCTACGGTATAGCGATATTTTGCACTGACAATTCATTTGTAAGCCTGAAAATTCAAGGGTCAAATTTTTAAATGTGCCCTTTCATAGTGATAAACAATATTGGAATTGAATGGTATTTTTTGTAGCCCTTGTTTATTACACTGCTGAGTACAGGAGAACAGGAAGGAAAGGGAAGGAAAGGAAAGGGAAGGAAAGGAAAGGAAATAAAGAAGGAAGGAAGGAAGGAAGGAAGGAAGGAAGGAAGGAAGGAAGGTCATTCTAAAAGCAACTACATACTTTTCTGCCAGCTTTCAAAATTCAGATCCGTTTTCCTTTGATCAAACATTTGCAAAAATATTCCTTTCAGTGTTCACCAAAGATTTGGGACATTTCCAAGATATTGTACCAATCAACAACCACAAGACTGTTAAGCCTACATCAACAAATAAAAATGTATGTTCTATTACCCACTTATTTATTTTTAATCCAACCATTAAGCAGCATCAAAGCATGTTTTGAGGAGTTACAGTATGTGGATCTCCATTACTGAAACCTGTCTGTCTGTCTGTGTCTGGAAATCTCAAACGTGCAGAGCAAGGAAGAAAGAATAAGAATATTTCTGGGCTATAAGAGTTCTCCAAGGAAGACTAGGAAAAATGGTAAAAACAAACAAACAAACAAACAAACAAACAAACAAACAAACAAACAAACAACAAACAAACAACAAAATGCCAGAACAGAGTAGAATGACTTCTAGCTGATTGTTTGGAAGCTATTATATTTTGCCAAAGAAGATCTTACAAAATACTGAATGAAACCAGATCTAAACATCTGCACCTGCTATATTTGTTATTTTCTTGCTTTGAATCTATGAATAACTATGTATTCATATTTGGGGAACAGTGTTGTGTTTAACTTTGGATCATGTTAGTTTCTGATTACTTACAGATTTGTTGAAACATACAGTTAACTGGATTATGTAAACTACTGCATACAACTTTTTGGATACGAGACACTTTGTGATCCAAGGTTACTGTCACAAAGAGGTATTTCTAAAATAAGTTCTCTCCACTGTATAATTTGCCGAAAAAACTGTCTGTCTGTCTGTCTATCATCAATCAATTTAATTTAGATAATGTCCAAATCGTTTTCATCTTCTAACACTCTCTTAAACATTTATTTCTCAGTTAAATCCGCTACGGTTTGGAATAAAAGCAGTGAATGGACATAATGTTTATTTTTGTGGATGGAATACTATTTCCCTGATGAAGCAGAAAAGGACTGCAAAATTTGTGTAGTGCTGCAGCTGCACTAAAGAATCGAACAAATGCCAAGGTCGTCAACAGTACTGGGTCATGCTGGACTGAATAGGTATAACATTATTCTTTCATTTAAGCTAAAAGATTTAACCAGGCTGGAATTGCAAGAATTATGTCCTGGAGATAAGGATACACAATTCATTACAAAAATATTTGTTGCCCCTTCTTATATTTGACAAAAGAAAAGAATAAATACCCACAACCATTACAACCTCATAATACTTTGTTTCTAGAAAGTTTTGTTTGGCCTTTTCATCTTTAAAGAACTAATTTTCAAACAGCAAAATTCAAAGAAGTTATTTTCTGGGTTTTGTTAAAACACGGTCCTTCTACGAAGGGATCAGAGGCAGACCAAAGATAAAGATTCTGTAGTACAGACTTCTACTTTTGACTAATCCAAAATACTATAAAAGTTCCACCATCTCATATAGCCACAGATTTATTCCAACTGGCTTAACACCTGGAAGCAAGATGCAGATGAAATTAAAGAAAAACAAATCAAACTGAAATGAACTTTTTTGAACTCTAAAGTAAAGACTTGTTGGTTCACTTAGAGTTCACTTTGATTTCTTCACAAGAAGAGCTGTAAAGGAATCTTATGCACAAACCAATAAATAGTCTGTTGGTTTTTCCAAAGAAATATTAATTCCCCTCCCCCCCCCAAAAAAACCTTTAGTGTTTATTTGATTTTAATGAGATTTTAATGAGATAAATTTGAGTTTAATGAGAAACTCGGAGCAGAAAATGAAGAAAGGGCCTGGACATACTGTAAGTGGGAATATTATTTTAAGGTGTAGTATAGTGGTTAAGCTACCAGACTACAAACCAGAAGTCCAGGAGTCCTAATCCTGCCTTGGAGATTAAACCAACTGGTGACTTTGGGCCAGTCACTCACTCCCAACCCTAGGAGGAAGGCAATGGCAAATCATTTATGAAAGTGCTGCCAAGAAAACTGCAGGGTATTAGTTCAATTGCCAAGAATTAACCTTCATCTGTGTGCATGCATATGCACACACACACACACACAGAGAGACTTTCAAAAGCCCTTAACAAGGTCCTTCATTGAATCTGTGGCAGATGCCCGTCTGAAGATGGTTATGCTGCTGGAAACTTAACAATTGGTTCATGGGAAATAACGATGTTCTCCAAACATCTGGAGATGTTTGATGGGGTAAGAAGACCTAAGGAAATTCAAATGCTACTAGACTGACAAGGGTTGTGGCTGAATAGTAAGTACTGAGATAGGAATAATTTAATCCACTTATTTTATTTTGTTCAAGTTCATCGTCTGATAATAATAATAGTAGCAGTGTACAAGAATGCTTTGAAAATTTTTAAAAAGGCTTTTGGAGTATAATCTGATTGCTCCTAAGTAGCACCTTGGAAAGCAGTGTAGTAGACACAAATGGAAGCATCAGAAATGAATTCAAGAGCCAGAAAATTTTCACTTAACATTTCTCCTCAGCCTTCTATGTATTGTCTGCAAGCTGCATAAAGTTTTCTTTCAATATGTATATGCTTAGTATATCCCTATTTTTAAAATTTGAAATCAAATCTTTTTTTAAAAGGCTTTTAGGTCAGAGAGCAGAAAAATGAAATACATAAAACTGTAATTATTATTAATAACACTGAAAATACTTAATACTTAAGAAAAAAGGGGTTGGTTAAATAAATAAAACATAGAGAAGAGCAGAGCAGAATAGAGCAGAGTAGACTAGCCTAGCGGTGAGTAGAATAAATATTTTGTAAAGTCATCTTCTCAAGATTAGTACTTTTATACTTTCGCTAGGAAATCATTGCAGTATATACAGTAGTCTCCTGCAAAGTCCTCTTCAACCTTATTATTCTGTTCTATGAGTTAGGGTCCCTGGTTCATTCTGACCATAAAGATGGCTTCTGTCAGTGAATGAGATCCTACTGTAGCTTCCATTTAGTAACACAGAGGGTAATGATTTGATATGATACAAACTGGAAGCTTAACACAATGCTGTAGAACCAAGATTGAATATGTAAGTATAAAGAGTCTCCAAGTCAGAACACACCATTAAGAGTTGTCCCAACTCTAATAGATCTCAGCAGATTACATAGGGAAGCTGCAATAGCCCAGGTTGGCTACAATTTTTCTTTTTTGGATGAAAAATTATTAAGGAGAATTAATAAAACTGCTGAAACACTGAAAAAACAAAAAATTTAACTTAGTAAAAGAAGCAGGGCCAGATAAGGAAAACCCAGACGATTTCCAGGAGAAATCTGTAGTTTTCTACCCTGCAGATTCATCTGGATTCATTACACAAATCAACGATGTTTTTTTTTTTTGCTTAAGTCCCACAGCATTATCACTGATATTTTCCAAAAGCCCCAAGTATCCTTTCAACATATACATGAAATATAGAATGAATCATATTAATGCTTTTTTCTGTCTCAAAGTTCAATCCTTTTCAGAATCCTTACCCAACTTTTGTGCCCTTTATATGTTTTGAACTTAAATCCCACCATCCATCATAAGCATTGCAGTCTTGGGACTCTAGGAATGCATTTGCAATCCATCTGAAGATCATCAAGCTAAAGAAGGCGGTCCAATGGAATGACTTTGGACAAAGAGGTTTTTAAAAAGTACAGATACAAGACACACGCATACGATTTGATTATGGCACATGTTGCCATCCAAGAAATTTGTATGTTGACAATTGCAATGTTGCATTTATAGCTTTAGCACTGCTATTCTAGAATGCTGGGCTTAATGGATTTTACTCAGTGAAAGTAGAGCTGTGTATTGTTCCCATAAAAAGAATCTTATGCTCTCTGTCTAACATGAACTTCAACATTCGTAGAAAGAACTCATCCCTATAATACCACAGCCAAACACAAGTTTTATGAGAAGTGCCTGACAGCCATTGGAAACAAGAGGCTGCCTTTTTTGTCTATATTATTCATTATGGCCACTCTTCTAAATGGCCAGACAATAAATATGGGAAAACTGAATAATGTTGCATAACTTCTTTTTTTAAAAAGATATTATGGTAGTTCAGTGAGGGGAAACTATATTACTTTTTTAACAGCCAATATGCCCACCCACCCCCCCCTGCAAAATTTGATTCTAACCGTAATGTTTTCTTATAATTTTAAGAAAAGCAGATAATATTTGCTGCTGATATTTGACATTAAAAAATTAAGAAGTCTTAAGCAGTTGATACTGGACATATTTAACACATTACTGGATTACTAAAGCAAATATCATTTTTATCTAAAATTATGATACAGTCTATAGCTGTTGGAAATGGCATCTCGATTCCAAATGAGTCAGAACATCCTTGGCTAATATCCAGCTACAATTTTAGAAGAAAAACTTCCTTCTTAGGAACAGTTTCAGATAAACCTTTCAATCCACAACCATAGTTATGGAAGGACAAAACATTAGCTTTAGAATTGGGGTTTTTTGGGGGGGGGGTGGAGGAAAGGAGAGCAACCCAGCATATTATACGTTTCTTCACCTTTGAGGATGTTGAAAATCTGGAAAAAAAACATTACAGCAGCTCTATGTATTTCCTAAAGCACTTTAGACTGCTGCAGATGCTCCCAGGACAGTAACTGAATAGCTATGTATTTTGGGATGGAATAACTCCAATATTCTACAAATACTGATCAAATGAGTCAATGCTTCTGACCTTCAATTCTGGCTGTATTCAGAAAGCAATGATGTAATTATTGACATACATTTTTTATTTTTTTTTATTTTTATTACATTTATATCCCGCCCTTCTCGGAAGACTCAGGGCGGCCTACAAGCTTGATGTACCTTTAACACATTTGTATTCAGGATTCAGGACCATGCTTGGCTTTGAGACACATGATCTATATCCGCATTTGGATTCCCCCCCCCATTGAGGTTCTCTGACATTTGTTATGGTTTCTGGGGACAGAGATGGAGAAGACAAAATGTCCCAATCTGTAGACTATACAAAAGTAATTGGCCAAAGCCAAACTATTATACCATTCTGGCTAATTTCATGTTGTTTGCCAGTTGAAAAGGCTAATGTTGCACAATTATGTTTTCTTCCAATACTTAGAGGAGTTCTGTGGCCGAAGCCCACACAATACTAGGTAGGTGTCTCAACTACAGGATACAGAAGCTCTTATTTCAAGTGACTAAATTTCACACAAGGCTTCTTAGAATACACATTTTCTATTATTGGAAGCACTATGGCACAAAGAAAGCAAATTAGTCTCGAAATTAATTTTTTAATTTTTTTTCCCCCTGTTATTTCAAAGTCCTGAAATTATTTAAATAGCAATAGCACCAGCATTTAGACTTATATACTGCTTCATATAAGGGACGCGGTGGCTCAGTGGGTTAGGATGCTGAGCCTGTCGATCAGAAGGTTGGCAGTTTGGCGGGTCGAATCCCGAGTGCCGCGTAACAGAGTGAGCGCCTGTTACTCATCCCAGCTTCTGCCAACCTAGCAGTTCGAAAGCACGTAAAAATGCAAGTAGAAAAATAGGGACCACTACGGTGGGAAGGTAACAGCGTTCCATGTGCCTTTGGCGTCTAGTCATGCCGGCCACATGACCATGGAGACGTCCTCGGACAAGCGCTGGCTCTTCGGCTTTGAAACGGAGATGAGCACCGGCCCCTAGAGTTGGAAACGACTAGCATGCATGTGCGGGGGAACCTTTACCTTTACCTTACTGCTTCACAGTGCTCCACAGTCCTCTCTAAGGTGTTTACAGAGCCAGCCTATTGTCCCCAAGAATCTGGGTCCTCATTTTACTGACCTTGGAAGGATGGAAGGCTGAGTCAACCTGAGTCAGCCCATCAGGTTCGAACTCCTGGCAGTGGGCAGAGTCAGCCTGCAATACTGCATTCTAACCACTGCACCATCACTGCTGAATGGTTAAATGGTGGTAGAGATTTTGTTTTTTTAAATTGGCATGGCTATAGATGCAGTACTATTGCTACCTGTGTGATGTAATCTGCAAATCAATTAAACCTAGCTACATTTTTTTTCCTGATCTTAGGTTACTGAGTAACAAGAATGGAGAAAAATTGTCTGAGGGACAATCATGGTTTCTTCAGAACAAAAGGATAATATTTAGTCTTTAATACCTTGTGTTGGTTAATAACCACAATAAACTTAATTAAGTCTTTAACACCACCAAATAATATATGGTGGAAAGTGTCTGATTAGATTCAACATTCAGAATTTGTAACTGGATAATACTTTTATAAGACTATACCAACCAAGAACATGAAAACACAGCAACCCAGCTGTGTTTCTTATACACTCTGATGTAAGACAGTTTCCCATGTTCCTATCTGGGAAATGGTTCCTAAAAGAAAAGGGCAGAAATCAAATAGCTTCCTAGTCTCACTGCTGTTGGCTATGATTCCTTTTCAAATGCCCTGATGAGAAATTAGACATGGCATTCAAATCCTGTGGAATTATTCACCATATCACAGGGCTGCTCTGCCTCTATTTGACATAGGCTGTTCTACCTAACAATTTTACTGGCTATTTATAGGTTTTGGGCTATTTCTCAAAAAATAATGTCTATCCTCCTGTCATTTTTTTTTAATGCCATATAGAGTATGTCATATATTTGAGATCAAATATAAATGTAAAACCTCTGACTAATTTATCTGGCCAGAAATTTCATTACACGAAGGTTCCGCAACATTCCAAATTTTGCCTTTCTTCTCCTTCCAGAGACTTGGTGAGCAACCACAGTATCTTTCCATAGATGCAAACATACTCCTGGGGATTGATCTGGGTCTATATGAAACCAAGGTAATAAACAAAACAAAGAAAAAACAACTCGGCACTTGTGGTTGGGGGTTAATTAAAAAAAAAGTGAAGTGCCAGGACTTCTTATTATTGACGTTGCACTCTAATGCCTGGTTTTTTTCCTCAATTGCATGTGATTAGGCAAGTTTCTAGTCGGTTGTAATGTTCAAGAAAGACTGACTTTAGTTGGATATGGTTCCACTGGCAAGCTAAGAACAGAGCAACAAAGATGTTAAATGATAGCCCCCGTGGGGACAGGATTCAGCTATAAGTATGAAAGAACTATACTTAGTATGTTTTAATCAACTTGCCCACTTGTTGTTGTAAACAGAATACTAAGGAGAAACATGATAGTAGAATATTTTTTTTTTAAAAAAACAACACACAGTGAAAAAGGAATGCTCAGAGAAAATGGATAGGGGTAATCTATCCAGCAGAAGCTGAAGAGTTAAAAGACATGAAGACTGGATCATAATCATCAAGTGTGAATTTACAATAAATACAAGCATTGAAGAAAGCCCATTCTTCAGAGGAATTTGCAATCAAATATTTGACAGCAGGCAGAAATGGAGTCCAGGCAGAGAGAGAGCGAGAGAGCAGAGCAGAGCACTGCAAGCTAATAATGAAGGTAAGCAAAAGCAGATGTCACCAGAATGTCACAAAAATTCACATAAAACAACCCTTTAAGAAAAACAATATCCTGGAATGGGATGAACTGTATGACGCGAGCGAAGGTACCTCTTGACCTTAAGCTTCTGAAAAGAATGGTTCAGAGCATACAAGGACACTTGTAATCCACTTCAATTTCCCTCCATTTCTAAGGAGCCTGTAGGCGTGTTCTTAAACAAGAGGATAAACATGTCTCACATGCTGAGAAACATGACTGTTTATACAGAGCAAAAAAACCCAGGTTGATGATCAGGAAGTTACAAAGATACAGAAGTAACTGAAAGGTCAGCGGGCTCATAAAACTAGCAGAGAGTCTAAGTAAATTAGACACTGTGTGTTCGAGTCTGTGGAATCTCTGGTAAAGCACTGATGTCAGGAACAAGATATTTATATGGATGGATGGATTCACGCACAAATGTGGGTTGCGGTCGCTACCCCATTAATACTGTACCTTCAAATACAAGCCTACAGCTGAAGTGCTGAAGGTTCAAACGTTCCCATACGAAATGCGCACGTGAACTGAGCAAAGGCAATAGTGTATTCCTATTTTCTAGCTGAGAAATACTGAAAGGGCATTCTCCTGTGCGTACTTTGTATCGGGGTACCAGGGGATGAAAAGAACATGCTGGGAAGATCGAGTGAGCCAGAGGGTTATACACACGCTTTATGATTATGTTCCTAATCAGGAAGGAAAGAAAGAAGAGAAGTCGTGGGGAACAATGGATAGGCAAATGGAGGTGTGATGGGGCAGCAGTGGTTCGGTTGAAAGAAGGATCGGGAATGGGCTGAGAAAAATCAGGTGGGTGGTTGATGAGGTGGAATGATAACTGAAGGGGAAGGCTGAGAGGGAAAGAAGATGGTAGGAAGGTTGCTCAAGCAAGGGGTAGATGACTGAGATGGGGAGATGTACTGTATAGTACAGATCATGTCATCCGGCTCTCTCAATTCCTGGCAAATAGATGGGGAAGAAATGGAGGTAGTGACAGATTTTATTTTCCCTGGTCTCCAAGATCAGCGCAGATGGGGACTGTAGCCAAGAAATTAAAAGATACTTGCTCCTGGGGAGGAAAGCCATGGCAAATCTAGACAGCACACTAAAAAGCAAAGATATCACCCTGCCAACAAAAGTGCATATAGTCAAGGCTATGGTCTTCCCAGTTGCAATGTATGGCAGTGAAAGTTGGACCGTAAGAAAGGCTGAGCGCCAAAGAATTGAGGCCTTTAAACTCTGGTGCTGGAGAAGACTCCTGCGAGTCCCTTGGACTGCAAGGTGATCAAACCGGTCAGTCCTAGAGGAGTTCAACCCTGACTGCTCTTTAGAAGGCCAGATCCTGAAGTCGAAACTCAATACTTTGGCCACCTAATGAGAAGGAAGGACTCACTGGAGAAGAGCCTAATGCTGGGAAAGATTGAGGGCAGTAGAAGAAGGGGACGACAGAGAATGAGGTAGCTGGATGGAGTCACTGAAGCAGTAGGCATGAGCTTAAATGGACTCTAGAAGATGGTAGAGGACAGGAAGGCCTGGAGGAATGTTGTCCATAGGGTCCCGATGGGTCGGATGCGACTTCGCAACTAACAACAACAACAACAACAACAACATAGTACAGTAGCAGTGATGCTCTTCAAGGGAGATTTTCAGACTTTAGTAGGCTTTGGAAATTAACAATAAAAAGAAAAGGAAAGTTTTGGATTTACTAGACATTTAGATTTAACAAATTCCTCTCCTATCTGAAGAGTTAGATGGGATCAAGGCTTCACTATGCAGTTAGTTCTCGACTTATGACCACAACTGGGCCTAAAATTTCTGTGGCTAAGTGAGACATTTGTTAGGTGAGTTTTGCCCCATTTTACAACCTTTCCACTGTTGCTAAATGAATCACTGCAGGTGTTACGTTAGTAGCTGTTTAGTGAATCTGGCTTCCCCATTGACTTTGATTGTGAAAAGTCCCCAAAAGGGAATCACATGACCTTGGGACCCAGCAACGGTCATAAGTATGAGTCAGTCCCCAAGTGTCTGAATATTGATCATGTGACTATTTTGTAATATTTTATTGGTTTTCTAATTTTACATTTCAGTATTTAAAAAGTAACGTGGCGGCTGGGTTAATCAATAATTCAATAACATACAAAAATCCTTAGTACAAAGCTCAAACTACCACATCAACTATTTCCTCTCCTTTCCCCCTTAATATCTACTGTCTCATATTTAAACTAATACAATTCTTATAGTATTCATTAAGTAAAGATAGCATTGTTACATTTATCAATAAATTTTTAGCTTATACATATCCTAGTTACTTTAACATTCAATCGTTTATAAACAGTCAATATCCTGTAGTTAGTGTTTCCCAATTTTTAGCTTCCCGTCAATATTTAAATTTAACATTTGATATTTATAATTTCCAAATTTTTGGTAACCAAAGTTTCCCTTATCACAATTCTTAATGAAGTCTAATATTCAAAATACACATCTTATCTGAGTATATACTATTTCCCATCATCTTACATCATCTAATTAATAATACAATATAACATTTCTCATTTTCAACTAGTTTTCAAATGCCTTAAATTTAATGACCAAAATTTCCCCTATTTCAACATCAGATATTTCCTCTTTTTCTCTTGATATCTACTATCTCATATTTAAGCTAATACAGTTATTATTTCAATTAAATAAAAACATATTTATTACATTTATCAATACATTTTTAGCTTATTACATAACTTAATTACATTCAATCTGTATAAACAATCAATATCCTATTTATTTGTTTTCCCTAATTTTTAATTTCCCATCAATATTCAAATTCAACTTTTTGTATTTATACTTCCAAGTTTTAAATGTCCAAAGTTTTCTTTATCTCAATTCATAACAAAATAAAGCACACATCTTGTCTATTTAAGTATAAGGTAAAAGGTAAAGGTTCCCCCGCACATGCGTGCTAGTCGTTTCCGACTCTAGGGGCCGGTGCTCATCTCCCTTTCAAAGCCGAAGAGCCAGCGCTTGTCCGAGGACGTCTCCGTGGTCATGTGGCCGGCATGACTAGACGCCAAAGGCGCACGGAACGCTGTTACCTTCCCACCGTAGTGGTCCCTATTTTTCTACTTGCATTTTGACGTGCTTTCGAACTGCTAGGTTGGCAGAAGCTGGGACGAGTAACAGGCGCTCACTCTGTTACGCGGCACTCGGGATTTGACCCGCCAAACTGCCGACCATCTGATCAACAAGCTCAGCATCCTAACCCACTGAGCCACCGCGTCCCTCTATTTAAGTATATTCTATTTTAATTAGTAATATAAAATCCTTGCTGCTTTCTTCCTTTGCCATCTTGCCCTCCATGTCAGTGCTTTTAGGTCATCAAATAGATCTCCCTCTGTTATTATATATATTATTTCTGCAGATTTTGTTTACGAGACTGTTGAAAGCCTTCACCCACAGCACTCTTAAAACTGCTCTGTGAGATAATTCATTAAATAATCTCTCCATATTAGATTTTCTCAAGATCACTAGAAAACTTTGAGGTCATATTTGAGCTCAAGCTTAATCTGAATAGCTTCTACTGCACCAGGCTCAATAACAGCAAAACAGACAGTGCTAACTTATATTGGAATATGAACAAAGTCATTCTATAAATCAATAAAGTAGCTGTTGTGATATTTCTGATCTCCTAAGTTAGTTTAGTTCCTAAACGAAACCAGAAAGGTAACTGGATAATTTTTAGACATTTGAATCCAGCAGCATGATGAACATACGTCTCACTCTTTAGCTTTGTAGCAGAGTAAATGTGACAGGCCAACAATTTATTAAATGAATTTAATTGACAATCTATACCTTACCACTAGCAATGAAAGCACAACTAAACGTACTTAAAAAAGTAAAGGTAAAGGTTCCCCTGCACGTGCGTGCTAGTCATTTCCGACTCTAGGGGCCGGTGCTCATCTCCGTTTCAAAGCCGAAGAGCCAGTGCTTGTCCGAGGACGTCTCCGTGGTCATGTGGCCGGCATGACTAGACGGCAAAGGCGCATGGAACGCTGTTACCTTCCCACCGTAGTGGCCCCTATTTTTCTACTTGCATTTTTACCTGGTTTCGAACTGCTAGGTTGGCAGAAGCTGGGACAAGTAACAGGCGCTCAATCTGCTACGCGGCACTCGGGATTCGACCCGCCAAACTGCCGACCTTCCAATCGACAAGTTCAGTGTACTAACCCACTGAGCCACCGCGTCCCTTCTACTTACGTACTTCTACTTCTACGTACTTAGGATGTTATAAATATTAGCACCTTGGAGTCATTTCATGGAGTTCCTAGAAAATTTGAAGAATACTGAGAATACTAAAGTATGACTATTTTGTCCCCTAAGAAGTATTTGCTTGTCACATTTATTTGGGAACAGGCAATTATTCTTAATTAAGAGAGGCGGATTGAATGGAGCACAGCCCTTGAAATATTTGAAGTTTGTTCTCCTGCTATCAGATAAATACAACAGAACATGTTGACTTGCCACCCTCCGTGACTAAACTGTTTGCAAGGTTAAAAGGAAAGGGGAAGGGGAATCTGTGTTAATCTCTTACAGTCCTAATTTTAATAAAAAGTAAATATTTTTGTAAAACCATTCCAAAGTCTTCCACTTTCAACTGTGCGGCAGGTTGAGATTAGAAAAAAGCCCCAAGCGGCTCTTAAGGTTAAATATGCTATTTGTTTCTGTCTTTCAAACTTCATCTGAGTGTATTTTGCAGATAAGTATAAACCGGGCAAAGCTCAAACTCCTTTCCTTTGACTTTTTGCCTAGAAATGAAAAGCTGTGAGTAAAAAAAAAAAAAAATTAGCAGTAATCTCCCTTCACAGATTATTAATCATGGTCTTCTCCCATTTCCAAAACCAATCAAGCATTTTATTTTGCTAAGGATGCAGATTCTCAGAACTCTCATTCCATTGCTGCAAAGATGCTTATAACTAAAGCAAATAATTGGGCAATGATGCTAGATAATTCCAACCTGATCTTGTAGGATTCACCACATTTTCGTTGGGGTGGCTAACTGTTTCTTTATGTTTTATACCTCACACAAAGAAGAAATTATGTGTTCAGATATGTAAAGCCATCAGCTATAAATCATCACGTATCTTAGACAGATTTAAGTTTATAAAGTCTTGGCAAACATAGCATTCTATTTCTATATAAATAATGGTTGCCACACAGTGCAAGGAAGCCCCACGTGTTTGCTGAAGAATGTCCTCACATCAAGGCCTCCATCTCACAGAAAACCCCCTGTGTTTCCAAAAAAGTAGCATTACCCTTTGGAACATGAAGAAAATCTTCCATCCAGACAATTCATGGAACAGCCTTGTGGTGACCAGGCGTGAGCAGTGATCTGTTTGGTTACAACTGATCGGGGAACTCCAGTATGGGACCAGCCTCTTCTGCCTGGTCTCCACTGCTCTTTTGACTGCAAAAGAGCCAGGAACACTGGCTTCAGAACCATATTTTTTTAAAAAAAATCAGTTGGCCAACCAGTTGACCTAGTACAGGGGTAGGCAACCTTGGCTCTTTTATGACTCAAGGACTTCAACTCCCAGAATTCCTGAGCCAGCATGGCTCAGCTTGGAAACCTCCATGAGTCACAAAAGAGCCAAGGTTGCCTACCCTTGACCTAGTAGAAAGTAGAGTATCTGGGAATTTTCTCGTCTTTCTCTAATCTAATGCATGAAATTGAACGTTTCATTAACATAATAGATTTTGTGCTTCTCTGTAGGCAGGGAATTCCCTTCTCAGCAACTTTCAGAAAAAGGCTACTTGGTCCTGAGAAAGAGGGTAGTGTGGAAAAGAAATGTAAAATAACCCCATCTTGATTTTAGTTGATATATGGTCTAGATTTCCCCCCCCCCCGAAAGTTGTAATCTCCATACAGGTTAGAAAAAGAGAGTTAATACTGAGTAACTCCTTCCTGATTCAAGAGAGTTAGCTCAATGCTACAAGAGAATTGCCAGAAGTAATTAAATGCTGCTTATCATCAATCAATCAGAATAGAGCTGGAAGGGATCTTGGAGGTCTTCTAGTCCAATCCCTTGCTTCAAGCAGGATCCCCTATACCAGGGGTAGGCAACCTTGGCTCTTTTATGACTTGTGGACTTCAACTCCCAGAATTCCTGAGCCAGCATGGCTCAGCTTGGAAACCTCTCCCTTTCCCCTCAGCATGGCTGGCTCAGGAATTCTGGGAGTTGAAGTCTACGAGTCATAAAAGAGCCAAGGTTGCCTACCCTGGCCTAGGCCGCTTTATGACTTGTGGACTTCAACTCCCAGAATTCCTGAGCCAGAATGGCTCAGCTTGGAAACCTCTCCCTTTCCCCTCAGCATGGCTGGCTCAGGAATTCTGGGAGTTGAAGTCTACGAGTCATAAAAGAGCCAAGGTTGCCTACCCCTGCCCTATACCATTTTAGACAAATGGCTGTCCAGTCTCTTCTTAAAAACCTCCAATGATGAAGCACCCACAACCTTTGAAGGCAAGCTGTTCCACTGTTTCTTACTGTTAAGAAGTTTCTCCTTTGTTCTAAGTTGCTTCTCTCCTTGATTAGTTTCCGTCCATTGTTTCTTGTCCTGCCTTCTGGTACTTTGGAAAATAAGTTGAATGGAAGATTAATATGACAGCTATGTTGCCTTCTGCATATAAAAACCCAGCCTTCATATCAAAAAGGGTGAGAAGAGGAATTGTCATATACTGTACATCTATCTACATGAACTCCTAATATGAAAAATAATCCTGTGTTTCTCAAGAGTCCAGAGGTAAGCTTTAAGGAAGATTACATAGTAAATGTTGCCTAGCTGACGCGAGGAAACTATACAGTTTTTAAAAAGTATTATGTGCATGGACAACATACCATAAAATTCATTCACATGAACAGCTGCACTGCGCATGAGAAACTACACATAGCTCCTCGCCCCAATTTGATTACAGAATCTACATCCATAAATATACCAGACACAATTCCTGACTAGCAAGTTAGCTTATAGCTAAACAATGCAAACAATGTAAGTTGCATTTGTTATACAATTGTAATAGGCAGGGCTATTTGCTGGCAAAGATTTCTGTGAGATACTCCATTCTTCTTTGGGTGATGCTTTTATATTGGAACAGTAAATGTTCATAATTTTAGCTATATTTAGCTAACTAGTGGAACTCAATGTGATTTGATGTGATTTGATGGTGTTCTGTGCGCCTTTGGCATTTAGTCATGCCGGCCACATGACCACGGAGATGTCCTCGGACAAGCGCTGACTCTTCGGCTTTGAAACGGAGATGAGCACCGGCCCCTAGAGTCAGAAACGACTAGCACGCATGTGCGGGGGAACCTTTACCTTTACCTTTTATATTTTTATCTGTTGAAGACAGGTCGATTTGCTGAAATTTATGGCACAGGTAGCATGCAAACTGGATTGAAACTTATATTAGCCTGACTGAAAATGTCCGTAGAAAGAAGATAGTTATAGATTTCAGATGCCCCAATTAAGTCTCGTAAATCCATAATAAAACTAAGAATGAAAAGCAATTTCCTTCCTCTTATATTTTAGAAAAGCCAATACTCCAACTAGACAGATTTAAATTTAACCAGAAGAGAATATCATAGCCCAGGGACAACATTTTAATTTGCTTCAACCGACAAAGGTTACCATTGGTATTGTTTAACCAGGTTTTCACAGCTTATCAAAGCTTTTCATCTTGGCCTAAAGATGGGATTGAAATTATGTAATGGAGTTTCTTAAAGGATGACTTTTAAACAGACCCGTCTACTTCAGAAATACTTGCTTGTGATCAATGAGACTGATACCAGTGAAGTTGATTACAAGGTGAAGGAAAGTAGAGTTAATATGGAATAGTTCAGGAAAGATCAGAATTGTAGTCTCACAGCGTCTGGAGAACAAAAGCTTCTTGTTGACAGGACTTTTGAAACCAAGACCTTCTGGCAAGGTCAGAACTGGCAAAAGAGGACTGACTAGTTGGTTACAATTACACTGCATAGAAATCAATCACTTCCACTGATAAATGAGAAGTTATTAGTCTGTTTTTAAGGATGAGAGAAAGAGAAGTAAAGTCTCAACTTGAGACTGCTAGACATAAAGCTTGAATCCTTGTGTTGGCAGGAACTGGTTTTCCTCTATTTTCTAGTACATGCAACGTCCTTTGATTTCCGGTGGTGAGCCTTCTAGTTCATACATTATTACTCTGAGAGAATTCAAGAATACAGAAATCTTTCAGTGATTGCTGAATTGTTGAGTTACGTTGTATAAATGACATCATAGTATAGTTTAGTGTACAACCTGATACAGAATTAATTATATTCTAGTGGATTATATCCACAAGAAGATATCAAACAGACCGGTCTATTCTACTTGAATTATGACAATGACATTAACAGGTCTGCTCACAAAAGAATACAAAATGTGTATACACAGACACACACACACACACACACACACACACACACCTGTTCATATCTGAAAGCTTCATTTTAATATTAACAGACTTTATTAAATTAAGGGAGTTTTTTTTAATCCCATTTATATTCTGCCCTTCTCCAAAGACTCAGGGCGGCTTACAATTTAAAGCACAAATCAATGTGCTTAGCAATAGCCTTCATTCTATGTATATGCCTGCTTATTAGGGCTTTCGCCCCCCCCCGAAGCGGCATTATTACAAAGTCAGCTTATTGCCCCCAACAATCTGGGTCCTCATTTTACCTACCTCGGAAGGATGGAAGGCTGAGTCAACCTTGAGCCTGGTGGGATGCGAACCTGCACTAATTGCAGGCAGCTGGTGTTACTTAAGGAGGCATTAGCCCACTGCTCCACCAAGGCTATGAATTCCACATTACCTATGAATTCACCTGCATCTTAGCTTTTCATCTACACCTCCATCCTTACATTTATTATTTAAGATACCACCAAAAACGAAGTAAGGCATCCACACTTTTTATAACCTTTCCAGACTGAATGTGCTGTAACCGGTTTGGGACTGCAACTCTCCAGATTTCCAAGCAACGAGCTAAGTGGGAATGTGAAGGGTTCAAGTTCCATCAGCCCTGCTGGGTGACAGATTGAAGAAGACCACTTTACTGCAGTAATGATGGGAAGTCAGGGTACAAATCCTTCCCACACTAATGGGTAAGTGTGAGAATAGCAGCTGAGAGTAACCACCAAGGGGTGAATCTAAGGCGTGCTTGATAATGTCAGTGAGGCTACATGGGGTGGGGTGGGGGAGTGCTGAAATGCAGAATGGCATCCAAGAGTGTTAGCTGATCTGTCCTGAAACTGCACAGTTGAGCACTCACCAAGGAGAGGAAAATCCCACCCAAGTCAGCTCCGGACCCATTCCGACAAACAGGGATTACTGGGAATGGTAAATGCTCAGGCAATTTAACATAAATACCCAGATTTTTTTGAGGATTTGAATATATTCTGCTGATATTTGCATTTCTGTGTATTTGTCCACAAAGGTTGCAACCCTACTTTACTATTTCATTAGAAAAAGTGTGTCTGTTTGACTGTTCTCTCTCTCTCTCTTCTCTCTCTCTCTCATCTGTCTATCTATCTATCTATCTATCTATCTATCTATCTATCTATCTATCTATCTATCTATCTATCTATCTATCTATCTATCTATCTATCTCGGTCTGTCTATGCCTAGTTCAAGCCCAGCATCCCTACAGCATGGTATCCTATTACTTTTTCTTAATGCACATATCCATCCTGTTTGTCTCATGAAAATTCACAAAGATGGGCTGTGCATCTCTAGACAATCAATAGCTAATTTCTTTCACATGAAAACTGAGGGGGGAAAAGGTGCGGGAATATAGAAATGTTTTCCCTAACTTTCCAGAATTACGCTTCTTTTTTGCATAACAAAATCACTATTGAACATTTTCAGGTAATGAGAAATTCATAATGGATTTCAGAAATAAAGGTTGGCATAGTCAACCCTACCATTTCAACTGCGAACTAATCTGCTTCCTGGGTAAGTTTAGCAGTAAGATCCATATTTTTTTTATCATGGGGTGCACTTATATCTAACTACACCTACCCACATACAGTACAAGACCCACTTATACCCCAAAACAACCTTGTAAAATAGATTGGGTTGAAAAAGTGTGATCGTCCCAAAGCCACTCAGTGAGCATCTGCAGATAAAGTCAAACAAGAATCTAAGTCTCTCGGTCAAAGTCCACATCTTGACCACATGAGGCCTCTTAATATTATCTTTACAAACTTCTGTTCCTTTTACCTGCTCTCTTGTATTTGTGTACCATATAACCAAGGATGAGCTGCAGTACCATTGTGTCTTATTTGGACAGCCATAAGGACTTTCAGCAGGGACGCGGTGGCTCAGTGGGTTAGGACACTGAGCTTGTCGATCAGAAGGTCGGCAGTTTGGCGGGTTGAATCCCGAGTGTGGCATAACAGAGTGAGCACCTGTTACTCGTCTCGGCTTCTGCCAACCTAGCAGTTCAAAAGCACGTAAAAATGCAAGTAGAAAAATAGGGACCACTCCGGTGGGAAGGTAACAGCGTTCTGTGCGCCTTTGGTGTCCAGTCATGCTGGCCACATGACCACGGAGACGTCCTCGGACAAGCGCTGGCTCTTTGGCTTTGAAATGGAGATGAGCACCGGCCCTTAGAGTTGGAAATGACTAGTACGCATGTGCGGGGGAACCTTTACCTTTACGGACTTTCAGTCCTTTCCAGATTCACTTTTTGCCTCAGTTTTCACAAATGAAGAGTTGTGTTTAATCCCTTTTCTTTAAAACAATATTAACAATATGTAAGGGCATGCCTCCTTGGGAGGATCATACGAGAGGTACATGAACAGTTTGCATTATGAACCCCCCCATCAGTGTTTTAAACCTCTGTTTTTAAGTTTCTACAGCAGCTATTTTACAACAGATTAATAATATAATCTAGCTACATTATTGAGACCTGATATTAAAATGACATCATTAACTTGATCAACCTAAGCTACTCCAGTATCACTGCTGAATAACACAAGGCACATCAAGCAAAACATCCTCATCTTTTCTACACTTTTGATTGCAATTTTACATTGTGTTTATTTCATTTGACAATTTAGAGAGAACCCCGCAGTATGACACAGAATTAAGATCATCAGCTAGATACTACCAAAACACTAGCATATTTACATGAAGCTTCACAGGCTTCTTGTCCAGTAAAGCTGAAGATCTCTGGGGCAATTTAAGCCAAACAAAGGGTGTATTCTACTCTCACTTTCATAGCCTAAACCAAGTGTAACTAATTCTACCAAAGGTCAGGGGAGAAATATATAAAAACCAACACATGATTTTGTCTAAAGAATACGAGAAGCTAAAATTACCCAGCTGTAGGCCATAATATGTGTGGAGAGTAACTGTTTTAATAGTGAAAAGCTACCAATAGTTCTTACAATAAACTAATTATTAGTCTTGGAGAACATTCTGTGTGCTTATTTTATAGCCAGTTCAGGGCAATCTCCAATCAGGAATTCAAGCCTAGTTTGTGATTCAGGGCCAATACAAGTACGCCTTTGTGTGCTGCTACCACATACTCACCATCTGTCACCTGAGGCAGTCAGTCTGAAGGATCAACTCTGTAGATTTATGTATATATTTGCTTTTTTTGTGGAAAGTTTTTTTTTTGGGGTGGGGGGATTTTGACAATTTAGTGGAAATTTTAACTCATGCAGCTCAAGAGGAAGGAGAACACAATAGAACTCATCAGATTTGCAGAGGACACCAAGCTGGGGAGAATTGCTAACACTTTGGAAGATGGACACAAGATTTAGGAGGATCTTGATAGACTTGGGCATTGGGCCCTATCTAACAAGATGCAGTTTGGTGGTGAAAAGAATAAGGTCCTGCACTTAGGAAGAAAACAAAAAACAAAAACAAATAGAGAAGAGGAATACCTGATTCAACAATAGTAACTGTGAGAGAGACAAAGGGGTCCTAGTGGATCACCGCTGAAGTATGAGGCAATACGTGCTACAGCTGCCAAAAAAGCCAGAGCTGTCTTGGGCTGCATCAACAGAGAGATAGCATCAAGATCATGGGAAGTGATACCTATTTATACCTCACAAGTGAGGCCACACTTGGAATACTGCATACATTTCTGGTGATCCCAAAAATGTGACCAGAAATGCCGAAATTGTGCAGAGAAGAGCTACAAAGATAAGGATGGGTCTGGAGACTAAATTATGTAATGGATGGTTAAGAGAGCTAACTTATCAAACAGAAGGATTAGGGGTGACATGATAACTATCTTCTAGTACTTGAGGTGCTGTCATGGAGAAGAGGGACTATACTTATTGTCCAAAGCACCAGACCGCAGGATGAGAAGAATAGACTGGGCAATCAATTTGACTGGGATGGTATAAAGCAGGGGTCCCCAACTCCCAGTCAGTGGATCGGTACTGGGCCATGGCATGCCAGAAACCGGTCCGTATAAACAATCAAAGCCCCATCCGTGGGATGCAGGCAGCACACAAAACCATGCAATGTCTGGCCTGTGGAAAAACATTTCTCCTCAGAACCGGTCCCTGGCATCCAAAAGATTGGGAACTCTGATATAAAGTGTCACATCTTGAACTGTAGGCTGGATTAGAAGACCTCTGACGTCCCTGCCTTATGATTCTATGTTCTATATTCTAGAGAGGGACCTTTCCATTAATAAACAATAAGAACAACTGAGAAGCTCTTGTTGCTGCTCCAATTTGGATTGTTGAAAAATTGCCTGAGGGGAAAACCAAGAGTGGAGGTTGTGTGAAACACAACCATGGGCTGTCAGGCTCTTGAACGGGAAATAACTTTATGCATGATTGACTTGCGAGGCCAGTGTGTTGTGCAATTAGCTCACATGGTGTAACAAGATGGTGGGTTTGTTGTCACTGTGAGTTGTGGTGGTGGGGGCATGAAGGGAGGCTCAGCCAATCAACGTAGTATTGTTCATAAATTTGTGGACTAACTTTAAACTGTCTGACATTGTATTTAAAACTGTGCACTGGAATTGGAGGGGATCCTAAAACAGGATTGTCTTAAAGGCATTTGGGAGATTGATTATTAATCTAAAACAAAAATGGTGGTTTGGATTTAATATAGCAACTGGCTCTATGTTAATCTGGGTTTCATTTCTCAACTATGAAGGAAATAATTTTAAAAGTAGGTCATAAATTCAAAAATCAATTTCATACAATTTTGTAAAGGAGTTGCTATTAAGGGGATAACAGTCTTCTGATCTGAACTAAAATGACTAATAAGCCAATGATAAATGGCATTATATACAAATTTGATAATCACCCTATAGTCCACTTGTTTATTTCTCTGTATGTTATTGTCTTGTATGATGTAGGTGGTTCAGATGTTTTAAGAAAGTTTAGCAAACTGCAGTAATAGAAAAGATTATCTCTAATTTTAATTTTTGTTATATTATAAAAATTATTTTTGATAGAAAATCTATCATGAACTGCTATATATTTACCTAAATTATAATGGTTACAATTTGAAGTGGTTCAGGATTTCATGACCATCATGGCTATAGTGGACCTATGCCAAATCATTGAGGGCTTAATGCAACATGGGAATCACATAGTAGATCCGGTTTTTGTCTTGGGGGAAGTGGAGATATGATTTGGAATTATTTTTGATTGCTCTGAAGTTTGCTATACCTGCTCCCTAATATTGAAAGGATGTAAACATTTGATTGATCCATTCCGGACACCTCATGGACCATATCCAGTTTCAGAGAGGACTTGGATAAGCCCCTGGGGATCTGGGATGTAGTTCCACTGAGTTGAGTCACCTCTTGGAAGGAGAAGATGATTAAAAGCCAGTGGTGGGATTCAGCCAGTTCGCACCACTTCAGCAGAACTGGTAGCTAATTTTTTGTTGCCCAGGCCCAGAATGGACTTCCAGAAGTGGCATCCACACAGAGAACCAGCTGTTCACCTATTTGAATGCCACCACTTAGTTTGGTGTAGTGGTTAACGTAATTGGCTAGAGAAGCTGAGAGATCATGACTCCCAGCTTCTAGCCAATGTAAGAAGCTGGGAGTTCCCAACTTTGACAAGTCATTTTCCCTCAGCCCTAGGAAGAGGCAATGGCAAATCCTCTGAAAACATTGCCAAGAAAACTGCAGGGACTTCTCCTGGCAGGACTCAATACTGACTTGAAGGCACCACCATCAAGGAAAAAAAATGGCGCTTAGGGAGGGATGACTCAGAAAATAATCTGAAAGGCCACTGTGATGATTATTCAAGGCATCTATTGGATAAAATTGCTTAGATATGAACTGAATGCTAGACATGCATAGCTAAGTCTGGCATAGCTGCAGTAAGTAAGTCTGGCAAGGTTCAACATTTTGAAGTAGGCAGTGGTCACAAAACTATTAGCACGGCCACCTGTGTTTTATATGAATGTACTTTCTGGTTGGTCAAGGCCTCTTGAAAGCTGATGTGTTGGTTGTAATGCATTGCTCCAAGCAGTGGTGAATTCATACTTGAGTTAGGGAATGGTTCTCCCTGCACTTAGGGACATGGTAGTGTATCCCTTATTCAAGGAACCATGATTAAACCCAACAGTATTGGAAATCTTCAAACACATTCTATTTTGGGAGAAGGTTGCTGAGAAGGTAATTGGGCTGCAGCTTCAAAAGGCTATGGAGGAAATGGATGCTTTCAGTTTGGTTTTGGCCTGGGCAATCAGAATCTGTAGCTATTCCAGAAAACAGCAATGTGAATACTTATGGGACCATTGAAGTGTGCCCATGTAACATTGCTACTTCGAGGAGTGATTCAAGTTGCTGGTTGTTTCTCTTCATGCCAAAAGCCCTGTTTTGGAGGGTACCTATTTCTATTTATTTGTCCTGTCCAAGAAGATCTGATCTTATCACTTAGTAGTTGGATCCATGAGACACACCTTCTCTCTTGCTGTGCCTGCCATTTCAAATGGGTCTGAACCTGTCTGCCTTTTGGAAGTATCTGAAGACCTGGTTCTTATCAGATGGGACTTATTTCCGTTTTGATTATATCTGGCTTGTTTCGGTCATTTGAAATTGTTTCTGGTGGAATATGATTTATTGCATTTTGTATCTGGTTGTGGTTTTTTTACACTGATTTGAGTCGCATGTTGAGTTCGGCAGCTGCATCATCTATGGGAAAGTTAATTTGTGGGTAAACAGGTGATTTAAATGTTATTTTATCCCTTTTTCTTTTATAGTATTTTTTAAAAATTATAATTATGTGATGGCTCTTACCCAAGATAAAATCTGTCAACTGACAAAGCAGAAACTATTTTGGCTAAGGTCTTTTGGTAATCCCTGGATATGGTTTTCGGTAACACTTATTCTTATGTTATTCTATGCACATTTAATTTTTATTTTATTTTTTAAAAAATACCTTTGTGAACAGCCAGAGCCAGTATTTTTTTGTCTCTATGGGTGGTTAATCTTGAGATTCTAGTAAAAACAAAGTAATTCCTACAGGTTTGATATAATACCCAGACTATATCTTGAACCTATATATTTCAAGAATATAGAGAAACGGTTGCCTTGGCATATGCTATAGCCCTGGAAATTTAGGTATAGATAATAAGCATAAGTTGGTTATCTACACCAGAGGTATATTTTCTTGTCTTTTCTCAACTGGACTAAATGTTTATTTTAATGATCTAGTTATTGAGCCTAACACCATTTGAATGATAACATAAAACTATATAAGAAGGTCTGTGTTTTATTTAATAGCTTGATGAAATCACTCAGTTGCAAATTAAATATTTTTGTATAATTTTATCTGACCGACATTTCTTTTGTTTTTGATGCATTTCATCTAGGAGCAAGGGATCTTTTTAGCTGGGAGCAGTGTCACAATTTTTTATTTTAAAATATTTTGGCCTCCCAAAACTGCAAGAGTGCTTGACAATGAGACATTAATAGGGACTAGGGTAGGATCAAAATTTTAGCTCTCTCTTTTTTAAGTTGAGGAGGTTCTTCTTCTTCTTTAAGTGGAGGTGGATCCATTTTGTTTTACAGAGGCTTAACATATTAATTCTCATTCTTACTGTGATTTTTAAAAAGCCCAAATCTGTACCACTAAAAATTGATTGTTTTCCTGCCAAATTCCAGTGGTATGATCTAGGGTGGTAAATGCACTCGAAAATGGGGGTGGGGGTGGAAATGCAAACCTCCCACCCATGATCTAATCAACCCCAAAGAATTCACCTTGAGTTAGCAAACATTATTGTATGCCAACATTAAACATTCCATCTTTGCCCAGTCACTGACTGGTATATCGATTATGCTTTTATTAACCACTAGTTTGAAGAAAGAGAGAAGGAATGAAGTCTTTTTCCTTAACTCCAAAGAGATGATTTGTGTAAATGAGCCAATTTCTATATCACCTTTATGCTTTGGCCCTTGCATGGAGAAATGTAATGATGCAGCCTACTTCCAATATATGGAGATTTAAAGAACATATATGGAGATTTAAAGAACTGGTAATAGATTAATTATGTGCTCAGGATGAAAAGGTAGGGGACGAAAAAAGTTCCAGAGAGATGTTAACAATGTCAAAAGAAATCAGCTTTAATAAGTAGCTGTGCTCAGAGAACAGTTGGGAGGTTATTTCCTTCTGTATCGAATTTAGCCCAAATTCCCATGAACTTTATATTATGTAATCCTTGGAATAGTTTCAGGCGCTGAGGACGTATAAAATATTTCACACATGAAAACAACTTTGTCCTGGAAACATTAGCAAATACAAGGAGAATGGGGAGGTCAGCCAATGTGCAAAAGGAAGAAGGAAAGTAGATAGGAATCTTGAAGAGAACTTATAAATCTTTTACAGAAATATCTTTAATACCTATCCATGAAATGTGGGGAGTACTATAAAAAGGCACAAATAACTTTGATTACACTCGAGTGCCTTCTTTCTTTTTAAGGGTACTTATACGAAGCCATTGGCCACCCATCCTGGAGCAATGCTGCATTGTTATGTGAATGTCGTCACTACTAAGAAGAAGAAGGAAGATGGAAAGTCCATTTAATTATGAATGAGAGGAAAAAAAAATGCTGTTCCAGTCAGCATCCTGGCTCCATCCACATTGTTTTCTGTTTGGCAGTGAGGGGAGGAAACAAATATGAATGACTGTTTCCATGGTAATGTGGAAGCAGACCCAATCCTTCCAAAAGAATGGGGAGTATGCCTTGGTTTGAGGGAAAAAAAATAAGGTCTTTGAAGTTGAGAGACTGGACAAGGCAAGGGATTCCCAGGCTGACGATGAAGGAGACTATTCTATGTACAGCCACCTGCAAGCTTCTTTATATTTGTGAAAAGAATTCACTGGAACACGGTTAGAGAGAAATTGAAAAAGTCTTCAGGCCAATGTACATTGGGGCATATTGGTCCTAGATACGATATAATTCAATTGCTGGAATTTTTGAAACACCATTCATCTCTTCTGAATAAATCTTGCCGGAAAGGCTGTGAAAGTATCGTGATTGGAAGGAATCACTTTTGGTTTTTAGGTAGAGGCCAACTAGCCTAACAGCAGGAATTCTCATTAATCAAACACCTCCCACAGCAAATTCTGCAAAATTGTTTTTAGAACCTTTTCTCTGGAGTAAGAGATGAGCTGGAAGACTTCTCCAAGTTGGATGCCTTTGTTAGGGGTCAAAGCAGTTTGGCACCAGTACCAGACTGGAGAAGCTTTTTGTGTGTAGAAATGGCATATGTTTTCTCGTGAGAGAAATATTTGCCTTGTCAAGCAAGAAGGCCCTAATCCTTCACTATCAGTTGCTCAGTGAAATACATCACTTTTTGCTTGAAGCTAATAAAAATATGGCACCCAAATTTTTATTCCACATACCAAAGCTGAATGGAATGGCAGATCAATCTTATTTCAAGATGGATAGTAGGACAGTGATCTTCAACATACCTGAACTTGAGGGAAAGATATTTCCCCAAACATTCTGCTGCCACTTCCTAATATCTCCAGCAGAGATACTGCTTAATTCTTAATTCTCTGAAACTTTACCACGGTTACTTAAGCTCCTGCAGCAAGCCTTGAAGCCAGTGAAGTATAAAAGCAATTGAAAAGGAGTTTGGGAGATAAATTAGTTCAGAAAAATGGACCATTGCTTCCTCTCTCTTTCCCATGTCTCCTCATTTACAAAAAAAACTTTTATGATCTGGATATCATCTTGCTCTTTGAAGACATACGTGTCACATACCGGTATTTACAGAGCTCATTAGGATTGCTAATATCTAAATGCCATAAATACCAGTGGTCTGAATTTCAGAAATGTCCTTATGGCTATGTATAAGGCAGGCAGGCTGAGACATGTATGATCTGTGTTTTGCAGTTAAAATTAATGGTGCAGTGACTACATCATAGGATGGCCTTAGGTTACAAGCTGCTATACTTAGAAGACGCTAATTTGTTTATGCACTGGTCCTCTTCCTTCCTTAACTGGAGGGATTTCCTTCAGAACAGAAGTTTGCTTCGTTAGAAGCCAACCTGGAAAGTTCCAGGCAAGTTATCAGCAGTTCCCATAAGTGGCACAAGGGTCTCTGGATTTCCTACTCCATCTTCTTCAACTTCTTGAAAAGTGCTGAACTCAGAATTTAAATAAATGGCTCAGGAAAAGCTGTTGCATTCAAAACAACTTTTCCAGAATCATGAATCTGCAGAGGTTTTCATTAAAAGAACCACCGGCATAGACAAAAAAAATCTGACCTACCACTATGAACAAAAGAGAAAAATCACTGAATCGCAGGACTGTAAAGGAACTAGTAGAATCTGGCAGTTCTTACTTGTTCTTACAATATAAAATAGGTACCCTTCAGAATTAATATAGTCAAAAATTTCAGGGTGGAAAGAGTAGAAAGAAGATGGAGGTCAAAAGAAATGTGAAGAAAGGATAAAAGATTTTACTGCAATAATAATCTTGCTTAAGTATTTAAATATATTTTCAATATATTCATACTGTGGTCCTGATTTGAGTAACAGTAAAGTATGGTGTTGAGATTCTGGCCCTGTTCAACTCTATGCTGAGTACAGGACTCAAGGTAGAAAGTATAGCCAATCAATCTCTCCAACAATCTGTCATATTCCTCTTACAGTTAAAACACTTTCCCCCCCCTGAAGTTCCATCCAAATTTATCCTTCTCCAGCTAAAATAGATTGAATTTAATTCCACTATTGGGTCAAGATGGAACATGTTTTCTTCAATCTTCTATTATACGTCTGATGATGTGAGCTGAAGCTTATGACAGCTTGTGACTTTTAATAAAATTTCTCAACTGGCAAAATTGCCAACCAAACTCCTGATATTTTTTTTGTCACTATAGACCAGAGGTCTTCAAACTCGGCCCTTTTATGACTCGTGGACTTCAACTCCCAGAATTCCTCAGCCAGCATGCCTGGCTGAGGAATTCTGGGAGTTGAAGTCCACGAGTCATAAAAGGGCCGAGTTTGAAGACCCCTGCATAGACTAACAGAACTCTTCTCCTAAAAATTAGCCTTGGTTTCTGTACATTTCTTCCATTTGTCCTCACAGATTTCTATACAACAGATCATATGCTACATTTTCCCTTTGAACTGAATGCGAGTCACATTTACTGTCCCTGGAACATGTTTATCTGCCACTGAGGTTTGGTAATGCTGAATTTTAATAGCAGACAGGCAGTATCTATACAGGTGGTCCTTGTTGAACAACCACCCATTCAGCGACTGAAATTATGACAATGCTGAATGTCGCAGTTATGACTTGATCTGGGACTTATGGCCAGCACTGTGTCCTGAGGTCAAACAGTTGTGATTTGTGATCTTCTTTGCCAGTTTCCCACAAACAAAGTCAATGGGAAGACAATAGGAAGTTGGAAGTCACGGTCATGTGAGGTCCTTACTAAACAATCGGCATATTCCTTGCTTAATGACGGCCACCAGGACTGCTAGAACTGCTTTCACTAGCCGCACAATCATGTGGTTATTCAATACATGGTTCATCACTTAATGCTGGAGTTTCTGTCCCGATTAGCATTGTTAAACAAAGACTACCTTTAATATATAGAGGAATTAGCAATTACCAGACATCTAAAGAAGAACTTCCCAAAGCACATCAGTGTGAGCAAAGTAGAAGTAGTCCTCGACTTACAACAGCTCATTTACTGACCTTCAAAGTTACAACGGGATTGAAAAATGTGATTTATGACCGTTTTTCAGACTCATGGTAGTTGTAGCATCCCCATGGTCATGTGATCAAAATTCAGAGGCTTGAGAACTGACTTATATCTATGATGGTTGCAGTACCCTGGGGTCACATGATCACCTTCTGTGATCAAGCAAAAATCAATGGAGAAGCCAAATTCACTTAACAACTGTGCTACTAGCTTAACAATTTCAGGGTACAAATGTGGCAGCAGGAAACAAGAACTGCATGTGTTACACTGTACATTGTATAAGTTAGACAGCACTAGTAGCTGTCTTCTTGTTATCATGCTTTTAACTATATTTTTAAACTGTTTTTAATTAGTTTTTTATGGTGGAAGCTGTGATCGTAGGTTGTGTTTTAACTGTACACACTGCCCAGGATCACATGCAATGGGTGGCCATATAAATGAAATAAATAAATAAATAAATAAATAAATAAATAAATAAATAAATAAATAAATAAATAAATAAATAAAATAAAGTAAAAGGAAAGGCTTAGAATGACTGAAAAAAGAGTAGGTAATGCATGAAAAAGTATGAAAAGTATTTAAAGCTCAGAGATTAACTTTATATAAAATTAAACTTCCAAAATACTTGAGTATATTCAAGTTTCAAACAACACTATTTTGATCTTTTTGAGTTGCCCACATAATAATAATAATAATAATAATAATAATAATAATAATAATAATAATAATAATAATAATAATAGTGCTACAAAAAACCGCGCTACTCGGAACATCTTACATTTTAAGGAGATACCTGGTTGATACCTAGGATACTGGCAGAAACCTGTGTCAACCATCAGTGCCAGTAAATTTGAATGTTCAGTTGACTGAGGTTCATGTTTAATAATAATAATAAAGTTGGAAGTGACCTTGGAGATTATCTAGTCCAACCCTCTGCTCAGGCAGGAAACCCTATGCCAGGGGTGTCAAACTCAATTTCACTGAGGGCCACATCAGCATTGCAGTTGCCCTCAGGGGGCCGGGTGGGTAGGGCCAGGGTGGGTGTGGCCTACTGGGTGGGCGTGGCCAGAGTGCGCATGGCCTACTGGGTGGGCGTGGCCAGCTCTACATCGTTGGCATCAAGGGTGCCTATGGGGGCCTGGGCAGGAGTGGGACAGATCTGAGGGTCTCTGGCAGGAGGAGGGTCTCTGGGCCAGGGCCAAGGCAGTGGGGGCCGTTCCCTCACTGTTTCCAGGATGGCTTCGCGGGCCACATGAAACCACTTCGCGGGCCGGATCTGGCCCCCGGGTCTTGTGTTTGACATGTCTGCCCTATGCCATTTCAGACACATGGCTGTCCAGTCTCTTCTTAAAAACCTCCAGTGATGAAGGATTATGAATCACTTGATGAAGGAAATGGGACGGATGCATTTCTTTATCTGAAAATAAGGTTGAACTCCATTTCTTGATCTAAAAATATAGTTCAGGAAGAATAGTTTCACTTGGAAAGTCCAATATTCCCTTTAAAATGTACAGCAGTCTAGTTTTGCTGAACTTTAGAGAGCAACAGTTCATTTCCTCCAAAGACTATTGAGATGTCATTTCATGGAAGTTCCAAAATATGCATTTTTTTAGACATAATCAGCTGTTTATGGGACAATAAACAAATATTTTTTTTCCAAGCAGTGAACGTCTCCCACTTGCTAATTGTATTTGATTTAAAGCTCTGATTTAAATTTGTAACTTCACTATGTGGCAGAGAGGAAAAATGCTGTAGGGAACAAACAGATTTAAAACAGGAATGGCTAGATTAGTTAACATTTTTTTCCTGCTTCTCCTGTTGACCTTTATCTAAACATAGAGTTCTTTGGATTCTCAATTTCCATTACCAGGTCTCAAATATTTTGGGAAAGTAAAACAAGACCTAAATAATCAGCTATGCTTTCCTTCTTGTCACTTGTATTTTTCCCACATCCCAAAATTTAGATGAAGCAATTTTTAGCTTCAAAATGTAATGGTGGTGGTGGGAATGGGAATGTTCTGGCTCCAAAGACACCAGCTCTTTAGCCACCATAATATTTTCCCAGACGGAAAGAATGGAGTGAAATGTTGCCCTCTTTCCATTATAGCTGTAACATATCACTTAGGAAAACCTTAAGTGTTCTTAGGTTCTCAGATTCTTAGGTTTCTACTGAGGGGGTTGACCACGCCCACATCCAAATCCACCTCTAAATTGAAATTCAGTAGCTGATCCAGCACCAGCTTCTGCCTTTTTGTCTGAACCAGGAGGAGCTGCACTTCTTCTATAGGTATCCCTATCAGCTTCTCCTCGTGTAAGACGAGCAGGACGTTCACCCTCTAAACCTTTGGGCCTGGGTCTGCCTGTTTCATGACGGCTGCGGCGCAAAGTGGCAGGCACGATTTCAGGTGGTAGGTGGAGATAATCTCGCAGGTACTGGATGCCCTCATTGGTCAAATACCAGTAAAAATGCCTCCAGGCAAACTGTTCCTTCACATAGCCACGAGATTTCAGGGACTGCATTGCTTTCATGACATGGAGGTTGGGCACATTTTTGTCGGCTAGTTCTGGATGCTTAGGCATGTGGACATCCTTCTTGGCTACCATCACACCCTCCTTAAAAAGGAGTTCATAGATTGCAATGTGATTTTTTTTAGGCATCAACATCGTGGCAGCGATCTCAGGACGAAGGCTGGAAAAGCTCTCAGATTCTTAGGAATCTGAGCCCTAAGAACACTTAAGGTGTTTTTCAGTGATATGTTCTCAGATTCTTAGGAATCTGAGACACCATAATGCAGAGGCCAGGTTCACAAAAGTTGCCCAAACCTGCTTTAAACTAGGGCTCAGCTATGCCTTTTTTTCCCCTCAAAAAGTGCCATCTATAGAAAACAGAATAGATAGATAGATAGATATAGATAGATAGAAATAGAAGAGAGATAGATAGGTAGGTAGGTAGGTAGATAGATAGATAGATAGATAGATAGATAGATAGATAGATAGATAGATAGATAGATATAAATAATAGATGGTAATAGATAGATTACCCTTAAGAAAGGCTGAGTGCCAAAGAATGGAGGCCTTAGAACTCTGGTGCTGGAGAAGACTCCTGCGAGTCCCTTGGACTGCAAGGCATTCAAACCGGTCAGTCCTAGAGGAGATCAACCCTGACTGCTCTTTAGAAGGCCAGATCCTGAAGTTGAAACTCAAACACTTTGGCCATCGAATGAGAAGGAAGGACTCAGTGGAGAAGAGCCTCATGCTGGGAAAGATTGAGGGTAAGAGAAGAACGGGACGACAGAAAATGAGGTGGCTGGATGGAGTCACTGAAGCAGTAGGCATGGACTCCAGAAGACGATAGAGGACAGGAAGGCCTGGAGGAATGTTGTCCATGGGGTAGCGATGGGTCGGACATGATTTTGCAACTAACAACAACAACAACTACAGATAGATAGATAGATAGATAGAACTAGAAGAGATAAAGATAGATAGATAAAAATAGATAGATAGATAGATAAATAGACAGACAGATAGATAGAAATAAATAATAGATGGTAATAGATAGGTAGATAGATAGATAGATACATACATACAAATAGAAGATAGATAGATAGATAGATATAATAGATGGTAATATATAGATAGACAGATAGATAGATAGAGGCAGGCAGGCAGAGAAATGAAAGATAAATGGACAGATACACAGACAGACAGAATAAAATAATGCCACCAGAGGATCACGATCAAGGTTTTTGCCCATTAAACGTTAAATCAACAGATTACAAATAAGTGTTTTTAAAGGGTTGGATATACGGTTAGTTCTCAATGTACGACCACAATTGAGCCCAACATTTCTGTCGCTATGCAAAACATTTGTTAATTTTGCCCAATTTTACGATTTTTCTTGCCACAGTTGTGAAGTGAATCATGGCAACTGTGTTAAGTTAGTAACACAGTTGCTCAGTGCATTTGGAAACCCCCCCCCCCGACTTCGCTTGTCAAAAGGGTGCAGAAGGCGATTATATAACTCCAGGACACTGCAACCGTCATAAATACATGCCAGTTGCCAAATTTTGATCGTGTGACCATGGGGATGCCGCAAAGGTTGTAATTGTGAAAACGGTCATAAGTCACTTTTTTCAATGCTGTTGCAACTTAGAATGGTCACTAAACAAACTGTTGTAAGTTGAGGATTATCTGTATAATCCAGGCTCATCACATCTGTTTTTCTTATGAAAGTCAGTGTACTTCAGGAGCTTAAAAAAAAATAGGGCCTGCAAGCAGCTCCCAGATAGTTAATTATCAGCCTCAGCATAGAATAATCTTGGCAATTTCCTTTCAGAATGTTTACATGTGTTTACAGGAAGACCGACTCCAATAAATTTAAATCTTCTACAAAGAAAACACAGTATTGCTATCTAAGCAACATACAGATGTGCTGTAAGATGCATTGCAGCTAATGACGTTGAAGCCTTAAATTTACTAAATACTAAATGCTTTTCAATGACTTAGCTTTTATTGCCAAGTAAACAGTTTAGGGCTGCAGGACAACTCTCCTCAGTAAGATTACGGTAATTGAAAATACTACAAATAAATGCATGGGAGTAATTTTCCTATTATAAGCTAGGAAGGTAGGTACGTAGGTAGAGAACGAAAAGAATGTGTTGATATTAGACAAAGAAGTTGGATATTTCCATTCCACACACCTCCCATCTGCTTTTATGAAATGAACTTCTATAGATGTTTTTATCTATACATCAGATAAAACTTTTGACTTTTTTTCAGAGCATGAAGCAATAGATAAAATGGCCTATGGCTTACACAACTAGATATTCACCTTATTTACTACCACTTTTCCCTACCCCAAAATTTGCCTCCTGTTCCAATCTCACACACCCTCTTCAAGTATGGAAGGAATTTTCTTGGCCCGTGAATCCATTCCTTGAAGATAGGATGTGGCAACTGTACTCGTTCAAGATACTATCAACGTCTGAGTAAGACAGATCTTAAAGCTGACAGACATCACAGGAAGCAGGCAAAAAAGTATTTACCCACAATCACTTTATTCCTACGTGCAGGCCATTCCCTGCTATCTGAAATTAAACTTATTTGAGTGATGCCTCTGCTGTGGGAAGTCTATTTAAAGCCACTTTTCTGCTTTTATAACTCTCTACTGCTCTAATTCTAGACACTAATAATTATCTATTCTCCACACAGCATAATTCTGGCACCTCATTCATTTCCTGAAATCCACCCTACAGAGACAATTTAAGACTACTGACATTGCAAACCCCTGAGAGGGTGAATGGTTCCAGACATGATGCCCCCACCCGACAAGGAAACCAAACAGTTGTTTTTAATGTTTCTTACTGGCCGATCTGACTCAGTACTTACTCAGTACTTACAGTGCAATCCGAATTGCCTCATATTTTACATCATCCAGAAGATTTTATTTATTTTTATTTTATTTAATTCCATTTATATCCCGCCCTTCTCCGAAGACTCAGGGCGGCTTACAAACTTAGCAGTAAGATGATGTTAAGGAAGCTAAAATATCGTTCCCTTGACTGACAACTGACGTTCAGAATAATAACATTTTAGCTTCTTTAATATAATCTTCTGGGATGACAACAAATTGTTCTACTCCTACCGCTTCCACTTGAAAACAACCCTGGGATAGTTTGAGAATTAACAAATGGTTCCCACTGTTGAGTACTGTATATGTGAAGGCCAGGTGGAAATTAACTCTAGCTAACCCTTTTAACCAAGCAGGACTCATTTCTCTACAAGGAGTGCCATCCTCTAGGGCTCTTCAGAGTTTCAGATCTGATTTCCAAAAAGGGTTTTTGGAGTGTGTGGGAGTGCAAACACAACACTGCTGTGCAACACTAAATCTGCTGTGGGCGTGTTTTCTCAAGCGCATGGTGCAACTGTAGGAAAACAAATGCAGGATTGTATAACAGATGGCACATGGAAAAAAAACAATGTTATGTATCAGTTTAATAGTAAGAAAGAGATAAGGTGGAGAAATTAATGAATCTTTAGTGCATTTTAATTTGAATATGACTGCTTAATAACTACTGTCTGCTGTTTAGAAGCTCCCATCAACCTATCCTTATTTTAGGCAAATCTTCATTTCTTTTGAATCCAGTGTTAAACAATTATGGCCAACCTTACAATAATAATTGATAATTGGCCAACCTTACAATCAGTTGTTAAAACTTTCATAACTGGATGGTTAAAATCTGCCACAGTATTGGTTGAAATCTCACTTCAGATATCAGTCAATCAATCAACTTTTATTTGGTCATAGATCAGCAAATAAAACAAGAAAAATCACAATTAATTAGAATAAAAAAGAAAAAAAAATGAATTATTCTAAAATATCAAGAACAATTATGAATATTAAATACATTATACAAACACTAGAATAGAATAGAATAGAATAGAATAGAATAGAATAGAATAGAATAGAATAGAATAGAATAGAATAGAATAGAAAAACGGACACAGGAAACTACAGACCAATCAGTACCACGGAAGATCCTAGAAAACAGATCTGCGAAAAACTAGAAGCAAACAATGTTATAACTAGTAGCCAACGTGGGTTTGTTATAAACAGATCATGCCAAACCAATTTTATTTCACTCTTCGACAAAGTGACGAAACTAATAGACCAGCGAAATACTGTGGATGTGGTATACTTAGTCTTCAGTAAGGCATTTGATAAAGTAGACCACAACCTATTCTTTGGTAAGCTAGGAAAAGGTGGAATAGACAACATCACCACCAGATGGATCTGTAGCCGGCTGGAAAACCATACTCAATGAGTAGTCCTCAATGGCACTACATCCACATGGAGAGTAGTAAGCAGTGGGGTACCACAAGGATCTGTCTTAGGCCCAGTCTCTTCAAAAACTTCATCAATGACTTAGATGAGGGAATTGAAGGGGAACTCATCAAATTTGCAGATGACACCAAACTGGCAGGAGTAGCCAACACCCCAGAAGACAAACTCGGGATCCAAAAAGATCTTGACAAAATTGAACAAGTTTGCCCTATCCAACAAAATGAGTTTCAATGTGGAGAAAAGCAAAGTTTTACATTTAGGCAGGAAAAATCAAAGGTACAAGTACAGATTGGGCAAGACCTGGCTTAAAAACAGCAACTGTGAGAGGGACCTTGGAGTCCTAGTGGACAATCACTTAACCATTAGCCAGCAGTGTGCAGCAGCAGCCAAAACAGCTAATACAATCCTGGGTTGTATAAACAGAGGCATAGAATCAAGATCACGTGAAGTATTAATACCGCTTTATAAAACCCTAGTGAGGCCACACCTGGAATACTGCAGCCAGTTTTGGTCACCATGTCACAAAAAAGATGTTGAGAGTTTGGAAAAAATTCAGAGAAGAGCAACTAAGATGATCAAAGGCCTGGAGACTAAAACATACAAAGAACGGCTGCAGGACTTGGGTTTGGCTAGTCTAAAGAAAAGAAGAAATAGGGGAGACATGATAGCAGTATTTCAATATTTGAGGGGCTGCCACAAAAAAGAGAGGGTTACATTATTCACCAAGCACAGAGGGCAGGACAAGAAACAATGGCTGGAAACTGATCAAAGAGAAAAACAACCTGGAATTAAGGAGAAACTTCCTGACAGTGAGGACAATTAACCAGTGGAACAGCTTTGCCTTCAGAAATCGTGGGGGCACTAGAGAGTTTTAAAAAGAGGCTAGACAATCACTTGTCTGAGATGGTATAGGTTCTCCTGCATGAGCAGGGGGCTGGACTAAAAGACCCCCAAGGTCCATTCCAGCTCCTATTCTATTCTATTCTATTCTATTCTATTCTATTCTATTCTATTCTATTCTATTCTATTCTATTCTATTCTATTCTATTCTATTCTATTCTATTCTATTCTATTCTATTCTATAGAATAGAATTCTATTCTATGGCTTGGTTCCCTCTTCTTTGTGGCAACCCCTGAGATATTGAAACACTGATATCTTGTCTTTGACTTACAACATTAGCAGTGGGCTAATGCCTCCTTAAGTAACACCAGCTGCCTGCAATTAGTGCAGGTTCGCATCCCACCAGGCTCAAGGTTGACTCAGCCTTCCATCCTTCCGAGGTAGGTAAAATGAGGACCCAGATTGTTGGGGGCAATTAAGCTGACTTTGTAATAATGCCGCTTGTGTGTGGGGGGAAAAGCCTTAATAATAAGCAGGCATATACATAGAATGAAGGCTATTGCTAAGCACATTGATTTGTGCTTTAAATTGTAAGCTGCCCTGAGTCTTCGGAGAAGGGCGGGATATAAATGGGATTAAAATAAATAAAAAATAAAATAAAACTATAATTGAGCCTGTAATTGTGGTCATAAGTCATTATTATCATAGGTGGAAGCATCACATGACCTGATTTGACATTGTGACTGGTTTTTATGATGGCTATTAAGTCAATCCTGCAGCTGTTAAGTGAATGAGGCGGTTATTAAGCAAATCTATTTTTCCTCAATGGACTTTTTTTGCTGGAAGCAAGAAGTGAACACTAGAAACTGTCCAAAAAAAAAAGTCACAATAGTGGGCCAGTTGCAAAGCACCGAAAACACAGTCTTGTGACCGTGGATATGTTCAGCCATTGCAACTCTGAATATGGCTTGTAATGGGGAGCTCTGTGGTAACTTCAAACAGCTGTTAAGTGATTAGTTGTAAATTGAGCACTAATTGTATTTTGGTATGGTCAAATAATTAATATCAGATTGATCTGATCATAACAAGATAAAATAAACCAAAATGATCAAGGTGCTTAGAAAGAAAGAATTATTTCTCCACTCTATGGACACAGTTGTTGTTGTTAGTTGTGAAGTCATGTCCGACCCATCCCGACCCCATGGATGACGTTCCTCCAGGTCTTCCTGTCCATCACCATCACCACACCAGCCACCTCATTCTCTGTCATCCCCTTCTTTTTTGCCCTCAACCTTTCCCAGCATGAGGCTCTTCTCCAGTGAGTCCTTCCTTCTCATTAGGTGGCCAAAGTATTTGAGTTTTAGCTTCAGGATCTGGCCTTCTAAAGAGCAGTCAGGGTTGATCTCCTCTAGGACTGACCGGTTTGATCGCCTTCCAGTCCAAGGGACTTGCAGGAGTCTTCTCCAGCACCAGAGTTCAAAGGCCTCAATTCTTTGACGCTCAGCCTTTCTTATGGTCCAACTTTCACAGCCATACATTGTAACTGGGAAGACCATATCCTTGACTATATGCACTTTTGTTGGCAGGGTGATGTCTCTGCTTTTTAGTGTGCTGTCTAGATTTGCCATGGTTTTCCTCCCCAGGAGCAAGCGTCTTTTAATTTCTTGGCTGCAGTCCCCTGTCTGCGGTGATCTTGAAACCCAGGAAAATAAAATCTGTCACTACCTCCATTTCTTCCCCATCTATTTGCCAGGAATTGAGAGGGCTGGATGCCGTGATCTTGGTTTTCTTCACCCGCAACAAGAGGCTTTATGCTTAATAATGAGAAGGAAGGAAGGCAGAACTCTAAAGTTTTTGGCAAGTTATTTATACATAGTTATTTATACATAGATGTTTAAAATGAGGATCAATGTAAGGCAGATCAGATCTAGACAGTAGATCTATTATTTATCCCATAGGGTATGCTGCAGAAAACCAATGCTTGAGAAAAATCTACCAATAGCATTTCTAACCTGGGATTTTCTAAGTTACGTTCTAAGATTTTAAGGCCTTGGATATTTGTTCTAGTTACTTGCCATAAATTCCTATAACTTAATTCTTAGAATGTGTCTGTCCCATAAGACAGAGGTCCCCAAACCTTTGGGCACCAGGGACCGGTTCCGTAGAGAGAGGTTTTTCTGTGGACCAGAGAGTGCATGGTTTTGTGTGCTGCCTACATCCAACAGATAGGGCTTTGCTTGTTTGTGCGGACTGGTTGCTGGCATGCCATGGCCCTGTACTGGTCCATGGACTGGAGGTTGGGGAACCCCTGCCATAAGAGACATTATACTTTGGTTTCAGCTGACCAATCTTAAGTTGCTAATTAAAAATGAAGTAGGATTCTGCAAGTCTGAAGCCTTGCCCAGATCAATAAAGTAAAGTGAGTGGTAGAGCATTTCATGAATATTTTTTCTATTAAATAATCACTAATAGTAATTTAGCAGCAGTTTTAAGATGTTTCTATAACTAAGCACACTATAAACTAAAATTAATACTAATTACCATAGCAACAATTCTTCTTTAACTGATTTCAAATTTTAGTAATATTACTAGGCTAATTTAAGGAAATTCTGGATGGAATCACTATTCCTTTCCAATTTTGTCTTAACACAAAAGTCAAACAGAACCACTCCATCTATATCAGACATGTCAAACTTGCGACGTCAAGTGACGTCACACAACGTATCGGGACGGTTTTGCCATTGCCGGCAATGGGGTGGGCATGGCTTCCAGATGACGTGTGTGGCCCATGGGCTGGCAGTTTGAGACCCCTGATCTATACGGAGAATTTCATCCAGCTGTTGGTTATTAAAAGTCAGTGCTTGAGTGATCTTTCTATGTAAGCTCAATAAAATGCATTCATCACCACCCACCAGGCTAATCAGAGTAAGGTGCCGTAAACTAAGTTCAATAAGCAGGCCAGTCATATACAAAAAGAGGAAACATGCAATGCTCCATTGCTTTAGGAGGCCTCTTTAAAAAGTGACCAGGCTACAAAGAGCAAAAACTTCTGGCTTTAGTTTAGACCTAATCAATTTGAAGGATATAAAAGTGACGTCATAATATTATTGCATTATAACTTTAATAAGAGACTTACAAGAAACTGCTGTTATGATAGCCACGGGAACGTTATAAGCAAAACAAAACAGCCCAACTAAAACAAGGTGAAGTATAGTTTATTTTATTCTCTTGGGGATGATGGGCTCTCTGATTCTTAATTTAAACTATAACGTTTAACAAGTCTCTCTCCAATTATTATCAAACTCCAAGCCTTAACAATCCCTGCAAGCATAGCCCTCGTCAGTTTTTGGAAAGAAACGAGTTCTTTCCACCCCTTCAATGAAAGATATGTCAACCTGTCCTTTGACTCAAACTTCTTTCATCGTCTTTTGCAAGCAAGGGAGGAAGGCAGGTAAAGATGCTTATGGATGAATCTCTCACCTGAAAAATCATTAAGAGAAATGCAAACAAAATGGCGGAAAAAGACCCAGTGATGAAGACTGTATCACCATGTGAATACTGCAGTAGGGATGGTGGTAAAGATAGCAATACATATCCTGCTTTTCGTCTTCATCAAATGGTGTTGATAGGATATCAAGAATAGACGTGAGATGTCCCTTGCTTGGATGATTTGAAACTGGATTAAAAAGTGATAAGATACTGAAGGGTACTGTCAAGCACTGAGGAAATCGGGAGATTCAAGCAGTTCAAATGGGGATAAAGATTTATTGCAAGCTTAAGCTCTCTATAAGAATCTGACCAACTAGCAGTCAAGGGAAATGTGCAGGAGATAAGCGAAGCATTCAAGGTGGGCTGGACATAGATCTCATGCAGGTGCGCAGAGACTCATGACTTATGACTCCTTTCACCCTTCCCTTAGTCTCAATTTGGTCATCTCCTGCAGGAATTTATCCAAGATGTCCCATGCCTATCTTGCTGAAAGCTTCAAAGGCCAAAGACAAACTTCTTGTAATATTCTGAACTGCACTGTTCTCCAAACCAGGTGAATAACTTTAAGGCTATGTTTCTCAACAGTAGCAATTAGAAGACTTCAACTGCCAGAATTCCTCCGATGGGATATGAACTGCATTTAGTGAGAAGATCACTTTCACTATCAATTATCTAGACTTCAAGTAAATGGATCCTGTGCAATACTCCTCAACCTATATTGGATGTTCCCTCTCTGACAACTGATGAAAATTGCAGCCATTTTCTCTTTTCTTTTAACATGCTTTTTCTACTATTTAGAAATCAGGTGCTGAAGTGTGTGTGTGTGTGTGTGTGTGTGTGTGTGTGTGTGTGGCGGGGGAGGGTTTGGGGTGAAAGCTTGAGCTCAGCTAGCCATAAAAATAACTCTGCTTTGTGGGAATCCAAGAACGAACTGATAACGTTTTGGCAGGCTGAGGAGCTGGGGAGAAAGCCTGTGTTTTAGGCTAATTGGAGAATATGATTTATGACAGCTTATTGGGGGTGGGAATTGCACTTTGTTACTTTGTATCCGGGGGAAGGGAATTTAGTTTTTGGGTTCAACTATGTAGTGCTGATACTTTGTTTCCTGAATAAAATGTTCTTTAAGCAAGAATTTTTGCCTTGAAGTTCTTTTGATGGGTTTCATCTTTCACAACCTTGGCAATCAGTGTCTCTCAACCTTGGGAACTTCAATTCCCAGAATTCCCCAGCCAGCATGACTTGCTGGGGAATTCTGAAAATTGAAGTCTACACATCTTCAAGTTTCCAAGGTCGAGAAACACTGACTTAGTTGATTAGAAAGGACAGTAATGCAAATAATGAAGCAGATCTTCGACATGAAATGGATCACAAAGAGAGAACTTTTGTGCCAATGATTTCTGATGTCATCCTCCTTGAATTACTGCTGTTGGCACAGCTTGAAATGCACCCATCCCTCAAATCCTTTCTCTGAACTTTTTCAAATGAAATCACACACTTACTGTATATGTATGAACAGGAGATAGAATGAGTTTTTTTTTACCTGTGTGATAAATCAGTTGAGCAAAAGCTAAGTTTGTCATTGGGCATTATTTTGCATTTTGGCTACAATAGATATGCTAAGTTAACTTCCACAAGTTTTATAAGCAAGTCATTTGATCATAACTCAGTTATTAATCATGAGATTAAAAAGAATCTAGATCCACGTTTTTCTATCTTCTCAACTTGTAAGATGTGTGGACCTCAACTCCCTGTATACCCCAAATAGCCTGCTGGCTGGGGAATTCTGGGAGCTGAAGTCCATGCATCTTAAAGTCATCAAGGTTGAGAAATGCTGATCTAGACTATAACTTATATGTAGATGAGTGGTCAGTTTCTGTTTAATTGCACACACACTTGCCAGGAATAAGCACAAGGATTAACTGAACTTCACATGATATGGCATCACAGTCTTTAAATGTCTATGCTACCTTTAGACATTTTGGCTGAACTGTAAAGAATTTCTCATTTTTATACAATTCAAATTCTCTGCAAATATTCTAGAAAAGATTCCTTCATTCTGGAGCATAGGCTCAAATTTCTATAATCCCCAGCTCACAAAACTACTCTAGAAATGTTTAACCACACAAGACTGGGGAATTCAGAACAATAATTTAATTGCTAATTCTTCTAAATATTTTGCTAGAAATTTGCCCCAGATTTTGGCCAGATTTATGGGGGGGGGGGAGAAAACCTGAAAAATGTACTATTGAAATAAACTATTAATAAAATCAAATTATCAGAGATTTGGCACTATTCAAACTAAATACATAAAGAAAACAATGTGGTTTCCATTTATTGCATTGCATATTAATCCTCCCAGGTATATATAGGAAGTTACTATCATAGCAAGCCTTATGCAATTGTTCTCACAATGTACTTTAAAAAAACCCATTGTTTTTCAGATCTGGAAGACATCCATTACAGGAACAATTATTTTCCAGTATGTCTTTTTTAAAATCAGAAATATGTTCATTGTTCACTTAATGGATGAATTCCCCTTTCTAAATTCCTCACTCCTTGCTTCTATACAGCAGTTGTGATCTTCAAAATATATACATAATGTGCTACGTTTTCTCAGTCCAGTTTCAAATTTAGTTAAGCATTTAAAAATATAATTAGACTTAAAGAGGTTGTATAGTATAAATTGGGGGCATGATGGCCTAGGGCAGAAGTCCATAACCTTTTGGGCACCAGGCAGTGGTTACCTGGATACATGTTTTTCCAAGGACCGGAGGGCACATGGTTTTGTGTGCTGCTTGCATCCTGTGGCTGGAGCTTTCCTTGTTCGTGCGGACCAGTTGCTGGCATACCGTGGCCCGGTACTGGTCCATGGACCAGGGGTTGGAGACCCCTGGCCTAGGGGTTAAAGAAACTGAGCTTGTCAGTTGGAAAGCTGATGCCCTGGGTTTGAAAGCCAAGGGCTGCATGACAGGTGAACTCCTGTTACTTGCCCCAGCTTCTGCCCACCTAGCAGCTCGAAAACATGCAAATGCAAGTAGATAAATAGGTACCACTTTGGTGGGAAGGTAACAGCATTCTATGTTCCTTGGTGCATAGCCATACTGGCCACATGACCATAGAAATGTCTTTGGACAATGTTGGCTGCCTTGGCTACGAAACAGAGAATGAGCACGACCCACTAGAGTTGGACAGTACTGGATAGGGGAAACCTTTATCTTTATAGTATAAATTAGATGCAGAGTGTAATTCAAGAGCCATTCAATGGAAATTTTGTAAAGAAAATTCAATTTTGGATATTGCCTTCATGTACTTCAGATCATTGCAGAGATAGAAGATTGCTTGATCTAGATTTTTTTGTAATAAGGCTCAGTCCTTTCATGGGTTAAAAGTCAGTTTAGATAGCTTGATTATTGTATGCACTTAAACACAAACATTATCACGTAAGATGAAAAAGGAAGTCATACTTCCATTGATATGATTAATCAACCTGCTATCTATTAAGAAATAATTAAATTTGCAAGGGGTTCTTTTTGCCACAATGATGTAAAATTTCAGAGTAAGAACAATTGTGCTTGCAATATTATGATGCAAATATAAACAAAGGGAACCTGTATTGTGGCATTGTGATCATCATTTTACTATAATTTACTATCATTTTACTATCAATATTTGTTACGAACAAATTTCTATACTGACAGAGGTACTTGCTATGTACAAACCCCCATTCCAGCTCACTTTTGCAGAAGCCCTGATGAAAATCACTACTCCAAAATTATTGGCATTGGGGGGAAAAAAATCCTCATTGTGATTACAAAATTGTACTTTTCATATTCTCTCCCAGATACTTCTCTAGCATTTCATGACAGCTATTAATGCCATTCAAGTTAAAGCTTACTTGAGCGACAAAAGCTGGATTGGCTTTAAAACCCCTACTTTCAAACATCCACAATTTTACTTTGTGCTGCAACTATCTTTTGAAAAGCCCTTGCTCAATTGAGTGGGAGGATTTATTCATTTATTTGCTTGTCTATCATTACAGTGGTTTATCAACTGTTTTATTTCTGAGGCTTCCAAGTAGCTTAGACGTAACAACATAAAAATCCATATATAAGAAGGGGCAGGGACATGTGGCCACTCAGGATAGTTAACATCTCTTTTTGCAGAGACAGATTTTTATAGCTAGAAACCCAGGTGGCTCCCTTCCACAATGATCTCACAACCAGCAGTTTCACTGGAAAAAGAAATAAGCACACCACTTGCTTAACAATAATTAAATTTCAATTTCCACATGCATGCGCATCTGGTTCCCTGACAATAGAATGAGAACAGGTTCTGCTCTAAATATGCAACCCCTCCAAAATTTCTGATCCCAGCCTCAAATTTGCTCATAACTCCACAGGAACCTCACGCTCCACCACATGGAAAATCATTGTTGACAATGCAAAAGAGTTCATGGAACACACAGATTTTGAAGGGAATTAGCAATAACCGTGTTGTGCATGTACCTGAGAGACAGTTACAGCCATTAGCAGTCAATGAAACCAAACATTCTTAACAGAGCTTAGTGTAGCTCAGGGGTGTCAAACTCAATTTCATTGAGGGCCGCATCAGCATTGCGCTTGCCCTCAGGGGGCCGGGTGGGTGTGGCCTGGGTGGGTGTGGCCTACTGTGTGGGCGTGGCTAAAGTGCATATTGCCTACTGGGTGGGCATGGCCAGCTCTACATCATTCGCATCAAGGGTGCCTATGGGGGCCTGGGCAGGAGTGGGACAGATCTGAGGGTCTCTGGCAGAAGGAGGGTCTCTGGGCCAGGGCCAAGGCAGTGGGGGCCGTTCCCTCACTGTTTCCAGGATGGCTTCGCGGGCCGCATGAAACCACTTCGCGGGCCAGATCTGGCCCCCGGGCCTTGTGTTTGACATGTCTGGTGTAGCTGATACCGTCTTGGAAAAGTTTTTTTAAAAATAATTTTTCATAAATGTCTGCTATTCTTCTGATTTCTCTGCTTCCTGTTGTCTGGACAGTTTAGCATTCGATGCTTCATCTCGGGCAGAATTAGCTAATTATCCTGCAGCTCCTTTAAACTGAAAGTAGCATTTTGGTAACATTCTCCTTATCTCTGAACCAACCTTCTCACAGACTGCACATCCTGTAGCAGAGCTGAACATGCTGATGATAACAGGAAAGTTCAGCTATGCCTGGCTGGGTGCCAAGGACTAATTTCATTTCCCACTCTCTTCCAATAACACTCATGTGCAAAAGAAGTTGGATGCAGCAAACAAAACAGAGAGACCGTGCTGCTTAGAAGTTAATCAAAACATCAATAAGTCGCAACATCTGGAAACCATCACCCAACAAGCGATGTCAGGAAACTGTCAGATGTTTGCCGCCACAGCTGTAGCTGTAGAATCTGTTGAATAGGGTTCTTTCATAACTCTCGATATGCAAAATTGTTTTCCCTTCGAAAAAGAAACAGCAAAAGGTAAAGCTATTCAATTCGGATAGGGAGAGTTAGAGTCTTACTGTGCAAGGCAAAATGTATTTTCCAGACTTTCGTTTCCCAAAATAACTCATATGAAGGAAGGGAAAGTGCAATGGTTTAGAGCAGGGGTAGGCAACCTTGGCTCTTTTATGACTCGTGGACTTCAACTCCCAGAATTCCTGAGCCAGCATGGCTCAGCTTGGAAACCTCTCCCTTTCCCCTCAGCATGGCTGGCTGAGGAATTCTGGGAGTTGAAGTCCATGAGTCATAAAAGAGCCAAGGTTGCCTGCCCCTGGCCTAGGCCGATTTATGACTCGGGGACTTCAACTCCCAGAATTCCTGAGCCAGCATGGCTCAGCTTGGAAACCTCTCCCTTTCCCCTCAGCATGGCTGGCTGAGGAATTCTGGGAGTTGAAGTCCACAAGTAAAAAAACAGCCAAGGTTGCCTACCCCTGGTTTAGAGGGGGGAAAAAGAGAGAACTTCACTTTTGCTGCCTCTGATGATTCTTCTCTTTAAATAATGTATTTGAAATACCTGTATTTTGTCTTTTAATTTCGTATGTGCCTACTGTATATGTATAGCTTTTTTGGGACATAAAGCCGATGTTTTATGATTATATTATTATTACTATTATTTTAGGTTTATTTGTATATTAAGAGAACACACTGCCCTGCTCTCTTAAGTTTACAGAAATCCCGCTCTATCTACCTTGGTACAACCAGAAAGGAAGTCAGTTTTTTTCCCAGCCTCTCCTATTTAATCTGATGGAAAAGAACAGCTTCTAAATAAAACAGAATCTAAGAGGGAGTAAGTGTAACAAACTGGATGGGATAGTAGGAGCAGCTGCAGGGAGGGGTGTGTGTATGTTAGAAACATCAAAATGGCAACCACGACTTGCCCTTTTGTCATGTATGGCTGTGGCCACCATCTTTCCTTTTTTTGACCCACCCCAGTAATAGGTTTGTACTTTCTTATCCTACATAAAGGTAAAGGTAAAGGTTCCCCCGCATATGCGTGCTAGTCGTTTCCAACTCTAGGGGCCAGTGCTCATCTCCGTTTCAAAGCCGAAGAGCCAGCGCTTGTCCGAGGACGTCTCCGTGGTCATGTGGCCGGCATGACTAGACGCCAAAGGCGCATGGAACGCTGTTACCTTCCCACCGTAGTGGTCCCTATTTTTCTACTTGCATTTTTACGTGCTTTCGAACTGCTAGGTTGGCAGAAGCTGGGACGAGTAACAGGCACTCACTCTGTTATGCGGCACTCGGGATTCGACCCGGCAAACTGCCGACCTTCTGATCGACAAGCTCAGCATCCTAACCCACTGAGCCACCGCATCCTACATATGAAACCATTAAAGTTTGTTTTGAGTATTCTGACTTTCATTGTATAATTACTTCTCTGGCTTTTCATTTCTCAGTTACATCCAGTGCTTTTTTTGTAAAAGAAAAAGGTGCCGGAACTCACACATGTCATACAACCCACCTTGCCTACCCTACAAGGTTCCATCCAAAAAAGGTGCCGGAACTCCGTTCTGAGCGTTCTATGAGGAAAAAAAGCCCTGGTTACATCCAGTGAGAAACTGCTATCTTTCTCTGAGCCCTTTTTAAATAACAAAACGCAAGTAGTCAGGAAGGCTGCAGAACAAAGGAGAGATGCAAAACAGAACGACAATACAAAAATGGATCGCCTCAATTTGTCACAAAGATAAAATAATTTCAGAACTCTAATCTTAAAACAAGGCAACCAGGAAGAGAAAAAACATAAAAGAATTAAACTTTGGTGAAATTGGAAAGCGTGATTCAGGGTGGGATAACAAAATATGCTCTGAGCATTACTATTGGTGATTTCCTGTGAAGGCGGGATGCAAATGAAATAATACAATAGTAATAACAGTAGGTTTTCCAAAGCACTTTGAAGCAACAGGGGAACAAGGTAAACTAACTTTACAATTCCTACTGCTCTGTATAGACATCACGACTAGTAGCCACTAATAACCTTGTCCTTTCATATGTGAAACCCCCTTCCTAAAAATGACTAACCTAGAAGCCATCAATTATAACCATGGAAATAAACCCCATGCTTTAGCTATGCCTTGCATCAAAAAGTGTCTCCTGTTATCTGAGGCAAGCTTGGAATGGGCTGTTTTAAGATTTTAAGCCACCAAAAAAAGCCAGTGCAGTCCTAGGCTGTATTAACAGAGGGATAGAATCAAGATCATGTGAAGTTTAGTACCATTTTATAAGGCCTTCCATGCTTGGAATACTGCATCCAGTTTTGGTCACCACAATAGAAAAAAAGATGTTGAGACTTTGGAGAGAGTGCAGAGAAGAAAAACAAAGATGATTAGGAGACTGAAGGCTAAAACATATGAAGAACATTGCAGGAATTGGGTAGGTCTACCCTAATGAAAAAAAGGACTAGGGGGCGACATGATAGCAGTGGTCCAATATTTGAGGGGCTGCCACAAAGAAGAGGCGGTCAAGCTATTCTCCAAAACACCAGAAGGCAAGACAAGAAGCAATGGTTGCAAATTAACCGAGGAGAGAAGCAACCTAGAAGTATGGAGAAATTTCCTGACACTTGGAACAATAAATCAATGGAATAGCTTGCCTTCAGAAGTTGTGGGTGCTCCATTGCTGGATGCTTTTGAAAAGAGACTGGATAGTGTTTTTTTCTGAAATGGAACAGAGTCTCCTGCTTGTGCAGGGGGTTGGACTAGAAGACCTCCAAGGTCCCTTCCAACTCTTTTATTTTGTTAATCTGTTAATGTCATTCAGACTAGGATTACTTTAGAGTTATTTTGCTATCCCTATTCTGCTATAGCTATTACTTATTGTGTGCCATTTTATGCCTCTCTTATGGTAAGCCTTTTGGAGAGTTGGATGATAAAAGATATTAAATAAAATATAGACTATTTCTTGCACTGTTTTTGAGATGGGTTAGGTTTATCTGTATTGGTAATAATTGCTGTTCACATACAAAGCATCTCTGTCTTCATCGTGTATTTAATTCTTCATCGTATACCTCATGCCCAGTGGGTATCTTCTCTCCAATCAGAAATATTTCCTCTTTTAAGGTAACTGTGGAGCAATTCAATTTTCACATAGGCGTCTTGCTTTTCTTACCATTTTCTTAAGAGACAATTATCATTATATTTTAAAGTAATCTTTACTGTTGCCAGAATGATTTTCTGTTGAAATTTTTATTCCTGCTTCCATGCTCTTGTATTAATGGAAATGTTTATAATTTATTTAAATAAATTATATGCTTGTCTATTCAGATAAGGAGCCCTGGTGGCACAGTGGTTAGAAAACAGTATTGCAGGCTTACTACGCCCACTGCCAGGAGTTTGATCCTGACCGGCTCAAGGTTGACTCAGCCTTCCATCCTTCTGAGGTTGGTAAAATGAGGATCCAAATTGTTGCGGGCAATATGCTGATATTGGCAAACCATTCAGAGAGAACTGTAAAGCACTATGGGATGATATATAAGACTAAGGGCTATCCTGGGATCATTTTTAGGATTTTATTTTTGTCATAGGTTTTGGAACACTGTTGAGAAAAAACAGACAATATGTGTTTTGAATACATAGTTTCAGAGTAGCTTTAGAACTTCTCTGAACTTGGTATGGAAGAACAGGAAGTACAAATGCCTCATTTTTTTTAGCCCTCCTCTATCTTCAGCTCATCAAAGAAAGAATTTTTGGCATCCCATACGGAAATGCAGATGTTGTATACTATCTATATAGCCAGAGGCCTGTGGCTGAATAGTGTTGAAAGAAAAGGATGTCCAAAAGTATTTCAAAATATTGTGAAAATTGAATACATTGATCTTCTTGGAATTCTCTTCTTGATTTAAGGAATATTTCAGACATTACACTATGTGTGTCCGTACACACACACACACACACACACACACACACACACACACACACACACTCATACACGCACACAATGCCTACATGCAATGCCAAAAGGGCACATTCATTCAAAAAATATAATTTTTGCTGGCAGCAAACATGTGTCTCAAGTCTAGGGGGAAGAATTGTTTAATTTAGGCTGATAATTTTTTACTAATCAGCTGTTTGTTTTTACATGATATTTCTGAGTCATATATGGAATATGGCACTATTTAAAAATTGTAAACAAACGAATCAATTCCCATTTACAAAGTGATACAATGTATGGCATTTTAAGGCAACAAAGCATACTTTGCCATTAAGTAATCCAGGTTTTTTTTTTTTTAAAAAAATCAACATTGGAAGTAGTGTGGGGTAAAAAAAAATAGGCCTGCAAAATTTATGTTTCTCCAGTAAATGCTCATATATTGTAACCCACTAAGTGCTTGAAACATATACCCTGTTTTTACAATCCCAAACAGTTATCAAACCAGGACATTTATCATATGGAGTATCATACTTGTCTGGTGCATTTTGTTTGGTAGGCCAGAAGTACTGTAGGTCAATATGTTTAAAAGAAAGAGCGAACATTGCCATAAGCAGTAAAGGCAAAAAGCTTGAGGTTTTGCCATTAGTCCCTGCCAGAATAAATGTTTTGAATTGGAGTGTGATTAATGTGCTGTGTAGACCGTAGCTCACCAATATAATTAGCAGACCTGATTACAGCCAATGATGTATTCGTGCTCTCCTGGCCTTCAGCAAAAAAATAATTTTGGCAACCTACATTAAATGTATTGTTGTGGTAACCATCCATTTTTTTCCTCCTCTCCTTTGAAACATAGCTGAGCACTTTATCTTTCCATCAATGAAAGTGGCAGCATAATCGTACTCCAACGAAGCATTTGCAAAATTAATGACACAGAGAAGTATCAGACTTTATAACCTGGAGATAAAAATTGTTTCTTTTTTTTAATTATAAACCATGTTTCTATGGAGATAATCTATTGGGAGATGCATAATGGAAATGGCCTACACAAATATTTCAGGCCAGAGTGGGTGGGGACATCTATGTTCAAATAACACTTTCCTACCCATTTTGACACTCCTGTGTTGCTCTCTTTTCCAACTAACAGGCTGCTGAGAAACCAGTGAGATCTACCAGAGGCCTGAATCAATGCTAAGTTGGTGGCTGATGGAGTTGAAAATGGCAGGTTGCCTATCCCTAATTTAGACAAATTTAAACAGTTTCAACATATTGCAGGGATGATCATTAATGGCTGTAGGAGGAGAAGAGGCAGAGCTTGAGGGTAGAGTCAAAAGAGGACTCAGCCTAGAGTCGTTACGTGTCCACAAATGCTCCATGTCCAGCCCACCTTTGAATTCTGTTAACTCTTATTTAGAGCCAATGTAATGCTAGATTCTTGTGTATAGGCATGAGCAATACATCTTCTGAACTGGAACTTACGTGTGATTCTGATTCTTTACTCCTGACAATGGCATACAAAACTAGAACTACACACATTGAGTCAAGAGAGGAGATAGCTGATGAAGCAAGTGATGTTGCTTTTCAAGTATTTGGAAGCCTATTAAAAAGGAGAGAGAAAATACTTGCTTTCTGCTCCTAAAGAGGGCAGGTTTCAGCAAAGTATTAAGAAAACTCTCTAATGGCCATATCAATTTAACAATGGAACCAATTTCCTAAAAGATTAGTGATCCCTCCCTTGCTGAAGGATTTCTTGATAGCTATCTTTTAAATATATTTAAGCATAAAATTGTATCTGGTTATCTCTAAAAATACTGTAACATCCTCAACATAGTGAATTAACAAATCTATTCTAGTTAGACCTCAGTGATTAATCAGCAAAAAATATGGGGTTTTCTGTGATGGTTATAGAACTAGAAAGTATTGCTTTTTGAAAACAATAATGCAATATTGTAGTATGCTGATGAAATAAATGTTTCAGAAATCTGAAACCAAAGCCTATTTATTCTTCAATGTCCTGAAAGCCACTGCTTGATAGGTTAGGGCTGAATTTTCATTTACAACATTCATGATGAAACAAGTAGGCTGCTGGTTGTATGGTGGCCAGGCTGTTGGAAAGTTCACACATCAACCTTCAGATGAGAAGGGCAAGGGTGTTGAAAAAGAAAACATTCCAAGAGCTGAAGACAAACAACATTAGATTTACACCACAACCTCTTCAGAGAAAAATGTGAAGGAGTATTGGCAAGCTCTGAAGAGTGACAATTTCAAGGGAAGGCATTAAGGCAAGGATACTGATTGATTTTATTTCAAGCTGGATGGATGTTTTGGTGAGACGTCTGACTACAGTCATTCTTACACTTTTAGTATGAGCTATAAGGAGTATCTAGTTATCTCTCTCCCAATATCACACAGGGCCTCCCATTTTGTTCTGCTCTGCATCTAGCCTTTTTGAGTTCTCTCCATCCCTCTTTAAAACCCTTTTCCAGTTGTGTTGGGGTAGCAACTCTTAGTTGTGTGGACTGGGAATTCTGGGAACTCTAGCACCAAAATTTCAGGAGAACCTCAGATTGGGAAAATATGTAGCTTTCTATTGTGCTGTTGACAAGAAGCAATGGATGGAAACTAGCCAAGGAGAGAAGCAACCTAGAATTAAGGAGAAATTTCCTAGCAGTGAGGACAATCAACCAGTGGAACAGCTTGCCTTCAGAAATTTCATCACTGGAGCTTTTAAGAAGACACTGGAAATCCATTTGCCTGAAATGGTATATGGTGTCCAGCTTGAGTAGGGGGTTGGAACAGAAGACCTCTAAGGTCCCATCCAACTCAGATGATGATGATGATGAAAGCAGCAGATCTAGTGTTGCTGTACTAGATCTGAGGTTTTTAGCCCAGTACGCAATATGAAAATATTGTTTGTATTTTTAATTATATCTTGACCTAGGACTTTCCCATAGTGGAGTGAACATTATGTACATAGTATAGCCCCTTATTAATAAGTCCATCTGATTTTTGAATGAAGAAATTATATTCTACTAAGTTAGGACAACATCTCAGAGATCTTGTGATTTCATCTGCACCCTGGCAGAAATTTCCCAGAGATCCAGTCATGGTCTTTTATAACTGGAGGTGATAAGGAATCAGTCTGGGAATCTCTGCAGATAAAGCATTTGCTATGTGCAAATGACTTTTACCTTGTTGCTTTTTGCTAAAAAAAAAAAGCTTTTGAGCTAACCCTCTTTTACTAGAAAACTTTGTTGTTTAGAAAATGAAAAAAAAAATCAAAGAAAGATTTGAGGTGCTAATATTTCAGAGGGCAAGAGCTTATAGTATGCTTTTGGTAAGTGTACAAGTTGCAATGATAGCTTCTTATTGGAAAATGTATTGCTTATCTCTTATAGGTTTTTTTTAAAAAAAACTAGCCTCAAAGAAAGACAACCTGTTTACTAACACTTAGCATTCCCAAAATGTTTGAACTGAAACTTGATGTGGCAATCCCTCTTCCCACAGGTAAACAATGTCTCCTCAAGTAAACACAGAGAAGCGTGAAGAATAGGTATGCATCTCTCAACACATACCGGATATGCATCTAGCAGCTAAAGAGTGATACATATAATTCCATGTATATCCCCCAGCATTTGGAGACACGTTCACATTTTTATTTTTGTAGCACAACAGATTCCATGTACAGTACAGGTAATGGTCAACTTACAACAGTTCATTCAGTGACTGTTCAAAGTTACCACGGCGTTCAAAAAAGTGACTTATAATCATTTTTCACACTTACTACCGCTGCAGCACCGCCAGGGCCACATGATCAAAATTCAGACACTTGGCAACTGGCATATATTTATGACAATTGCAGTGTCCCAGGGTCATGTGCTCACCCTTTGCAACCTTCTGAGAAAGTGAATGCAGAAGCCAGATTCACTTAACAACCATGTTACTAACTTAACAACTGCAATGATTCACTTAATAACTGTGCCAAGAAAGGTTGTAAAATTGAGCAAAACGTGCTTAACTAATGTCTCACTTAGCAACATAAAATTTGGGCTCCACTGCAGTCATAGGTCAAAGACTACCTGTGGTTCTGAACTCTAAAGATCAAAATAGTTTCTAGTGTTCATTAATTCATATCAAAACTGTCACATGGACAGAACAATACACAGATTATATTTTTGCAGGATCTTCCCTCAACCAATATCCTCACTGTAGCTGTACAAACCAATAATCTACAGAATCAGATTAAAAGCGGAATGATTATTTAATCCCGTAGATAGGGCGCGCAACTTGGGGGTCCTTCTAGATTCACAGCTCTCTTTGGAGGAGCATATTGGAGCTGTGACTAGGGGGGCCTTTGCCCAGGTTCGCCTGGTGCGACAGTTGCGACCCTATCTAGACCGGGATGCCTTGCGTACAGTCACTCATGCGCTCGTGACTTCTCGTCTAGACTACTGTAATGCTCTCTACATGGGGCTGCCCTTGAAGTCCACTCGGAGACTTCAACTGGTGCAGAATGCAGCTGCGCGAGTTGTCCTGGGGGTTTCCCGATACTCCCATGTTACACCTTTGCTCCGCGAGCTGCATTGGCTGCCGGTTGCTCTCCAGGTGAGGTTCAAGGTGTTAGTGATGACTTACAAAGCCCTACATGGCATGGGTCCGGATTACCTACGGCAACACCTGCGGCCGGCGTCAACTTTCCTCCGTCCAGTGCACTCCCACAGAGAGGGCCTCCTCAGGGTGCCTCCGATCAAAGAATGTCGATTGGTGGCCCCCAGGGGGAGAGCGTTCTCTGTGGGCGTGCCAGACCTGTGGAACCGCTTGCCGGTCGAGCTCCGGATGGCCCCCGACCTTCGCTCCTTCCGGCGTGATCTCAAAACCTTCTTTTTTGAACAAGCTGGCCTGGTCTGACGGGATGGGGTTGGGTTTTATAAATCGGTTTTAACTTTTAATATGTACTAATTTATTACGGGCATTGTTGTTTAATTACTTTTTAATTTTTGTATCCTGTTTTTTATTATGTATTGCCCTGTTCACCGCCCTGAGTCCTTCGGGAGAAGGGCGGTATACAAATTAAATTATTAAATTAAATTAAATCCCAGTTTGTTAGTGTCTCGTCTGTTTTAGCTTTGTGTATGCAACTACTAAACTTTGAAGAAACAGGATAGAAAGAGTATTGGTGCTTTTGAACTTTGGTCTTGAAGAAGATTCCTGAGAATACTTTGGCCAGCCAAAAAAAACAAACAGATGGATCATCAAACAAATCGACCCCAAATTCTCAGTTGATGACCAAGCTGAAATTGCCCTTTGCATCGACACATTATGCAAAGAGCTAGGTTTCTGGAGGAAGTAGAAAGAAAGGGAAGAAGAATATTTTCAGCAACAAGGTGGATGGATTCCGTTACATTAATGATAAGTGCACCATTGGAAGATCTGAAGGACCAGGCTAGGATTCAATCATCATCGAGAAAATATGTGGCGCTAGGAGTAAAAACTAACTTGATGGCATATAGCCAAAATCAGTCAACCAAAGCTGCAAAGTACAATGTAAGTTTAAAAGCAATCACATAAATATAGCATCTTCCACGTAGCGGAACCATTTCTCACCCACCGTAGAAGGTGCTCAGAAAGCACCAGAAGGCTAATTAATATTCCTAACAACTGTAAGAATTCAAATGTAAATTATTGTCAACAAGAACATTTTGAAAAAAAATCGTCTTGTAAGATTCCAGTACCTACAGCATATATCACAAAATCGGTGGTGGGAATTGACCTCTTTAAGTTAGACAAGCTTGAATCAAATTCACCATTTGGCCATGGAAGGGAATGAAATGACTGTTTAGCCTATTATTTCTCAAGTCTGCAGTGAGGACAAACCTGGTTAATTCCACATGTGTTTTAAAAAAGTATAAAAACAAACAAAGGGCGAGCTTTTTAGAAAAAAAAAAGAATCATACAGTCTCTTTATTTTTAATTTTCCTTTCCAGAGGGGAACTAAAAGCCGTCACCCTTTTAAATAGATTTCAGACAAAATTTAGATGCTAGATTGGGTGCGTCACAGATTGATGAATGATGGCTAGCTATATTGCTAAATGCAAACCAGGCATATTATTGTACCTGTCAACTTTAGAGCTTTGCCTGACTCTGGAAAATCAAATGCTCACCACTTTTTACAGTCCTCCAACATCTAATCTCTGAGGAGAGGAGGCTTTTTGAAAGAAGAAAAAAGGAAAACCTGTAGCTGATTGTAAATGTCTGCCATCAAGAATATAAACGTCCATCCTTATCAGTGTACGCCAAGAGGCCTGGGGAGGATGGCTTTGGTTTCAATCGAGGAATGCAGCAGTCTCTGTATCCTCGCCTCTAATACTTTCCAGCTTAGGTTGTTGGCTTTTTTAAAAGGGGAAAGAAGAAGTATGTAGACATTGACACTTGTTTTGCTTTGATAACACCTACCTTGTTTTAAAGGTATGTTAGGGAAGGTTCAAAGGTACAGCTTGCACATACCTTTACATCTCTCTCTGCAAAGAACGGAGTAGAAAGCAAGGAAACAGATTTGGCTAGAGAAGAGGCAAAGACTGTTTGTGGAGGTTGGGCAGATGTTGCTGGAAGTTGTTGACATCAGTGGCAAATAAAACTCAAGTACCTCATGCAAAGATCTCCAGCTAGGTGGACACAGAAGCAGAACTTGTCCTAATCATTGTCTACAAAATATTCTGCTATTCTCTGTGCAATGTGTTGTATTCCATTGACTTGTTGTTGTTGTTGTTGTTGTCAGTTGCGAAGTCGTGTCCGACCCATTGTGACCCCATGGACAACGTTCCTCCAGGCCTTCTTGTCCTCTACCATCTTCTGGAGTCCATTTAGGCTCACGCCTACTGCTTCAGTGACTCCATCCAGCCACCTCATTCTCTGTCGTCCCCTTCTTCTATTGCCCTCCATTGACTTAGTCATAAGAATTAATCTCAATCACTCAAGACAGAATGTTTATTACAGATGTTCTTCATTCATGGCTTCTTTGATTAGAGAAAGGACAATGCCATTCGTTTATTGGTGACTGGAAACCCTTACTGAGGTTTTTTTGCATAAACATGACAATAAGTAAATGTAGTGATTGTGATTTTGAGGCAGGACAGGATAGACTATAGAAAAAAAGAGTGTTATGATGTAACTCCAGATGTTAAAATACCATAGTACTTATAACTACTATAAAGGATATTGGGAGCTACTTCTTTATATCTTTCTCTTTTTATATTTTATTCTACCTTATTTTTCTTATTACTCATCTAGCCTTTTCTGTTATTTCTCCCTTTTTTCATGTTTTCTGTTCTATTTTAATTTGTGTCAATGCTTACAACTGCTGTTAAAACTTTCAATAGAAATTATATGTATGTATAAATAGCAAATGTTCATTCTTATCCAGTGGAATTCACCTGCCAAAGATATCCCAGAAAAAATATTACCCAATCCGACATCTTTGAAATTTGTTGGACAACAGATCTAATGACTCCAACATTTGATACAAATAGAGGAGACTCACTTGTATCTCCAATGCCATTTGCACATGAAATGCAAGAATTTAAACAGTGTTTTAATTGTCTTCTTTAAATTTTATAGTCATTGTTGGCTTTCCTTTTATTACTATTATTTTAAACTTTTAAAACACCTTAAAGCAATAAACCATGTTATACACCTCATAAGTTTTACAAATCTACATATAATCTGCATTAGATGGCACAAACCCTTAGGTCAGGGCTATCTAACCTTGACAACTTTAAGACTTGTGGACTTCAACTCCCAGAATTCCCCTGCCAGGCATGTAATAAAAGAGGAATTCTGGCTGGGGAATTCTGGGAGTTGAAGTCCACAAGTCTTAAAGTTGCCAAGGCTGGATGCCTCTGCCTGAGGTACTGATTGGCTCAAGCTGCTGTGAAAGTATTGAATATTGCAGCTGGGAGGGGCTGGGGGGGCAGAATAAAGAAATTGTAATTAATATTTCATCTGGAGACATGAATGATCTCCTCTGTGAAATAGAGAAGAACTACATTAAATAAGAGAATAGCAATATCCAAGTACTGAATAGATTGAGAAAAGAACCCAAAATTAAAATAGCTTAATAATAAACTTGGAAAAGAGTGATATCATTTAGGAAAATAGAAATCAAGGCAAGAAATTTCTGTTCAGACAAGGACTCTGGAGAACACCTCATGGCTTTTAAGATTGGGGATATTGTTTCTATGCTCACTGCACCACAGGAATTGGGTATGTGTAGTCTGGTGAAAAGAAGGACTGGGGTGACACAACAGCAGTGGTCCAATATTTGAGGGGTTGCCCCAAAGAAGAGGGAGTCAAGCTATTGTCCAAAGCACTTGAGGGCAGGACAAGAAGCAATGGATGGAAACTAATCAAGGAGAAAAGGAACCTAAAATGAAGGAGGAACTTCCCATTAACCAGTGGTTGTTGTTCTGAGGTTGTGGGTGTCCCATCACTGGAGGCTTTTAAGAAGAGATGGGACAGCCATTTGTCTGAAATTGCATAGGGTTTCCTGCTTGAGCAGGTGGTAGGACTAGAAGACCTCCAAGGTTCCTTTCAACTCTATCGTTCTATGTTCTATGATATGAAACATATTAAGGGAGCAAGCAGTCTGAAATCCCGGCTGGCTAGTTGTCTCCCATTCAACCCCATCCATGGCTTTACTGAGTTTATTTATATACTGCCAAAGAAGTAAACGCGTTTCAGAGCAGTCTGTCTAGCTTTCAAAATCAGCAGGACAATTTGAACAACAACAACATCAAATTACTTTCCACCCAGTTCCCTCAAGTCTCAGATTTTCAGTCTTGCGGTATGAAAGCTCTTTCTCTTCTCACCTTGACAACCATTTATCAATAATAATCCAAGAGTGGACAAACTGTAACCCTACAGATGGTATCAATTGTCAGCACCACTCTCCATCCTGGGCAATAAATAGCAAGGGATGCTGGGAACTGCAGCACAAAATATCATATAAGCAATCAGCCCTCAGGTTTTGCAAAAATACAGAAAATGAGAAAATGGCACTTCAAACTTTCCTTCTTCTAGAAAGAAATTAAATGATATTCTTAAAATTATGATAAGATGATTTATTTTATTTGTACGGACACCCTTTCATCTAGGCAACTCATGGCCTACAACAGGTAAAATCAATAGTGAGGTGGCATATAAATTTAATAAACATAAAAAACACAATCTGATAAAAACAAGGAAATAACATTTTTGCTAAGATGAAATGACAGTGGAATGCTTGTTTCATCACTGCTGCAAGACGAAGGCCAAATTTACATAATTAAAATACGTACAACTTTACATTTATTTCGCTGTCATCCTTTCTGTGTGCCATAACAATGCAAAGATTTGCATTCGAGAGGCTACAGAGAGACTGTTACAGATTCTTAAAACAGGAATCCCACTTCATGGAATTATAAGTTGATTATAGAAAGGAACATTTATTTCAGAAGTACAAGAGTGGGCTACACGAGACGAACTTAATTTCTGTAAGCAATAAGATCAGAAGTTTGGCAAGAGTAAACTATGTCTTCCTGAAAACATGATGGGAGGGAAGGAAAAGGGAGGAGGGGTCAAAAAGAAAAGGAAAAAAAGGGAGTGATAGTAAAAAAAGAAGGAATACCTTGCTGATAACTGTTCTGATCCTACCCACTAATGCCATGGGGCCCCCTAATAAATTAATCCCAAGTAAATAAAATATGGCTCCCAAAGAAAGATAGGCTTCTCCCCCTTGCCAATTTATAGGTTTCAGTGTTTGGAAGATGTCCAGCAAGACACCCCATGTGTCTGGAAAGAAATATACTCATAAGGCATTGAACTCTTCTCGCAATGTATTTACACAATCCAGTTCTATCCTCTTTTTTATATAGAGGCTTATATTTCAGCACATTCAGACTAACTTCCAGTATACATCTACTGTTCCTGTAGAAGAAACTTGCTAGGCACCCTAAAACTTACTTTTAAAGAGGCCACCATAGATAGGTATGCGCTCTTAGAATCACTTCAGAAGTTTAAAACTCCCCATGCAGGTATTTTCCTATTCATTTTAAGTATAACACGGAAGTTAGTTAGCAGCTTAAAATTATTTTTTTTTTAATTTTAATTCCATTTATATCCCGCCCTTCTCCGAAGACTCAGGGCGGCTTACAAGCTTAGCAGTAGCCTTCATCCTATGTATATGCCTGCTTATTAGGGCTTTCACACACACCCCAAACGGCATTATTACAAAGTCAGCTTAATTGCCCCCAACAATCTGAGTCTTTGGAGAAGGGCGGGATATAAATGGAATTAAAATAAAAGTTTGCCTTGTCCCTGTTTGGTTGAAATTAAGAGAGTTCTTATTTTCTTTATAATATTTCTCAGATTTTTTTTGCTTTAAAAATCTTGACAGTATATCCAAATAACATGTCATCTCTTAAGGCTACTAGATCTGGGTTGCAAAATGCTGGATGACCACTAGATAGCAGCAGTGAGATCAGAATTTTTTTCTGACCTTTTGGTCTTCTGGATTTTTGTTTCAAATCTCACCAACAATGTCAAGAGGTTGTCAGCACAATTTAATTTGAATATTGAGTGCCTGCTACTGTTACCATGTTGTCATTGGGGAAAACTAGCCCCCAGTCTCAAAATACTCTGCCCAGAGACCTTTACCTCACTAAAGCGGAGGGAACTGTTCTTAAGGCAATCTAACGAAGCAAGAAATTTCAATAAGGCACGTGGGACTTGTTTTCTTTGCAATAATAAAAATGATTAGGTTGAATTTCCTAGGAGAAAATCCCGAGGCCATAAAATGTAGGATTCTTCACTAATACTTTTTCTTATGTTCAAGAAAACACTTTTTTTTACAAGCCCACAATCTTGCACAGATAAATCACAATCCCAAACAGTTGGACGCAGGAGGGTGAAGGAAAAACTGCTGGGATCCATGTCCTCACTTCTGTCCAGTTGCATCTCCTACTATCACTAGGGACACGACTGCCTTGGTAAAGAAAACCCGTTCTCAGCCACCTCCTCACCTGCCAGACGTCGGTCCCTGGTGCTCTTCCAGATAGTATCCATGGCTCTAGTAGCGGAGTTCTTGATATGATCACTGAATGATCTTCTCAAAGGGGGTCTTACTGCGTGGTGATCCATAATGCCAGACAGGAAAATCTCAAATCCACAACACTAAAGCAAGCAGGCCTTGGGAGAAAAAGGTACATTTGTTGGATGCTGTTGTTTCCAGGATAATTTCTGTGTGAGGCGTGGGTTCATGACAGGTTTACCGTCAGCTGTGTTTTCTTTCAAGATCCCAGCATTGCAGCTTTTCTACTGCAGGCACCGGGAAGCGGAGAGACTGCAGGCAAGCTGTTGGCAAGCTGCCAGATTTAAGGCTGCTGCTCGCCACATCTGGGAAGGCTTATCAAGGAGCCTCTCGTTGAGAGCTGGAGCACAAGCATGGAGAATCACAATAGACTTCAGGCTTGCTGGTTCAAGGAAGCAAAACACTAGATTCCTCCATTCACACACGACCCTTTTCTGAAGAGCAACATGCCTTTGCTATGCTGATATTTGGTGATTTATTTTCTTTCTTTCTTTCTTTCTTTCTTTCTTTCTTTCTTTCTTTCTTTCTTTCTTTCTTTCTTTCTTTCTTTCTTTCTTTCTTTCTTTCTTCCTTCCTTCCTTCCTTCCTTCCTTCCTTCCTTCCTTCCTTCCTTTCTTTCTTTCTTTCTTTCTTTCTTTCTTTCTTTTTTAAGAAAAAGACAGGCACTAAAACAGAGCCACCCCACTCTCCACACCTAAATTGCAAAGCTGATATGGCATGTTTGTTTTGCTTCCCATCATCCTTTTCCCTCCCTCCCTCCCTCCCTCACCCATACTGTCAATTGGCCCTCAGAAGAGTTGGGCTTCCTTCTTCAGCTCCTGTGAAGGAAAGGAATGATTTGCAGTACTTCATGCATACTTCATTTCTAAGAAGGTGACACATCACCTGGCATCTGGACAGCTGGTCTGCACAACTTTAACTGATGGATGTCCATGGTGGTGTTATTGATGACTTCTTTTCCCAGCATATGGATATCCTAGACATTCAATGCTTTTTCTGAGAAATACCAGAGCAAATAGCGAAAGGATGACACATCTATAGGACTCTACTGTATAGGCAAGGTCAGCTCAGTGGCGTGCAAAGAAGTTATTGTGGAACGAATTATATGGCAGTGTTTAACAGGAGTATTCAGACAACACTCTCTTCTACATCATAGCCCACGTCCCAGCCCTACCATCTGAAATTCAGGAAAGAAGCAATGGGGAAGCGTGCTTTCCGACTTCTGAGCCAGACACACCGGAGTTTTGATAATGTATAAGACGGGTAGCTTCAATTTAGGGTGAACTGGTGAAAAGTTGGGATGGTGGAGGCTAAAATTATTGTGAAACTATTACTTTGTGTGGAAATTCTTCAGTCGATTCCCAGATTTGGTAAAGAGGAACAGCATTCATGCAAAGAGGAAGCACTGAGTGACCTTCTGAACATGCTCAGTGCTTGTGTACTCATGGTTAACAATCGATTAAACATAGACGAAAGACTCAAATGTTGCACTAATTATTATTTCACACATTCCAGAGCCAAATTCTCTGTTAGAATGAGCAAAGCTTTGCTTATCATCAAGGGGCTAAACAGAAACACGACATTTGCACAGACAGTGGACCTTGCTCTGTGACAAATATGTAGGTTGGGGGGATTAGGAGGGAAATAGGGAACAAGTTGTAAACTTATTTCTTTGTTTTCTTCAGATATTCTCCTTCCATTTTTAAGTTGCTTCCTTTTTGTCAAAAGGAGAACTCTTATGTGTTTGAAATTTTTGATTTAGTAACAATGATATAAAAGTTCTATAAAACTTTTTTTTCCAGGAATCTGAAAGATTTGTAAATTGTCCTGGTGAAAATTCATTTTAAACAAGGATATAACTAAGAGAACTACTTAATATCTGATGATGATAATAATAATTAATAATAATAATAATAATAATAATAATAATAATAATAATAATAATAATAATAATAATAATAATAATAAAAGTTGGAAGGGACCTTGGAGGTCATCTAGTCCAACCCCCTGCTCAGGCAGGAAACCCTACACCATTTCAGGCAAATGGCTGTCCAGTCTCCTCTTAAAAACTATAATATATCACATTTGTAATCCAAATGTCTGTCTCTCTCTCTCTCTCTCTCTCACTCTCTCTCTGAATAGTAGCTGGTATGCAAAGTACTATACAATTAAACAAAAGTATTTCTTGCACAGTAGCCACATCACATTTCCTACTGACCAGCAAAATCTCCATCTGATATGGATTTAACTTCAGCTTGTTCTCCCTCATCCTAATAATAAATGTAGGCAACGTTCAAGACCTGACAATCTTTTTTTTTTTTACTTTGGGCACCGACATTGGGATGTTAAATAAGACTCTGATAAATGGTTTTCGAAAATGAATGTGATTAGATTGTGTTTTTTTTTCATATAGCATTTTTTATTTTTTTCTATGTTATTTTGTTTCCTATTTTTAATTTCATCTTAATGTAGAATTAGGGACATGGTGGCTCAGTGGGTTAGGATGCTAAGCTTGTCGATCAGAAGATTGGCAGTTTGGCGGGTCGATTCCCGAGTGCCGCGTAACAGAGTGAGCGCCTGTTACTCGTCCCAGCTTCTGCCAACCTAGCAGTTCGAAAGCACGTAAAAATGCAAGTAGAAAAATAGGGACCACTACGGTGGGAAGGTAACAGCGTTCCGTGCGCCTTTGGCATCTAGTCATGCCAGCCACATGACCACGGAGACATCCTCGGATAAGCGCTGGCTCTTCGGCTTTGAAACGGAGATGAGCACCGGCCCTTAGAGTTGGAAACGACTAGCACGCATGTGCGGGGGAACCTTTACCTTTTTAATGTAGAATTCTTTTTAATTCCACTTTAATGCAGAATTCTGTTTGTTACTGTAGCCAATCGGATTGCTATGAGATGCACGTAATAGGAAGTCAATGTATACTCTTCTCTTGCCATTGTTTACCTGCAGTCCATGGGTTTACCTGCACTACTTCAGGAAGATTGTTAGGTGGCATGCCTTGCCTTTAGTAGTTGCTGGTGCTCCATCGCTGGAAGCATTTAAGAAGAGACTGGACAGCCACTTGCCTGAAATGGTATAGGACAGTGATGGCAAACCTTTTAAAGACTGAGTGCCCAAACTGCAACCCAAAGCCCACTTATGTATCATCGTGTGCCGGGTGGGTGAGGCCAATTGGGTGGGTCTGGCCCATTGGGTGGGCATGGGTATGGTGGTAATGGCAGACTGGGTGGGACTAGAAAGTTCAACCAATCGATCCCAACTTTGCGAGATCTTTTTTTCCCCGCGAGAAGTTGAAATTGATTGATTGATTGAACCTTTTTTTTTGCACACGGTGGTAGAGGCCTAAAGCGAAAAGGTTTTATAAAACCCAGATGAAGCCTAGGACTGGGGCGATGGCATGCATGCCCACAGAGAGGGCTCTGTGTGCCACCTGTGGCACGCGTGCCAAAGGTTTGCCACCACGGGTATAGGAACTAGGCTAGGGTCTTCTTCTTGAGCAGAGGGTTGGACTAGAAGACCTCCAAGGTCCCTTCCAATTCTGTTACTCCATGTTTTATGTTCCTTACATTGTATCAGTCACTCCAAAAAATGAATAGGCGCTCAAAATTGCTGGACCATTGGATAGAACACTTCCTCAGAGACAAGAAATTTAAGCAGATCCCAATTCTGTAATCCTAATCTGATGGGCTATCACAGAATAGCCCATCAGAATGAACTACTCTTGCCTCTGTCCGTCAGAACTCCACGGTACAATCAGCAGTTTCAACCAGGATTAAATTCTGAATAACAGATACCTTATCAGGACTTGGCTGAAGTAATTTTGAATAATAGGGTTGGGTTTACCCTTGATATCATTTTCCTTTCTTGGTGAGATTACAACATGGAAAAAAAAAGAAGCCAGCTTCTTTTCTCATGGTAACTTTCATCAATTTTCCCCCATTGAGAACTAATTCTTGTTTACTTGAGCCAAACTGTGATAAGAAAATCCACTAAGAGCAAATTTCTTTCATCTGACACTTGGACAAATTGGTGCATGGTGGCCATTTTGCTTATGCTAGCTGAGGATTTGGGGAATTGTAGCATTAAAATAGAGTGGGCCGATGAAGCAGATCTGATATATTTTTTGCAAAATGTTGAGAGCAGCAAAGCTAGTTTAACCTATGCTACCCAAGGCCTCAAACTTTGTTCCACTTCACTGTCAAATCATGATCTGCTTGCTAGGTAAAAATTTCTGATAATTAAAGCAGCAATACAGATGGAGTCAAATACCCCCTAAGGATTCCTTGCCTGAACTAAAAAGAGACATTTTGAAGGTTAGGAAAAATATATTTTGTCATTTTGAAAAGGAAATAATCTGATTCTCACCTAAATTGTGAGAATGTCTTACACTTGCACAAGAGGGAGAAATCCAGTTTGATCATAGAAAATGCCAAATATTTGCCTTGCTGATCAGGTTTCAGCTTCCAAAGACTATAACAAGGTTTGTATTAAAAAAGCAGTATACTGTAAGTATAAAGCAGTGTTCTGCTTTAGGTGACAGTAATTATTAGCAAACCAGGGACAAGGTGGCTCAGTGGGTTAGGATGCTAAGCTTGTCGATCAGAAGACGGGCAGTTTGGTGGGTTGAATCCCAGGTGCCGCGTAACAGAGTGAGCGCCTGTTACTCGTCCCAGCTTCTGCCAACCTAGCAGTTCGAAAGCACGTCAAAATGCAAGTAGAAAAATAGGGACCACTATGGTGGGAAGGTAACAGCGTTCCGTGCGCCTTTGGCGTCTGGTCATGCCGGCCACATGACCACGGAGACGTCCTTGGACAAGCGCTGGCTCTTCGGCTTTGACACGGAGATGAGCACCGGCCCCTAGAGTTGGAAACGACTAGCACGCATGTGTGGGGGAACCTTTACCTTTAATTATTAGCAAATCTGTATTATCTTTGTCTCAGAAGTAAATTTCTTCAGTCACTGAAGTAGCAGAAGCATCTACCCAGTTTCCTAGCTTACAAATCACAAGGATCTGACATCACATTATACAATTTTTAGTTCAGAAGGGTGTAGTTGCAGGTGTGGTTGTTCAATATAATTATGACAATTTCTGTTCTCTTGACTTTGTGCATACTGTATGTGCATCTGTGTACAGGATTAGACATATAACAAGAGTGATATGCTTAGTAACATCTATATTCGTCTAAATTCCACACCTGTCTGTTATAGAATACCCAATAATTCATTATCTAAATTCCCACACTGGGAAATATAATTTATTCTGTGAAATTTGGGTGGAGAGAGCCAAAAGCAGAAACTTTCTAATTATGAAATATGAAATAAGGGCACCATGCAATCAGAACTGCTGGTTTTTTTTTGCCACCAATACCTTGGGGCAGCACTAAAAAACCCAAATATGCATGAATGCATACATACATACATACATACATACATACATACAGTATATACATACATACATACATACATACATACATACATACATACATACATACAGTGCTTTTTTTGTAAAAGAAAACGGTGCCGGAACTCACATATGTCATACAACCCGCCTTGCTTACCCTACAAGGTTCCATCCAAAAAGGTGCCGGAACCCCGTTCTGAGCGTTCTATGAGAAAAAAAGCCCCGCATATATACATAAATATGTGTGTGTGTGAATGAAATTACTACCCAGTTTCCTAATACTTTTAGTCAGTGCTTTTTTTGTAAAAGAAAAAGGTGCTGGAACTCATACATGTCATACAACCCGCCTTGCCTACCCTACAAGGTTCCATCCAAAAAAGGTGCCGGAACTCTGTTCTGAGCGTTCTATGAGAAAAAAAGCCCTGCTTTTAGTTGATCTGAAACAGAACATAGTTGCTATGATACTTTCAGATTTCTCTAAAAAAACTAAAGCAGGCCCTTTTCCTCTTCTCCTTGTCTACATTCATTCAGCAATCAGAACTCTCAAGAGTTGAATACTTCATTCCTTGGACTTGGCTCGCCTTCCAATTTTCATAATTTCATAAGCTCTTGTATTTATGCCACTCCATTTTTTCTGCTCCTGTTCTTGCAGCAACATGCTGCACTATAGGAATGTGCTCCCATTCCCAAGAATGGGAATCCTTGAGTATTGCACAGAAGCCTGTACATGATGCACCCTTAAGGCTTTATTCCTCTTACTTGTCCATTCACTTGCAAACACTAGAGATTATCCGTCTCCTTAGGACCGAATACAAAGAATTACTCTGCAAAATAACAATGCTGAGATTATTCCATTGCTCAGTGGCTTGCGGTGGGCTGTAAGCCTATTATATAAGCTGTGGTTTGTTTTTGCTTTCAAAGTTTCTGCTATTTTCAGACAGCCGCTCTCCTGGCAAAAAGTTCACAGTCTCAATTCCACTTCATATGCTCCACCTGGACAAGGGAAAAAATGGTCTTTTTGTCTGTTAAATCCCAGTGGTAGACTTATCCCATTATGAGTGCACATTGCACCCCAATATGCCAAGGCAGCAGGAATCAGAAGAGTCTGCTTCTTATTGATTGGGCATTATAGTGCCAGTTCAACATATAAACAAGACCAAAGATGAGCATCAATTATTTTAACCACCACCACCCACCACAACCAAATCCACAACACTGAAAGAAAAATGTGGCCTGTGTCTGAAGCTCTCTTTGGATCGCTGCCTGAATCTGATGCACAGAATGAGTAACAAGCACTGGGATTCCTTAGGTAAAGGTGAACAGAAAGTCAGGCTTTCAGGCTTAAGCAAGACTAGCGCCACAAACATGCAAAAGAAGCTGGTCAGATATAAAATCTGCATTGAAAACAGACCTGTTGCGTACTCCTTCATGGTCAAAGATAACAGGCATAAAATGCCAGCCTGCATCTGAAGACCTTGCTCCTGGCTTTTACCTGTTGCTTTCAAGCAATCAGCCTTAAGCTATCTCTATGGAATTATCCCCAGATTTCTGTTAGTCACTTCTGTGTCTATGAGCGAGAGGAAAAAAAGATACGTAGGGAAAACTGTGCCCTGGTTCCAAAATGAGATTTTAGAAACAGGTGAAAGGTAAAGGTAAAGGTTCCCCCGCACATGCGTGCTAGTCGTTTCCGACTCTAGGGGTCGGTGCTCATCTCCGTTTCAAAGCCGAAGAGCCAGCATCTGATGACGTCTCCGTGGTCATGTGGCCAGCATGACTAGACACCAAAGGCGCATGGAACGCTGTTACCTTCCCACCGTAGTGGTCCCTATTTTTCTACTTGCATTTTTACGTGCTTTCGAACTGCTAGGTTGGCAGAAGCTGGGACGAGTAACAGGCGCTCACTCTGTTATGTGGCACTCAGGATTTGACCCACCAAACTGCCGACCTTCTGATCGACAAGCTCAGCGTCCTAACCCACTGAGCCACCGCGTCCCTCTTTAGAAACAGGAAGAAAGTTATTAAAGTTCCACTCATCTGAACCAATGTGGGCCAGAGCTGACTTCAGTGGAATCAGACAGCAGTGATCAACTAGAGCAGTTTTAGAATAGATCTAATTCTGTTGAGTTCCAGGCAGGGGATAATGCAATCACCTCCAGGGGTTTTCTGGTTATACTTTCTGGAATTCTTCAATGGGTCTTGAAAGCTTAACCTTAAGTAAGTTACAATGGGTTGGTTGGGCATTTCTTTCTTCATCAGTATCTAAAGCCAATATCCATTTTGTTTCAAGTAATATCCAATTTGTTCCATTTTCAAAATAGCAAAGGTCTGCAGATATTTCTGGTATCTTACGTCTGTTATCACTGACCAACATATTTTTTTTATTTTTTATTTTAATTCCATTTATATCCCGCCCTTCTCCGAAGACTCAGGGCGGCTTACAAGCTTAGCAGTAGCCTTCATTCTATGTATATGCCTGCTTATTAGGGTTTTCACACACCCCCAAGTGGCATTATTACAAAGTCAGCTTAATTGACCCAAACAATCTGGGTCCTCATTTTACCTACCTCGGAAGGATGGAAGGCTGAGTCAACCTTGAGCCTGGTGGGACTCGAACCTGCACTAATTGCAGGCAGCTAGTGTTACTTAAGGAGGCATTAGCCCACTGCTCCACAAATGGCTATGATGATATCCATTGTCTAAGACAGGGGTCTTCAAACTTGGCCCTTTTATGACTTGTGGACCTCAACTCCCAGAATGATGGAGTGATGGAGACATACAGTATATAACAGAAAAACAAATAAACATTTAACAATAACAGCATCTTCTGCCATCTGGCAATAGGATTAAAAAAATGTCAGCTATTAAATCTGAAAGATCATGGATGCTCATGGCTTGTTTCAGTCTTTCTGATCTCTTACACTTCTATCCAGATCAGAACCTATAGAGCTGACATTGGAGTGCAATTCATTCATTTATTAAATTTCTACAGCAGCTGTCTAAGTGACTCTGGGCAGTTTATATCACGATAAACACCACATAATCACATGAATAAAAGCATAGATTAAAAACAGAATTGAGAACATGCGAAAACGTACAAATAAAAATAGGAGTTAAAAATTCAAAAAGGCTAAAAAGGTTAACAAGGCTGCAGGAGTGTGGTTGTCAAGCCTCCAACCATCTCCAAGGCTGCATCACACTCTTAAGATTCACTGTCACTTCTGCCTCATCTTAAGCAAGATCAATCCTTGACTCCATTTGTTGAGAAAGGTATAGTTTACTAAAGGTCAAGTGAAATACAGTAAAGCAGGGGTCTTCAAACTGTGCCCTTTTATGACTTGTGGACTTCAACTCCCAGAATTCCTCAGCCAGGCACGCGTGCCTGGCTGAGGAATTCTGGGAGTTGAAGTCCACAAGTCATAAAAGGGCACAGTTTGAAGACTCCTGGTCTAAGACATGGCAATTATATTAGAATAGACTTATGGCTTGTTTTAATCGAAATGACTGAGAGTTGGAAACGCCATAACTCTCTTGGTCAAATATAGTTGATAACTAGCAGATATCCCCTTCCTTTCTATGGATGCAGATATATATGTTTCTTCCGGGCATTCTCCCCAAACCTTTAATTTGCTTCTCACTGAGTTACAGTTTCTTGCTCCATACTGTATATATGGCTGATAGTCCATTACTGCTTTTTAAATCTGGTCCCGATTAAAATTATGCTTCTTTTCAATATTTTAAATCCAGCTGCAATTTGGGCATATTCCCTACAGACATTCCACCGTTCACATTCATTAAACAGCATCAGTTTACAAAATGGCATAATTTACAATACAAAAAATGGAGTGGGGGGAAAGAAACAAAGCTGTTAAGAATGCAAAACTGTATTTCAAAAAGTTCCACCATGAAAACGAAAAAAAACAAAAACAAAAAACCCAGGCTACACAATTGTCTTAGAGACAGCTGTTTGATAAGGTTTTATACAGTTTGCATTTGGAGTTATATTAGATGAACACTAAATATTCATCTGTTTTGTTATTAGTCTTCTACTCTTCCAGTTTTTCCAACGAAAAATTGTAATAACCGATTGCAGATTATATATTCCAGGAACTTGTGTTAAAGATAAACAATATGTTTTTTTTTTCCATTTTCATGTCAGTTTATTCCAGCAAGGGTCCACACTGAATCATTAAAAGTCAGACACAGTTATCCCAAAATGACTACAGCAATTATCGCATTAGGTAAAAACGTACTTATGCAACCCACAATAAAGTCACCGTGAACAATGATGTACCAAACATTCATGGAATATGTCCAACCATTGTTTCTATGAAAATAAATTCAAGCTGCTTCAGATATTATGACTTTCAAACACTGAAAGCGCTTCCATACAGAAACAAAAAGATAGAAATTGCATGTACAATTGTCATTAAATAATCTAGGCACAAAATTTCATGTTTTGCCCCACATGAAAGCATATTAGGGAATTTTTCAAGTTATCCTAAAATTCAGCCCTTACAAGAGCAAACAACTAAGCTTTTCTCATATAGTCTATGAATATTGATCTATATTCAATTATAGAACATAGAATAATAGTGTTGTAAGGGACCTTGGAAGTCTTCTAGTCCAACCCCCTGTTTGAGCAAGGGATCCTATACCATTTCAGATAATTCAGGCTATCCAGTCACCTTTTGAAAGTGTCCAGTGATGGAGCACCCACAACCTCTGAAGGCAAGCTGTTACATTGATTGATTGCTCTCATCATTAGGAAATTTCCCCTTTGTTCTAGGTTGCCTCTCTCCTTGGTTAGTTTCCAACCAATGTTTCTTGTCTTGCCTTTTGGTCTCTGGAAAATAGTTTGACCCCCTCATCTTTGTAGGAGCCCCATAAATATTAGAACACTGCTATCATGTCTCCACTATAGTCCTTCTTTTCATTAGACTCAACATACCCAATTCCTGTATCCATTCTTTATATGTCTTAGCCTCCAGCCCCCTAATCATTCTTGTTGCTGTCCTCTGCACTCTTTCCACAGTCTCAACATCTTTTTTATATTGTGGCAACCAGAACTCAATGCAGTATTCTAAGTGTGGTTTTACTAAAGCTTTGAAAAATGGTACTAGAACTTCACGTGATATTGATTCTATTAATGCAACCTAGGATTGCATTGGCTTTTTTGGCTGCTGGCACATTGTTGGCTTATATTTAAGTGATTGGCCACTAAGACTCCACGATCCCTCTCACAATTACTGGTATTAAGCCAGGTTTCACCTAATGTATACCAGTATATTTGTTTTTTCTTGCATAAGCATAAAACCTTTATCTATGTTGAATTTCATTTTGTTAGATAGGACCCAGTGTTCAAGTTTGTCAATATTCAGTATTGTCACTTATTGAAACTGTCAGTATTTAAGTCTGTCAATATAAATGTCATTTATATATAAAGGAAATATTAAACTCAATTATTTAAACCTGAAAGATAAAAGCTTTACAACAAACTGCATCCCACTGGCAGAGGAGCAGTAGAATACATCATGATATAAGCAAACTCTGCTCTGGATTCTTCCCATTCCTTACAATCCACATCCCACCTCTTGTAATTTGACCAAGTTCCATATCTTTACCATTGTTTACATTCTTCTTGGTAATAAAGGTTCATCCCAGAGAAGAAACATTCTCAATTTATGCTGTCAGTTTTACTTCTTTTTATGACAGGATAGTATAAAGAAATGCAGAAGCAGTCAAGTAAAGATTCTTTGATAAGAATATTATTTAACACTAGTAATTGTACATTACAGTATTTTGCAACTTTGAGATGTGTGGACTGCAACTTCCAGAATTTCTCAGCCTGTATGGTTCCTACTTGACCATAAATATCACTTTGCATCATCATTTTTTTTTATTTCACAGACATCCCAAAATATATTCAAGGATAGTTAAAAGATATAACCCTAACCTCAAGCCCAACATCCAGAGGATACTAGGTTACTAAACATAGAGGGATTCCTACCTCATCAGACAATTTTAGGCTTTTCAATACTACAAAGAAGTCAGGAGGATAGAAAGGATTTGGATAATAGCAATGTAAATTATTTAAAAGTTGATGAGATTGATTTACCCAGAAACATTGGAACAGCTAAATATACATCCAGCTTAACCGCATGGCAGCTAAGGGAGAGTTGCAAGAAGAGAATAAATGATAAGTGTTCACAGATATTTTGGTAACATCTATCTCTAAGATCAAATTGCCAACATACGCTGGATCATGGAGAAAGCTAGAGAGTTCCAGAAAAACATCTACTTCTGCTTCATTGACTATGCTAAAGCCTTTGATTGTGTGGTTCATAACAAACTGTGGCAAGTCCTTAAAGAGATGGGTGTACCAGACCATCTTATTTGTCTCTTGAGAAACCTATATGCGGGCCAAGAAGCAACAGTGAGAACTGGACACAGAACCACTGATTGGTTCAAAATTGGGAAAGGAGTCCGGCAAGGCTGTATACTGTCGCCTTGCCTATTTAACTTGTATGCAGAGCACATCATGAGAAAGGCAGGGCTAGATGAATCAAAAGTTGGAATTAAGATTGCTGGAAGAAATATCAACAACCTAAGATATGCAGATGATACCACTCTAATGGCAGAAAGTGAAGAGGAGCTAAAGAGCCTCTTGTTGTGAGTGAAGAAGAAGAGTGCAAAACTTGGGTTGAAACTAAACATTAAGAAAACCAAGATCATGGCATCCGGCCCTCTCAATTCCTGACAAATAGATAAGGAAGAAATGGAGGTAGTGACAGATTTTATTTTCCTGGGCTCCAAGATCACTCCAGATGGGGACTGCAGCCAAGAAATTAAAAGACGCTTGCTCCTCGGGAGGAAAGCCATGGCAAATCTAGACAGCACACTAAAAAGCAGAGACATCATCCTGTCAACAAAAGTGCATATAGTCAAGGCTATGGTCTTCCCAGTTGCAATGTATGGCAGTGAAAGCTGGACCATAAGAAAGGCTGAGCGCCAAAGAATTGAGGCCTTTGAACTCTGGTGCTGGAGAAGACTCCTGTGAGTCCCTTGGACTGCAAGGCGATCAAACCGGTAAGTCCTAGAGGAGATCAACCCTGACTGCTCTTTAGAAGGCCAGATCCTGAAGCTAAAACTCAGATACTTTGGCCACCTAATGAGAAGGAAGGACTCACTGGAGAAGAGCCTCATGCTGGGAAAGGTTGAGGGCAAGCTTGTAAGCCGCCCTGAGTCTTCGGAGAAGGGCGGGATATAAATGGAATTTTAAAAAAAATTTTTTTAAAAAAAGAAGGGGATGACAGAGAATGAGGTGGCTGGATGGAGTCACTGAAGCAGTAGGCGTGAGCCTAAATGGACTCCAGAAGATGGTGAAGGACAGGAAGACCTGGAGGAACGTCATCCATGGGGTCAGGATGGGTCGGACATGACTTCACAACTAACAACAACAACTGTGTCCATGGAGTGGAGAAATAATTCTTTCTTTCTAAGCACCTTGATCATTTGGGCTTATTTTATCTTGTTATGATCAGATCAATCTGATATTAATTATTTGACCATACCAAAATACAATTAGTACTCAATTTACAACTAATCACTTAACAGCTGTTTGAAGTTACCACAGAGCTCCCCATTACAAGCCATATTCAGAGTTGCAATGGCTGAACATATCCACGGTCACAAGACTGTGTTTTCGGTGCTTTGCAACTGGCCCACTATTGTGACATTTTTTTTTTACAGTTTCTAGTGTTCACTTCTTGCTTCCAGCAAAAAAAGTCCATTGAGGAAAAATAGATTTGCTTAATAACCGCCTCTTTCACTTAACAGCTGCAGGATTGACTTAATGGCCATCATAAAAACCAGTCACAATGTCAAATCAGGTCATGTGATGTTTCCACCTATGATAATAATGACTTATGACCACAATTACAGGCTCAATTATAGTTTTATTTTATTTTTTATTTATTTTAATCCCATTTATATCCCGCCCTTCTCCGAAGACTCAGGGCAGCTTACAATTTAAAGCACAAATCAATGTACTTAGCAATAGCCTTCATTCTATGTATATGCCTGCTTATTAGGGCTTTCACCTCCCTCTCCCCCAAGTGGCATTATTACAAAGTCAGCTTATTGCCCCCAACAATCTGGGTCCTCATTTTACCTACCTCGGAAGGATGGAAGGCTGAGTCAACCTTGAGCCTGGTGGGATGCGAACCTGCACTAATTGCAGGCGGCTGGTGTTACTTAAGGAGGCATTAGCCCACTGCTAATGTTGTAAGTCAAAGACAAGATATCAGTGTTTCAATATCTCAGGGGTTGCCACAAAGAAGAGGGAACCAAGCCATAGAATAGAATTCTATTCTATTCTATAGAATATAGAGAATAGAATAGAATAGAATAGAATAGAATAGAATAGAATAGAATAGAATAGAGTAGAGTAGAGTAGAGTAGAGTAGAGTAGAGTAGAGTAGAGTAGAGTAGAGTAGAATAGAATAGAGTAGAATAGAATAGAATAGAATAGAATAGAATAGAATAGAATAGAATAGAATAGAATAGAATAGAATAGAATAGAGCTGGAAGGGACCTTGGGGGTCTTTTAGTCCAGCCCCCTGCTCATGCAGGAGAACCTATACCATCTCAGACAAGTGCCCCCACGATTTCTGGGGGCAAGCTGTTCCACTGGTTAATTGTCCTCACTGTCAGGAAGTTTCTCCTTAATTCCAGGTTGTTTTTCTCTTTAATCAGTTTCCAGCCATTGTTTCTTGTCCTGCCCTCTGTGCTTGGTGAATAATGTGACCCTCTCTTCTTTGTGGCAGCCCCTCAAATATTGAAATACTGCTATCATGTCTCCCCTATTTCTTCTTTTCTTTAGACTAGCTAGCCAAACCCAAGTCCTGCAGCCGTTCTTTGTATGTTTTAGTCTCCAGGCCTTTGATCATCTTAGTTGCTCTTCTCTGAATTTTTTCCAAACTCTCAACATCTTTTTTGTGACATGGTGACCAAAACTGGCTGCAGTATTCCAGGTGTGGCCTCACTAGGGTTTTATAAAGCGGTATTAATACTTCACGTGATCTTGACTCTGTGCCTCTGTTTATACAACCCAGGATTGTATTAGCTTTTTTGGCTGCTGCTGCACACTGCTGGCTAATGGTTAAGTGATTGTCCACTAGGACTCCAAGGTCCCTCTCACAGTTGCTGTTTTTAGGAAATACTTTCAAGCAACAGCATATGCTGTCTATAATGCTAGCAAAGCACGTGTAATCTTGAATTGTCTTTAAGTTTTTCGATGTAGACCAGGGGTCCCCAACCTATGGTCCATGACCTGGTACTGGACCGTGGCCTCTTGGTGAGTCACAGCACTCACAGCAGCACTGGCATGTGGGCACTAGCATCCCCATTTGCGCATGGGCAAGGATGCTAGCACTGCCACCAGCATAATGCGTGTGCCAGCAGCCCGTTTGCGCATGCACGGGCTGCACACACACTGCAGGCCGCACACACACTGCTGCTCCCTTTCCTTCCAGGCTGCCAAGCTGGAAAGATTGGAGAGCTCTGATGTAGACAGTACAGGTGGTCCTCAGGTTATGACCACAACTGAGCCCAAAATTTATGTTGCTAAGTGAGGCATTTGTTAAGTGAGTTTTGCCCCTTTTTATGACCTTCTTCACCACAGTTGTTAAATGTATCATGGTTGCTAAGTGAATCTGGCTTCCCCATTGACTTTGCTTGTCAGGAGTTCACAAAAGGGGATCACATGACATGGCAACTGTCATAAATACGAACCAGTTGCCATGCATCCAAATTTTGATCACATGACCATGGGGATGCTGCAACAGTTATAATTGTGAAAAACTAGGTCACTTTTTTCAGTGTTAGTGTAAGTTTGAACAGTCACTAAACGAGCTGTTGGAAGTCAAGGACTAACTGCATTCTTTATATAATTACTGTTCAAAATGTATGAAGTCTGCTATTTATTTACTCCAGTTTACGGGCTAAATGGCTGAACTGTAAACTGCCAAACCTTAATTCTTATCTCTTTTTATTATATTTATTTTACTGTATGTGTGTTTTACATATTTTTTTGAAGTCTTTACTACTGCATGCATAGTGACGTCTACTAATTCAGTGAAGAATGGCCACATAAATCTTTTTTAAAAAGGTTTTTCAGTTGCCAATTTTTTTTTACAGCTGAACATTAACAGCATTATTTCTCATTTTATAATGTGCAAATCTGCAGTGAAACCCTTCCTGGTAATGAAATAAATGAAAAAGATGTAAAAAAGATATTGAGACTCTAGAAAGAGTACAGAGAAGAGCAACAAAGACAGTTAGGGAACTGGAGGCTAAAACATATAAGGAACGGTTGCTGGAATTGGGTATGTCTAGTTTAATGAAGAGAAGGGCTAAGGGTGACATGATAGCAGTGTTTCAGTATCTCAGGGGCTGCCACAAAGAAGAGGGAGTCAAGCTATTCTCCAAAGCACCTGAAAGCAGGACAAGAAGCAACGGATGGAAACTAATCAAGGAGAGAAGCAACCTGGAACTAAGGAGAAACTTCCTGACAGTTAGAACAACTAACCAGTGGAACAACCTGCCTCCAGAAGTGGTGAATGCTCCAACACTGGAAGTTTTTAAGAGGAGACTGGACAGCCATTTTTCTGAAATGGTATAGGGTTTCCTGCCTGTGCAGGGGGTTGGACTAGATGACCTCCAAGGCCTCTTCCAACTTTATCTTCTTCTTCTTCTTCTTCTTCTTCTTCTTCTTCTTCTTCTTCTTCTTCTTCTTCTTCTTCTTCTTCTTCTTCTTCTTCTTCTTCATCATCATCATCATCATCATCATCATCATCATCATCATCATTATTATTATTATTATTATTATTATTATTATTATTATTATTATTATTATTATTAATGATCCCACCTATTTAATCCGAATGGACTTTGTTGCAGCACTCTGTTTGACTCCAACTGCTAATAATTATGGAGAAAGAGTGTAGCTAAGGTTGCATGCCTCAGTCTATTTAGAAATTTGTAGCAGCTTGAAAAATCAGGAGTACATCACTTTGCAGTCTAATCCAAGATAGCATGTAGCTGTTTACTGAGCAGGAAGAGAATTTTCCGCTAATATTTTGTGTGCCTTTAGCATATGCAGAATAAATATATGAAAGGTGACCGAATGCTTACAACTAGGTGTCTGGTAAATGAGGTCACAATTAACTGCGTACAGGCAATCCTCAACTTACAACAATTCATTTAGTGACTGTTATGACCATGTTTCATCCTTAGGGCCTTTGCAGCATCCCTATGTGATCAAAATTCAGATGCTGGACAACTGGTACATATTTATGATGGTCACAGTGTCCCAGGGTCATGTGATCCTCTTTTGCAACCTTCTGACAAGCAAAATTGATAGGGAAGCCAGATTCACTTAACGACCGTGTTACTAATTTAATTATTGCAGGGATTCCCTTAACAATTGTGTCAAGAAGGGTCATAAAATGGGACAAAACTCACTTAACAAATGTCTCACTTAGCAAGACAAATTTTGGGCTCAGTTGTGGTTGTAAGTCAAGGATTACCTGTATAATAACACCTTTTAAAGAACTAGAAAGAGTTAACAATGTAAAGAAAATGGAATCTATGCCCAGAAAAGTACTTCTTTCATACATACAACCATACATAATAATGAACAATACCAGCTATGTTAAACAGCTCATTTATGTATGTGATGATACTTGTACAGCTACATCTCTCAAGCCTTGGGAACCATAATCAGCAAAGATTTGTATAACCTAGTTCGGATAGTTAATTCAGATAATGAATTGTGCTAAAATGGAATAAGTCATCTGAAATATCTAGTGTTGGTTTTGACAGTTTCTAAAAGATCAACACAATCTAGATGAGATTGGTGGTTTATAATTATCATCTAGTCATCATGCTTCCCATAACCATTTTAAGCCTTTGAAATTCATCAGAAACTGAAAGACTTCTGGAGATTGCATTAAGACATCTCCATCTGTTGGGCACTGCCACGCTTTCTGCATGTTCCTACAACTGCTGAGCAAATGACTGGCTCAGCTGGTGTTTTGGACACGAGCTTTGCTTCCTTTTCCTTCATTAAATGCACAATGGAAGGAAAAATAGAAGCAGAAGTACAATCCAGGTGAGACCACCACCTGCGTCTCTACCATTCAGTTCTGATAAAAGAAAACAAAGCAAAAAAGTTAGACAAGCAGAAGAGATTTCTTGTTTGGAGAATTAGAAGTTACAAATTTCTGGCTTGGTATTGTTTTCTTTAGGTATTTCCGAGTATGAGACACATGATTTTGTAGCTTGAGACAACTACATTGTATATTCTTGCAAAAATAGTTTTATCAAGTAAATATTTCAATGTTAAGACCATTTATAAATAGAACAATTCCATAATCTATCAGCTTTAACTCTCTCAATCCCTCAAGCTTCTTGATAGCCTAAAAACTACTTGGCCAAATAACTATTATTTATCAAAGGAGTAAGAATATTTGCTCTTATTGTCTAAGGGTCAATCACTAGACATTAATTTATTTCATTTTGCATTGTAATATCTTGAAATATGCTCTTCTATTTCTGGAAAAGGAAGGAAGGAAGTGGCATCTCTCCCAACTGGATTTAAATATCAACAAGGAGAATAACAGAATCCCGTGGAAACGAAATGATTGTGCTATATTTAGTTTCAATAGAGTGTATCTCAGCAACAAAATGTTTTTTTTTTCTATAAAGAAAACAGGATATTGGTAAAAGGATGATTGGAACTGGTGGAGAAAGCAGCAAAACGTATTCAAACACAGAGGTAATATGAGATTTTCCAGATGTTGAATTCAATTTCTTAGAATCAAGTCATCCAACTTGGCTTGCATAAACTGTAAGTTTTAATTTACTGGAGAAACTATTCCCACAGTTTTTTTTTAAACCTGATAGTAATTGACTTTGTTAATTTTTTTTTAAAATATCATAACAACATTTATAAAAAATAAGCATGTTCCTCATTCCAGTCATTTCTTTAAAAGGGAATTCACTGTATCGTTAAAAACAAAGCTACGTATTTAGATTCATTAATTCAGGGTTCAGTTTTGTTTTTTTTAAAAAAAAGATATTTGTGAGGAAAAGAGGGGCTTTCATAGGTTTTCAATGTTTCAGTTAGCACCATCAGCTAAATTTCCCACAATGCACCTGGCAAAGTGTATTTCTGGAACACTAAAGGAATGGGAATGAATTGACTCCACTGGACTCCATTTTCTCTCCCTGCTACTGTTATTACCTTTAAATCCTGTGCGTTCCCACAGAGAGGGCCTCCTCAGGGTGCCGTTGGTCAGGGAATGTCGACTGGCGGCCCACAGGGGGAGAGCATTCTCTGTGGGCGCGCCTGCCCTCTGGAACCAGCTTCCTATTGAGCTCCGGATGGCTCCCGACCTTTGCTCCTTCCGCCGCGACCTGAAGACTTGGCTATTCGAACTTGCCAGCCTGGACTGAGGGACTGGGATTTTAGATCTTAAATTTTAAAAATTTTAAATTTTGGAATGTGTTTTATTGTTTAGGGCTATCGGTTTAATTTCATTTTAATTTTTGTATACTATGTGTTGTTCATTGTGTTTAATTGCCCTGTACACCGCCCCGAGTCCCTTGGGAGAGGGGCGGTATATAAATCCAAATAATAAATAAATAAATAAATAAATAAATAAATAAATAAATAAATAAATAAATAAAAGCCAGGCAGGATGAACCCCATTAGCAAGCGCTTCATTAAAGAACCCCCGCGAATGAATAAAATCTTGGATAAGACAATTCTAGATATAGCTATTTTTTTAAAGCTTTTCATAATATGTTTCAACTATTCATTTCTTCCCATAAATACCAATCCTAGATTTGGCTATTGCATTTAGTTTCCATTATCATAAATCTCATAAATACAGAAGATTCTTTATTATACATCATCAGCTCAGTATTGACTCTTAGTGAGTGCACAGATAGATTTTTATCCGGGATGATCCTGTCCCTCACCTTGTCCTTCAAGGTCTTTTTTTACTGATGTACCTATTGCCACTTAAATGGAATCCATCCACCTTTCTACAAGTTGTCTTCTTTTTTTGTTTCCTTCCACTCCTTTCACTTCTCCTCCCCTCCCCTCTCCCCTCCCCTCCCCTAACTATTTTTACTTTTTAAATTGTAAGCTGCCCAGAGTCATCAGGAATTGGAAGGTCTCTGACTATATAAATCATTAAATAAATATAGTTTGTAATTCTATCCTGTCTAAAAGCTTCTGCGAAGAAACTCTTACGTGATTGTAGGGCTGTAATTATTCCACCTTCACGTATTCCCTGATCATCTCAACTCTACCAAAGTAAGAAGGGGAAGATTAGATTTTTTTTAAAAAAGAAAAGATATGTATGCTTTGAGTCTCACGCATATACCAATGAGCAGAAAATCCTCTTAAGTGTTACCGCAGTACTTAAAGTTGGATTCCAGCTAAGATTTTTCTAGACACCAGCTGTCTACAAGGAGAATTAACAAATAATAATAAAAAAAGCAGAATTGTCAAAGGGTTAAACTTTGTTAGATTTTTTAAAATCCTGCCTTTATTATTTTTATAAATAACTCAAGGTGGCAAACATATCTAATATTCCTTTCTCCCCCTATATTCCCAACAACAGCCCTGCAAAATGAGTTAGGCTGAGAGAAAATTACTGGCCTAAAGTTACCCAGCCAGCTTTCATACATAAGGTGGGACTAGAACACCCAAACACCTGGTTTCTAGCTTTAATGACTAGACATCCTATCCCAGGCCCTGTTGTTATGTAAAGATAATCTCAATGTCTGTATGTTAGCTGTTGATTCTGCAAAAGGTCTACATTACCTGTAATAAGAGAAAGGGAACGTTTCATTTATGTCAGGTCCATAACAGGCATCGATTTGCCTTACAGACGTTTTCCTTGATATCATCAAGGATTCCACTCCACATGAATTTATAACAATAGCCTGTTCTTTTGTACCTTTGCAGAGATTATCTAGTAATGTTATTATCATGCAACACACTTGATATTATCAATTTTCAAGCTGACTTGAAGAATAAAAGAGTATACAAAATGAAACTAACATATAAAGTGCTTTACCAATAGAATTCCATTTCCAACAGAGTTTAAAATTATTTCCAGTTTATTGGCAGGTTTTTTTTACATGAATCTAGTTTATTGATAGACGAGCATGTTAGTAGGAACTTTTTAAAGGTTTCCCCGCCGAATGCTCACACACAGAACACAACCACTCTTGTCATCACTCAGTCCCTTCACAGTCTTAATTCCTCTCACCCTGTGATGACACAGTTAGATCATGTCACTGGCATTGTGACTATGGATTGAAAGAAGCTTGGTAGAGTTGAGATCCCATTTAATTATCTCTGTATTTTAACTCTTGCAAATCAAAGGTGCCACAGAAAATGACTAGCTTAAGATTTCAGAGCTGACTGAAGACTAATAACAAATGTTGAGTGGCCATTGGAAAGAAGTCACTTTCAAGGGCAGATTCTAGTAGAGAAAAAAAATTACTTTTTATCAAGAAATTAAATTCTATCGATGGTTTGAAGAACAAAAGTGTTATGTGTAGAGTTCACTGAAGATAAACGACCTGCAATCAATGGAATCCTTATGATGAAGGATGTCACTGTGTCTCAAAACCTAAGACATTGATTCTGTGATAAACGTCTGTGACCTACCATCTACTTCATTAACTAAATGAGGAGTTACTATATATTGGGCCTATCAGACTGATTGGTAAATCTAAGTATTTTGTAACTATAAAGCCCACTGTTATCCTCCAAGGAGAGACAGGAGGTAAAAGAATGAGAGGTGAGTGGCAATTGGTACAGAATGCGGCCGCGAGAGTTGTCTTGGGAGTTTCCCGGTACTCCCATGTTACACCTTTGCTCCGCGAGCTGCATTGGTTACCAGTTGTCTTCCGGGTGAGATTCAAGGTTTTGGTTATGGTCTTTAAGTCCTTACATGGCATGGGTCCGGAGTACCTCGGGGACCACCTGCTGCCGGCGTCAACTTCCCTCCACCCTGTGCGTTCCCACAGAGAGGGCCTCCTCAGGGTGCCTCCGTTCAGAGAATGTCGGCTGGTGGCCCCCAGGGGGAGGGCCTTCTTTGGGGGCGCTCCGGCTCTATGGAACCAACTGCTGGTTGAGCTCCGGACGGCACCGGACCTTCGCTCCTTCCAGCGCGGTCTGAAGACCCATTTATTTGAACAAGATGGCCTGGCCTGATGGGGGACGTTAGGGTTTTTAATGGGTTTTTATATTGTTACTGTTTTTTATCTGGGCTATTGTTTAATTCTCTTTTAATTTTTGTATTTTCTATTTATATATGCCCTGTTCACCGCCCTGAGTCCTTCGGGAGAAGGGCGGTATACAAATTTAATAAAATAAAATAAATAAATAAATAAATAAATTAGATGTTTATTCCCTGTTGCAGGTAGATGTCATGAGAGTAGCAACATAGTAGGTGTTAGCTTATTCATTGAGCTCAGAACTCAGGTAGGCATTTTTAATTATATATTAAAAATATTAATTATAGACTGAAAAAATGAAGAATTGTGGATTCATCTAGCATGGGAGTAAGAACAAGAATAGTTTTTAATGGGAAATATCATGTGACTTCAAATGTATAATCTTAGGTAACTAACGTATGTTTGTTTTTCATTTATCAATTGGCTAAATGGAATAATTTTATGCTAGAAAGAAAAAGCAGAACCACAAAATAAATTCTACTCCTTGTTCAGCACAATCACCTCTCTACTGAAGTAGCAAAATCATAATTAATTTGAACTCGGAAAAATGTTATAAAGCAGCAATCTAAAACACTACCAAACTGAATATTTTTTTAAAGGCATCCATCGTAATAACGTTACACTAACTTCTTAATGAAAGAGAGAATTTAAGATATTTTGTAATAATGAAGAAGCTTTAAAGCGTAATTTCCAACTATGTGCAGAATGCATGCTGATCCATCAAAAACCATTTAGCTATCTGCATCTAGCTATCTGCTATTACATGCTTTCTAGACAAAAGTACCAACAATACAATGATCCAGAAGACAATTATTTCTTTGTTAATGAAGGTTAAGAAAGCAACCTATTATATCAGATATCATCTTTCTGACTGATCATTGGCCATATCACTTCAGGCCAAATTTAGCTTTTAATAAGACTGATCTTTCAACTTTCTGAAAATCTTTACCACCAATATATATACCACTGTTTTCTGCAGCAGAGTAAAAAACACAGATTATCAACAGCAAGCACTTAATGTTTGTTAAGTTCATAATTTGCACCTTTTGCTAGAACTGTAGTTCACACCTGCTTGTTTCTTTAGGGTTATGTAAGGTAATATTGCACAAAAATCAGTTGAACAAGAGCAAAAGAAATAAGCCTTTATTCACTCACCAGCCTTCACCTTTTCTGTAATAATTGGCACAGCCTGGGAAAAAAAAAGTAAAATTGTTATATTTTCATAATTTTCTACCTCCTTATTAAACTTATTAAAAATACTTTTAGAAATCTTCTTTATCTTTATCTTTATTAGACTTATATACCGCCCTTCTCCCGTAGGACTCAGGGTGGTTTACAAGGTTTTTAAAATAACAATACAACAATTACAAAAATTAAGAACAGTTAAAATAATTACATTTAGACCTTGAATAAATATAAAACCCCAATTAAAATCCAATTAAAACCCCAATTAATACTCTCAGTCCAGGCCAGAAAGCTCAAAGAGCCAAGTCTTCAGGTCCCGGTGGAATGAGCGAAGGTCAGGGGCAGTCCTGAGCTCTACGGGCAGCTGGTTCCAAAGGGCAGGTGCACCCACTGAGAAGGCCCTCCCCCTGGGTGTTATCTGCCAGCAATCTTTTACCGGCGGTACCCTGAGAAGACCCTCCCTGTGGGAGCGCACAGCACAAAGGGAGCTTGATGCCAGCAGTAGGTGTTCCCTCAGATATCCCGGACCCAAGCCATTTAGGGCTTTATAGGCCATCACCAGCACCTTGAATCTCACCCGGAGGGCAACTGGAAGGCAATGCAGCTCATGGAGCAGAGGTGTTACATGGGAGTATCGGGAAACCCCCATCACAACCTGCGCGGCTGCATTCTGCACCAGCTGAAGCCTCCGAATGGTCCTCAAGGGCAGCCCCATGTAGAGAGCGTTGCAGTAGTCCAATCGGGAGGTCACGAGCGCATAATAGGAAATGTTTTCCTATTATTTCTAAGATTCTGCATAACAGTGAAATCTCTTTGCGCTAAGTGCGTATAATTTCCTAGAACCCAGAAGACAGGAAATCCATCTTGAACTAAGAGTGTAACGTCAAATTTAAGAATGAAAAGATCAAAGTGGTTAACAAAGCTCCCCTTGTTAGGGATTTAGTTGAGGGTGAGCATGCGGACCTGGCTTGCATCACGGAGACTTGGTTGGGCCCAGAGGGTGGGGTCCCTTTGGTTGACCTTTGCCCACCAGGCTTCCGGGTGCTACACCAGCCTCGAGCTCAGGGGAGGGGTGGGGGTGTGGCGGTGATTGTTAGGGAGACCTTATGTCCGCGGGAGACCACCGTTCCTCAGATAGTCGGGTGTGAGTCTCTCTTTATGAGATTTGGTTCTGGGGCGCAGTTGGGCTTGCTGCTCGTGTACATTTCGCCTAGTCGCGTAGCGGCAGCCCTGCCCGAGCTGCTCGATATCCTCTCGGGGTTGGTGGTTGAGTTCCCCAAACTTATAGTTTTGGGAGACGTCAATCTACCATCCCTGGGAGGCTCATCTGAGCTTGCTCGGGAGTTCATGGCTTCCATGACGGCCATGGACCTGACGCAGGTAATTTCTGAACCAACTCATGAGGGAGGCCACACCCTTGACCTGATTTTCCTATCTGGACGGTGGTTGGATGATCTTGGTGGGGGCTTTCCATTTATTATGCCCCTGTCATGGACCGATCATCACCTCCTGCGGCTGGTCTTCCATTTTGCCACCCCCCGCCGTGGGGGTACGGAGCCAACTAGATGGTACCGCCCCAGATGCCTAATGGATCCTGATAGATTCCAAGCGGTGCTGGGGTCCCCACCTGCCTCCATTGCTCACAACTCGGCGGATGCCTTAGTGGAAGCCTGGGAAAGGGCAGCCACTGAGGCACTCGACCGGGTTGTACCCTTGCGGCCCCTGACCCGGTGCAGATCCCAGCGAGCTCCATGGTTCTCCGCGGAGCTCCGGGAGATGAAGCGTCGGAAACGGGGCCTAAAGAGCTGCTGGAGGTCCAGCCGATCTGAACCCGACCGATTGCGGTTAAGAACCTATATTAGGTCTTATCTCGCTGCGATGAGGGAGGCGAGGTGTAATTACTTCTCCACCCTCATCGCGTCCGCAGATAATCGCCCGGCCGCCTTGTTTAGGGTGACTCGCTCCCTTCTTAATCAGGAGGTGAGGGAGGATCCCTTGCAGGGTCGTGCCGAGGAGTTTAGTCAACATCTGTCGGATAAAATCGCTCGGATTCGGACCGGTTTGGACTCCAGCTGGGCAGAGTCTGGCGATCAGGACACGGGCGGTCCTGTCAATGTTATCTGGGAGGAGTTTGATTCTGTGACCCCTGATGAAGTGGACAGGATTATGGGGAAGCTGAGTTCCACCACATGTTTATTGGATCCGTGCCCTTCTTGGCTGGTTTATGCAGCTAGGGAGAGGACACGAGGCTGGCTCCAGGCGGTTATATCTGCTTCTTTGAGCGAGGGTTATTTCCCCACCATCTTGAAGGAGGCGGTGGTGAGACCTCTCCTCAAGAAGCCTGCCTTGGACCCAGCTGTATTGAACAACTTTCGTCCAGTCTCCAACCTTCGCTTTCTTGCGAAGGTTGTCGAGAGTGTGGTGGCGCATCAGCTCCCTCTGGTCCTGGATGAAGCGGATTATCTGGACCCTTACCAATCGGGTTTCAGGCCCGGGCACAGCACGGAGACGGCATTGGTCGCTCTGGTGAATGATCTCTGGAGGGCTCGGGATAGGGGATATTCCTCTGTCCTAGTCCTATTAGCCCGCTCGGCGGCTTTCGATACCATCGACCATGGTATCCTGCTGCGGCGTCTCAGGGGACTGGGAGTGGGAGGCACGGTTTTTCAGTGGTTCTCCTCCTATCTCCTGGGACGCTCGCAGTCGGTGTTGGCAGGGGGGCAGAGGTCGACCCCTAGGACTCTCGCTTGTGGAGTTCCTCAGGGGTCGGTCCTCTCGCCTCTCCTGTTCAACATCTATATGAAACCGCTGGGTGAGATCATTCGTGGTTTTGGAGTTGGGTATCATCAATATGCTGATGATACCCAACTTTTTATTTCTACCCCAAACCACCCCAGTGATGCCCTCGCTGTGATGTCCCGTTGCCTGGAGGCGGTTCGGGTCTGGATGGGGAGGAACAGACTTCAACTCAACCCTGACAAGACTGAGTGGCTGTACATTCCGGCTTCCCGGGACACCTGGGATGTTCCATCTCTTTCTATGGGGGATGAGCTTTTACCCCCTGTGGATAGGGCTCGCAACTTGGGAGTCCTCCTAGATTCACGACTTACTTTGGAGGATCATATAGTGGCCGTGACTAGGGGGGCTTTTGCCCAGGTTCGCCTGGTGTGCCAGTTGCGGCCCTATCTGGACCGGGAGGCCTTATGTACGGTCACTCATGCGCTCGTGACCTCTCGCCTAGACTACTGTAACGCTCTCTACATGGGGCTTCCCTTGAAGACTACTCGGAGGCTCCAACTGGTACAGAATGCGGCCGCGAGAGTTGTCTTGGGAGTTTCCCGGTACTCCCATGTTACACCTTTGCTCCGTGAGCTGCATTGGTTACCAGTTGTCTTCCGGGTAAGGTTCAAGGTTTTGGTTATGATCTTTAAGTCCCTACATGGCATGGGTCCGCGATACCTCGAGGACCACCTGCTGCCGGCGTCGACTCCCCTCCGCCCTGTGCGCGCCCACAGAGAGGGCCTCCTCAGGGTGCCTCCTGTCAAGGAATGTCGACTGGTGGCCCCCAGGGGGAGGGCCTTCTCTGTGGGTGCTCCGGCATTATGGAACCAACTGCCGGCTGAGCTCCGGACGGCATCAGACCTCCGATCCTTCCGTCGCGGGTTGAAGACCCATTTATTTGAACTAGCGGGTCTGGCCTGATGGGGGTATATGGGTTTTTATAGGTTTGTTTTATTATTCTTGTTTTAACTTGGGCATTGATTTAATTGTCTTTTAATTTTTGTATTGTCATTTTATATTTATGCCCTGTGAACCGCCCTGAGTCCCTTTGGGAGAAGGGCGGTATAGAAATCTCAATAAATTAAATTAAATTAAATTAAAACGTTCATAGACTCTGGTAGCACACTATCCTTAGATACATCCTTAGAAATGTCCTTAGATTCTAATTTTAAATTGTGTTTAACTGGCATGGTTTGTTTTTTTTAAAGTTGAACATTTGCTTCCTCTGCAGCTTCTCATATTTGACATTTGCTCTCTACTTACTTGACATTTGCTGCTATTTACCACTCAGTAGCTTTGACCAGTGTCCCTATTCTATGGACCTTTCAGCTGTATTACATATCTCCTCCCATAATTCAACTCTGTAGGGAATTAGGAGAACTGTGGTCAAACGTAACTGGAAGATGGAAAGTCAAAAGAAGAAAGCTTAGGGCTTTCTGGCACAGCAGCTCTAAGCATCTCTGTCCTCTGCTGAAAAGCCAGTTTAAAAAACTGCCGTTGGATTTTAATATGTTTTTCAGATTTGGCAAATGCACACTCTCAAATAACATATCTTGACTGGTGAACTGCCAGTTCTTTAACCCTCCCACCAATGCTTGGAAAGCAAGGACCACTCACTTTCCTTCCATGCAAGGGTCTTTAAGACCAGGTGTTTTCCATCCAATATACCCTTCGTACAAGCCCCCATTATAACTGACATCTGTCTATCCATTTCTCTGGATAGAAAAAGGAAACACCCACACTTTTGCAATATTCCTATTACTTGATGTGGAAGAGGAATTTCAGAATTCACTTGCTTAAAAAATAGAGTGGAAGAGTTTTGCCTAGAAGAAAATGAAATATAGTAGCTGGGCCACACAATACCACCTATGCAGCAGAAAATTGGAAAACATTGCTGTTAAGATGAAGTGAGAAAGATGGTGGAAAGTTCTCTCTGCAGCAGTTTTAAATTAGGATCGTGGAACGTCAATGACTTAAATCTAGGAAAGGTGAATATCATTAAGGAAAAACTAAACAAGCTCAGCATCGGTATAGTAGGCATCAATGAAGCCACCGGACATCAAAAGAAGAATGGGCTTCATACTGCGTAAAAAAGTGGCTTGAGGACAACATACACCAGACATGTCAAACACAAGGCCCGGGGGCCGGATCCAGCCCACGAAGTGGTTTCATGTGGCCCGCAAAGCCATCCTGGAAACAGTGAGGGAACGGCCCCCACTGCCTTGGCCCTGGCCCAGAGACCCTCCTTCTGCCAGAGACCCTCAGATCTGTCCCACTCCTGCCCGGGCCCCCATAGGCACCCTTGATGCATAGGTTATACGCGCTCTAGCCACACCCACCCAGTAGGCCATGCCCGCCCAGGTCATACCCACCCGGCCTCTTGAGGGCAACCGCAATGCTGATGCGGCCCTCAGTGAAATTGAGTTTGACACCCCTGACATACACTCTTACAAACCTCCTTGGGTTGGGACAAATAGGGTATCCAGGCAAGCCTTTAGTCTATTTTATTTGGCTTGCCAACATGCAGTGCACAAAGCATTGTCTCAAACATTCTTCAAACAGTGTGACATCATTCCAAGCAACCCAGTATTATTTAATTATCAAATATACCAAAATATGTGGACCATATTTTATTACTATCAGCAGTATTAGGAATGTACAGAACCCCCAGACTGTTACATTGCATTTCAGTAGCATATTCCTGTCCTGTTTCATAGCTCATGTGGAAATATCACCTGGAAACTATTACTTGCATTAAAAACCAAACAATCGAATAGAACTCTGACCACATCATCTTGATCAACTGTCTGTATATTTGCCGGATGTTCCAGCCAACTTCTGAAATTTCAGCAGAATGATTGAAGAAAGATGCTTTCTGGAGTCAGAAATGCTGTCTCCAAAGTCTGCTGGTTCAAAGAGCATTTGGACAGATAAAACATTTTAATCCATACAGCTGTTGGCTGAAGCACTAATTATAAAAAAAATTCCTCATGATCTGATCTAGAAGTATTGGAAGAAACAACACAAATTAAATCCACACCAAAATGAGGCTAGCACCAGCATTTTCATATAAGAACCACACAATAGAACCAGTATAATATTGCTGAGAAGTGCTATTTGTCTGCTCTCGCATGCAAACCAGGAATAAATGAGGTATACATATGGTGTCCCTCCCTCCAAAACTCAACCCTACCTCACCATGGTGATGGTGGTGGTGGATGAACAACATAAGCCTATTGTACTGGCCAACACCGCTCTGGCATGGAGAAAGACCTGGCGACCTACTCTAGTTTTCCCAGTCAAAAAAACTTTATGGATCGGCTCAAAGATGTGAAAGATATGGCATGGAGTGGTGAGACACCAATAAAGATACAGGAGAAGAGCAAAAACAGATATCAGAGTAGCAGGAGCATCCATGACATGGATGGGATAAATCCTAATGGCCCCCCAGCCATTGACACAGCTCCTAGTAAAAAGAGTTGTCTCCACTGTTCAAAGATTTTTAAATTAGGAATCTCAATGACTTAAATCTAGAAAAGCTGAATATCATTAAGAACAAACTAAACAAGCTCAGCATCGGTATACTAGGCATCAATGAAGCCATTGGACATCAAAAGAAGAATGGGCTTCATACTGCGTAAAAAAATGGGCAGAATCATAAAAAGTTTTTGAACAGTCAGTGATAGGATATCTATCTATATTATCAGAGATTTCAATGCAAAAGTGGAAGAAATGGAAGAAACAGAGATAACAGGCAAGTCTGGTCTCGGTCAACCAAATGAGGCAGGAGAACATCTGATTCAGCCATGAACAACAGCTAAGCATAATGAACAAATGGTCTGAACAACCCAAGCAGTGATTATACCAAATGGACTTCACCAAATGGAGAACACTGAAATTGAATCGACTACACATTATGCGAAAAAAAGTGGAAAAGTTCCATCTTCGCTGTGAAAATTGTTCCATGGCACATAACCTTGGTACCACCGTAGCCTTTGAACTGTGGTGCTGGAGGTGACTTTAACGCACCCCATGGACTGCAAAAATAAAAGGCCATCTCAATGAGACTTTCCATGAAAAGTTGTAGGCAAAAGATCAAATCCTTCCTGATTTTCGACAGTTTCCAGATAAAATAATAAACATTCAAACAAAATTAGTGTTTATTATATACACTATAACTGGTTGATTTATTATATTACTATAACAGATCAATAAAGAACAGCATGGGTTTCAGTGGGTGTGTTCCATCTATGACTAAATCTAAATCCCATCCAGGAATAAATGTAGAATATAGAAATTCTACTTACAATAGAATTAATGGAGATATATGGTGTAATCAGGGCTTTTTTCCTCATAGAACACTCAGAACGGAGTTCTGGAAGCTTTTTTGGATGGAACCTTGTAGTGTAGGCAAGGCAGGTTGTATGACATGTGTGAGTTCCGGCACCTTTTTCTTTTACAAAAAAAACACTGGGTGTAATGGTATAATGACCAAAAGCGCTGGGCTAGAAACCAGGGCAACGGCGGTTCTAATCCCATTTAAGGCACAAAGCCAACTGGGTGACCTGACTAATTATCTTTAGCTCATTATTGGCCAAATTGATTGGCAATAACTTTCATTTTCATTTATTATTTCATTTCATTTATTATATTTGTATACCGCCCTTCTCCCGAAGGCGGTGAACAGGGCACATAAAAAAATACAGAATACAAAAATTAAAAAAAGAATTAAATAAGAGCCCGAGCTAAAAACAGTAGAATAATAAAAATCCCCAATAAAAACCCCAGCACATCACCCATCAGGCCAGGCCGGCTTGTTCAAATAGATGGGTCTTCAGACCGCGTCGGAAGGAGCGAAGGTCAGGTGCCATCCGGAGCCCAACCGGCAGCTGATTCCATAAAGCCGGGACACCCACAGAGAAGGCCCTCCCCCTTCACATTCTCTGACCGGTGGCACCCTGAGGAGGCCCTCTCTGTGGGAACGCACAGGGCAGAGGGAAGTTGATGCCGGCAGCAGGTGATCCCCGAGGTACTCCGGACCCATGCCATGTAGGGCCTTGAAAACCATTACCAAAACCTTGAACCTCACCCAGAAGACAAATGGTAACCAGTGCAACTTTATAAGGAAAAAGAGATTCCTTCTTACTATTATCTGATTCATTCAGATGGATTGCCAGAGGTAGAAATAGGGACACTTCACACACAACAGATGCATTCTACACTGTGCAATTGTTCCTTCTCATTCAGTGACTCACTGAATGAGTGGGGTGTAGCTAGCCTCATGAACCTTTGAATAAATACATCTGCTCTAACTTCTTTGAACCAAGCTCAAATATGTTGTAGACGAAATTAAAGCACTAGATTTGATCTTTCTATTACACCAGTCAGCCTGTAGATACAGCTGTGTTAAACAACACTGATTTATGACAGAGAGATGCTTACTCCCTCTTAAAAAAAGGGCTTCAGCAATTGAAGGAACCGATATAGATTCCTGCGAGTAACTACTATACAGTATTTTTGTTTTCTTGTCCACAGAGTTAGTAACGCACAGAATTTGTGAATGTAGACCACGAAAGACTTATGAGTGCACTTCTCAGTTTTGGTTTTAGATTTCAAAACAATAGTATTTTCATGTGCACATGGAGGAGGGGATGGGGTTGGTATGCAATGCCAGAGAGTTAGCTGTGATCAGTTGCTAGAAACTGAGCTAGTTAATCAAGTTTGAAGAGCTGCAACCACTGTAAAACAAACAAACAAGCCAAGATACAGAAACAATATCTGAGTTTCTGATCCCTTCCTTCTTCTGAATAAGACTTATGTTTCAAAGTCATCTCTCACAACTAAGGTAAGGTAAAGGTAATGGTTCCCCCACACATGCATGCTAGTCGTTTCCAACTCTAGGGGCCGGTGCTCATCTCCGTTTCAAAGCCAAAGAGCCAGCGCTTGTCCGAGGACGTCTCTGTGGTCATGTGGCCGGTGTGACTAGACGCCAAAGGCGCACGGAACGCTGTTACCTTCCCACTGTAGTGGTCCCTATTTTTCTACTTGCATTTTTTACGTGCTTTCGAACTGCTAGGTTGGCAGAAGCTGGGACGAGTAACAAGCGCTCACTCTGCTACGCAGCACTCAGGATTCGACCAGCCAAACTGCCAAACTTCTGATCGACAGTCTCAGCATCCTAACCCACTGAGCCACCGCGTCCCTTCTTGACAACTAAGGTAGCAGGTAGAAAATAACTGCAAAATAAAATAAACGAAAACAGTTTCAAAAGTAGCATTCAACCTCAGGGACAAATGGAAATATATGTTTGTTTATTCGTTTGATTTATATAGCTGTCTACCTCACATACATGACTCTAGGTGGCTCATATGAAAATAGATCAAATATATAGTGTAGAAATTGCTGGCTCATGTAGGAGGAGTAGAGATAACTGGGGAGAGATGATCCCATAAAGTAACTGGGCCTCAAACCAATAACCAGCACCTTGAATTGTAGCCAATAGAAAATGCCTTCTCCATTTAAAGACTTTCCCTCCTGATTTAGCATTAAAAGCCACGTGTTTTTGCTGAAGTAAAATCTACTTTAATCTGTAATTATAACTGTACGATTGCCTCAATTCTTCTTTACAATTTTTTTTTACTTGAGCTGACGCTAAAGGCTGCTGCTTTTATTTTGTGGTGTATGAACTCAAATGAGAACATGGATGAGGAAGAGGAAGAGAATGAAATAGTAGTAGCATCAATGGTGGCAGGAGGAGGAGGAGTTGGATGAGGCAGGGACCCTGATCTTCACAGACTGAAAAATCTGTAAATATATTTGCATCCTATTGGTGACATATTATTTATTTTGTCCTTATTTCAGAAATGTACAAAATGTAGAAAAATATGCAAGACTAATGAAAGAGAAAACTTCAGTCAAGTATGCAGACATCACAATTCATATTTGACTTACAGCCTTGACTTACGACCACAATTGAGCCGAAAATTTCTGTTGCTCAGGAAATCATTTGTGTAAGTGAATCTTGTTCGATTTTACGACCTTTCTTGCCTCAACTGTTAAGTGAAACACTGCAGTTGTTAGGTTAGTAATATAGTTGTTACGTGAATATGGCTTCCTCATTGACTTTGCTTGTCAAAAGGTCACATGACCCTGGGTTGTTGCACCCGTCATAAATATGGACCAGTTGCTAAGCATCTGAATTTTGATCATGTGACCATGGAGATGCTGCAGTGGTCGTTAAGTGTGATAAATGGTCATGAGTCACTTTTCCCAGCGCTGTTGTAATTTTGAACTGTGACTAAATGAAGTTGAGGACTACCTGTACAAACATTTATACTAAGGTAGATAATTAAAAAGTTTTAATTATTTCTAATTCTACTTAAAAACAAATATCAGTTAAAAAAAACAGCGTCAGTTTTCAAGGAAAAAAAAGGACAGTAAAAAAACCCTGAAAAAGTAGATTGTTGAATTCTTCTGACAAGCTCCCTACGACTTAAGGTTCATGCGTGAGGCACTGATGTACTTTGTTAATTTTCAACCCTGTAGGATAGCAAGCCTTACTGTTACTTATGCAAAATGGCTACATCTAAAAATAATAATAATTGAATTCACTGTGGATCTTTTCCACTGCTTTCCATATGTTTTATATTAATTGCATTCCCAGGAAGTGATATAACATTTTTGGCAAAAGAGCAATTAAGTGGGATTTTCCTGCATAGCCAGATGGGTCTAAGATAGCTTCAGATTATTCCTAACTGCTTAAACATGATGAAACAAAAGAACAATTCTAATACCTTCCATATGATTGAATAATACACTTTCAGGTTTTTTTCTGATTCATATTGTCAAATTGTTTTCGGTTTCACCTTGTCATATTGCATGATCAGAAAAATAAAATAAAATTACTAGCTATGTCATTCTCACCTACTTTTAGTGGTTTCCTAATGAATTTCATTACCATGTGATAACCAATAATGCTGCCGATAATTTAAAAATAATAATTTGCTTGTGTAATAATCATCTTATTTGAACAAGCCGGCCTGGCCTGATGGGGGATGGGTTGGGTTTTTATTGTCATTTTTAATATATGTATTTATTGTTTTTAGTTGGGCATATGTTTAATTTTCTTTTAACTTTTGTATTTTTGTATTTTTTATATATCTGCCCTGTTCACCGCCCTGAGTCCTTCGGGAGAAGGGCGGTATATAAATAACATCATCATCATCATCATCATCATCATCATCATCATCATCATCATTATTATTATTATTATTATTATTATTATTATTTATTATTATTATTATTATGTAAGAGAGATACAGTTTTTTGAGGCAAGGATCACAATGTAAGGTCACCTGATATTTTAACAACAACAAAAAAAAGAACACATTAAAAGGAATGGTCAACTTGGACAGCAGCGTTCCTATATTTGAGGGGCTGCCACAAAGAAGAGGAAGGGGTCAACTTATTTCCCAAAGCAACAGAAGGCAGGACAAGAAACAATGGATAGAAACTAATCGAAGAGAGAAGCAACCTGGAACTGAAGAAAAACTTCCTAACAGCGAGAACAATTAACATCTGGAACTGAGTCCTACGGGAAAAGGGCGGTATATAAATTCAATAAACTTAAACTTAAACTACCTTCAGAAGTTGTGGGTGCTCCATCATTGGAGGCTTTTAAGAAGAGCCTGGACAACAACTTCTCTGGAATGCTATAGGGCAGGCATGTCAAACTCGCGACGTCATGTGATGTCGCGCGACGTATCGGAGCTTTTTCCCCATTGCCGGCAATGGGGTGGGCGTGGTTTCATTGGGACGCGTCCGGCCTGCGGGCCGGCAGTTTGACACCCCTGCTATAGGGTCCCCTGCTTGAGCGAGGGGTTGGACTAGAAGACCTTGAAGGTCCTTTCCAGCTGTTATTCTGTTAAATCACTACCTGAATTTTGTATGACCAAGTCATACATGTTGTTTAATGAATAAACCTTTATTTATTTATTTATTTATTTATTTATTTATTTATTTATTTATTGAGTTAGGAATATTTATTTATTTATTTATTTATTTATTTATTTATTTATTGGGTTAGGACGCTGAGCTTGTCGATCAGATGGTCGGCAGTTTGGCGGGTCGAATCCCAAGTGCCGCGTAACAGAGTGAGCGCCTGTTACTCGTCCCAGCTTCTGCCAACCTAGCAGTTCGAAAGCACATAAAAATGCAAGTAGAAAAATAGGGACCACTACAGTGGGAAGGTAACAGCGTTCCGTGCGCCTTTGGCATCTAGTCATGCCGGCCACATGACCACGGAGACGTCCTCGGACAAGCGCTGGCTCTTCGGCTTTGAAACGGAGATGAGCATCGGCCCCTAGAGTCGGAAACGACTAGCACGCATGTGCGGGGGAACCTTTACCTTTACCTTTTTACAACCATGTATACATTGAGATTAGCTGAGCCTCCCTTCGTGCTCCCACCCCCCAACTCACAGTGACAACAAACCTATATCTTATTACACCATGTGAACTAATTGCAGCACACACTGGCCTCGCAAGTCAATTCTGCATAAAGTTTATAAAAAATATTTCCCGTTCAAAAGCCTAACAGCCCATGGATAAAAGCTGTTTTTCAGCCTGTTGGTGCAGCTGGCTATACTCCTATATCTCCTACCCGATGGTAGGAGAGTAAAGAGATACTGTCCAGGGTGTGAGTTGCTATGCAAACTAAGCTCAAGGGACACCCTAATTTTCCTTTTATATCTACATTTATCAGAACATATTGTACACATTTGTCCTGTATGCAGATAAATAGGAGCAGGGCAGTTGCTGTTAAGAGGTTTTTTTTAAGTCACTGAGTTATCCTTCCATTTAAAAACTTCTTGCAAGCATCCAATTGCTAGTATAGCACTCATGTACCAAATTTATGCAGCAGTAGCTTGAAAAAAACCTTAAATCAGCTATCTAGCCTTTGGAAACTAGCTAGGCTTTTACTGGAAAGGAAGAGAAAATAACTTTTCTATTTCACTTAAGTCTCTTCAGCTGGGTTATTTGGGTATTCAGTGCATGCTGAACTGTTAGCTGCAAGGAAGCATGAAGAGTCAAAACAGCTTGGATTCCAAGTTTTTAAACTTGGAATCAACAGGATGGCATGCACTTGTCTGGGTGTATATCAAAACTAAAAAATAAACTAAAATAAAAATAAGTGGTTGATTTGAAGGAGGACCTGGGAAATCATTAAGATATCTTTTCCCCCTAGGGACCCATCCACAGAATGTTACACCAGCTGAAGTCCAGCAGCCAGGAAGTGGAGTGAAGCAAGAGTTCCCACTGCTGGGAAAACAGGCCATATAGCTCTGCATATTTTCATCATTACAAACAGAAAAATAATTGTGTTATAGTTGTGGATGTACCACAGCTGAATCAGAAATTAATCTGGTCTATTGCTGAACATAGACAGTAGCCGGTCCTGGAATTCATCTTGGAGCAATGCAGAATTCCTAGGTAAAAATGTTTTTTAGAATAAGCAGAAGGGCCCAGTTACTCCTGAGGTGTCTTCATTTAAAGGGTCATTTGCATTTGAATCTGTCTAAATCCTTTTCTCTCCTTGAAACCAAGATAATCTCCACTCTTTAGAACAGAGGTGAGGAAAGATGCCCCCCCCTGACTTGTGGACTTCAACTCCCAGAATTCCTGAACCAGCATGCAAATAGGCCAGACCCTGGAATATCTGCAACATCCCTACAATCCATATCAATATGGTATGGTATTGTCATGGTTCTGATAAATGATAATTCAAACAAATCACAGGCATATTATTTATCTAAAAAGTCTTAGTAATGAAACGAAACATCGGCACTCATGGAGGGATGCCAAAATCTGAAATCTCCTCCCCATAATCCCATCATAACACACACACAATCTCCGCCCTTATTACATGTCATAAATCACATTATCCAATTACGGTAGTTTTACATATGAGGTTTCACTTCCCATTCTGTGCGTGGGCTTTTACAATCTTCTCACAACATCCGGGTAGATGTCCTTCCCCCCCCCAATGAAGCCATTAAAGTAACAGGCTGTCCCTTACATTCTCAGGTATGAACCTATAAGGAGTTGTATCAATTGAACGACCAACCGACGATGGCACTGACCACCTCTCCACTTGGTGACCTTCACAAATAATGACCAGGCAGTCACATGACATGTCACACGACATGACTAGCCAGTAACACGACCCACTGACCACATGAGATCAGTAAAAGTGGAGAAGAACTGAAAGAAGATGCTTCAACTAAAAGAGGATGTCACAAAAAGATCTCATCTTCTCCCAAACCCATCCCATTTGTCAGAGGCACTATGCTGCCACCCTCACTGTGATTGTTGATACTGGAATTCTGGGGGGGGGGGAGGGGGAGAAATAAAAGCAAAACAAACAAACAAACAAACCCATCCAAGATTGCCTCCCCCCTCCCATTTCCTGATTAGATTTCCATAGGAACTAAGTGACCCCAGAGGGTCCTTTGTTTGCATTCTCATTGCTGATATCCTTCTATGGCAGATTGGCTTAATGGGAATCAAAATAGAGGTGGAAATGACCTTGGAGATCTTCTAGTCCAGCCCCCTGCTCCAGCAGGAGACACAATATAATTTGAGACAAGTGACCATCCAGTCTCTTCTTAAAAACCTCTAGTGATGGAGCACCCACAACATCTGAAAGCAAGCTGTTCCACTAGTTAATTATCCTCACTGTTAGGAAGTTTCCCCTTCGTTCCTGGTTGCGTCTCTCCTTGATTAGTTTCCATCTGTTATTTCTTGTCTTACCTTCTGGTCATTTGGAAAATAAGTTGACCCCTTCTTCCTTGTGGCAGCCCCTCAAATACTGGAATACTGCCATCATGTCTCCCCTATTTCTTCTTTTCTTTAGACTAGCTAGCCAAACCCAAGTCCTGTAGCCGTTCTTTGTATGTTTTAGTCTCCAGGACTTTGATCATCGTAGTTGCTCTTCTCTGAATTTTTTCCAAACTCTCAACATCTTTTTTATGATATGGTGACCAAAACTGGCTGTAGTCTTACTAGGGTTTTATAAAGCGGTACTAATACCTTGTGTGATCTTACTAGGGTTTTATAAAGCGGTACTAATACCTTGTGTGATCTTGATTCTATGCCTCTGTTTATACAACCCAGGATTGTATTAGCTTTTTTGGCTGCTGCTGCACACTGCTGGCTCATGGTTAAGTGTTCATCCACTAGGACTCCAAGGTCCCTCTCACAGTTGCTGTTTTTAAGCCAGGTCTCACCCAATCTGTACTTCTACCTTTGATTTTTCCTGCCTAAATGTAAAACTTTGCTTTTCTCCACATTGGAACTCATTTTGTTGGATAGGGCAAACTTGTTCAATTTTGTCAAGATCTTTTTGGATCCCGAGTTTGTCTTCTGGGGTGTTGGCTACTCCTGCCAGTTTGGTGTCATCTGCAGATTTGATGAGTTCCCCTTCAATAAGCTTAGTTGCTCTTTTTTGCACTTTTTTTCAAAGTCTCTTTGTAATGTGGTGACCAAATTGGATGCAGTATTCCAAATGTGGCCTTAAGGTAAAGGTAAAGGTTCCCCCGCACATGCGTGCTAGTCGTTTCCGACTCTAGGGGCCGGTGCTCATCTCTGTTTCAAAGCCGAAGAGCCAGCGCTTGTCCGAGGACATCTCTGTGGTCATGTGGCCGGCATGACTAGACGCCAAAGGCGCACGGAACACTGTTACCTTCCCACCATAGTGTTCCCTATTTTTCTACTTGCATTTTTACGTGCTTTCGAACTGCTAGGTTGGCAGAAGCTGGGATGAGTAACAGGCGCTCACTCTGTTACGCGGCACTCGGGATTCGACCCGCCAAACTGCCGACCATCTGATTGACAAATTCAGCGTCCTAACCCACTGAGCCACCGCGTCCCTAATGTGGCCTTACTAAGGCTTTATAAAGCGGTACTAATACTTCACGTGATTCTATGCCTCTGTTTATATAACCAAGGATTCTATTAGCTTTTTTGGCTGCTGCTGCACACCCAACCAATCCTCAATCTTCTTTTCTTTCTGAACATTTTGTTTGTAAGCTTTGCTTTCAGAGATGACACGCAATTGTCAGAAGAGATGGTAAAATTCACTAGCCAGAGATATACCTCATAGATGATCTGTGGGCCAGGGGTTTCACCCTGTAGATTTATAGACTTTCCTTTTGCCACAGAGAATTCTAACAGCAAAAACAAAGCTAATTGTGTATCTTTGAAGATCAACCAGCTGTATAACCTCAAGATTTTTAAAATTGTATTTAATTAACTATCTAAAGCTTTAGTTAATTCTTGACTAAATCTAACATTCTAATTAACTAAAACATTTAGCCTAATTAAAGCCACTTTTCCAGGACTTTGATCTGTTTATTGTGACAGCAGAAAGTATGCAGGCCCAGGCTTTAGGCAAGGCATTACGATGCTGAATAAAGCTAGAGGTTTTGCCTGCTAAGAAGTAGTTTATGAAGTCTCGTCCAAAGAAGCAGACTCAGTTGTAGAGAAAAGACAGTTCCCTATTTAGCTGCTTGTAAAACAGGACCATTAAGTGACTTTCTATACTCAAACGCTAAATAAAACTGATGAAACATGATAATAAAAAGAAGAACAAAACACATTGTAAAAACAAAATTACAAAGCGTGAAAGACAACCTTAAAATAGAAAGACGAACAATAGAACTATATTTGCAACAGGATTATTAAGTTGCAGAAGCCTTCCAAAAAAGGAGGCTTTGCGTTGGCCCTGGTACAATACTAGGAGACAGATGCTACAGCTAGAATATATGATGCCATATACAGCAGCTCTTAGGGACCAAACAAAGCTCTTTCCAGTAATCTTAAGCAATAACAGAAGATAGAAGGTAGAAGCCTTCTCCAAAAGAGCTACAGGTCAGATACTTTAGAACCCCCAAATTTAAATTAATACTTTGAGCTATGCCTGGGACCACGTCTCTAAATATGCAATTATTTGGAAACAGGGATTATAAGTTCTCAGTAACATTTTTATTAGAATGACAAAACAAATGTCATGAGATACCTGCTGTTCCTTGTGTAAATGTATGCAACTTCAGAATTCATGTATCAAAGGGACAGAGCTTGGATCATAATGTCATCATTTTGTTATTTACTCCTTTCTACAGACTCTCGCGGTCAGGGGTAGGCAACTATGGCTCCAGACTTCAATTCCCAGCCTGCTCAGGAATTCTGGAAATTGGAGTCCACAGGCTGTAAAGGGGCCATATTTGCCCACCCTTGTCCATGAGAATCTCCAGCTACTGAGGGCCAGTAACCTAGATTGTATCCTCCTGGGTTGAGATCTTTGGTATTTCCTGAGCCCTTATGTGAGGGCATATCCAAGTAACCATCTTAATCCTCTGCCTTCCCCCTCCGTAGAAGAAAAGTAGGATGGCATTAAATTTGGTGCTCCAAGAGCTATGCCATTTTCTGACTCTACCATAAGGCAGGGACATGGTGCTTTCTGTCACTGCATTTTTTAGTTTTTTGTCAGTAAGCTCGTTGCAATCTGTTTCTTTGCAAGTTGAATTGTTATCTTATCATTGTAACCATGGTGAGTGTCACATGTTCAGCCATGTATTTTGTTTGGTTTTATATTTATTACTGTGTGCGCATGTCCAAAGCAAAAGTTACTTTCTTTTTCCTTTCCTTTGTGCTCTCTGGTGAGATAGACATGTAGTCTGTGTTTTTACAAGTTTCTTTGAAATTAAAAGGTTAATAGTAGAATATATGCTTCAGGTTTTCTTTCTTTTACCTGTTGTTTATCATGCATCAAATGAACCATGGTTCATCGCCCTCTGATAGAGTTTTGTTTGATTTACTCTTCTGACACTTTCCATGCAGTTTTAATATGGGACAAATTATGGAAAAATATTTGTGACTTCTCTTGGATTCCATGAGGTTCTTACCAAGCATTATCTGTGGGAAAAACCTCCACCAACAATCATTAATCAGTAATTAATGATGAGGCAGAGCTGGATGAATTTGGGTTGATGCTCTGAAGGCGAATTTGTCAAACTACTCAATGATCAAGTTGCTGTATTGAGGTGTGTTGAGGTCATTTATGCTTCATTTTATGGCAGGGGTGTTAAATTTGCAACGTCACGTACATGTTGTGATGTATCACAATTTTGTTTCCATTGCCGGCTATGGGGTAGGCACGGTTTCGGCATGATGCATCTGACCTGCCGGCCGGCAGCTTAACACCCATGTCTTATGGCCTTGATATCTACCCTATCACCTGTCAGTTGGGTGTGGGATGAAAGAGAAGAGTGGTAGAACTGGAGGTAACCCTGTGGAGCAGTTAAAAATGACACTATCTCCCCATTCCCAGTAACACAAACAATGAAAACTATCACCACATAACACCTACAAGTTAGCAGAAGCAGTAGAAAACTATAAGGTACTCACTCACTTCTAATTTGAGATAATGTCATTTGAGAATGATTATGTTGTCTGTGTTCCATTATTGCTTATTGCTACTGTTTTTTTCCTGAACTTACTATGGACATTTTATTTATCATTTATGTGTAAAAATATTTATATTTATCAACCACCAGCAGTCCTAAGTGAATTGCAATAATATTAAATGCAGTAAATCAACAGCCTTTCTCTGCAGCACAGACAACATTGTCTCGGAGAACAGTACTCCTGTTTTGAAACATAGGTCCAATATTCTTCCAGAATAGCACCAAACCTGCGTCCCTCTCCCTCTTTGTGCAGACATGGATGTGGGTTTGATATATGCGTTGGAAAGCACCAATTAAGCCAAATTGTCATGGATGGTAATGTTTAGCAACCGGAGGGGAGGGAGCACGACCACGGCAGTCTAAAATGGCTGACAGGAGCTGGGCAAATCCTTCTCATCAACCACTTTATAAATGAAGTGTGTCTCCAGGGCAAAACTTTTGTAAGGAGAAAAAGAAAAACCTTGTAAATCTTGAACAGCTAATATCTCTACAGCGTAAAGCAGCTTTAGATATGAGCTGAAGATGAGATAAAGGTCACACCACAAAAATGTATCATTTAAAAGTGGTTAGGAAAGAAATGTTTATGCCATGTGCCATTGGGGGGGGCTGATCATGACCCCTAGTTTAGCTCACAGTGAATACACTACTATTCTGAGTTTACTAGAATCTATATTACAGTGAGTAAGTTCACATTTTTGCCATGTCCGATCAGTGCATCAAAAACAGTATTTCCTGGATATATCCTATCTGGGCATCAAGCAGAAAAGTTGGGCTCATGTTTTCATTGTGTCATATGTAAGCAGATACTGAAATACTGTGCATAAATTATTGGTGAGTTATCCTTGCCCCTTTCTACAGTGAATTAATATTAAATTCAAAGCAGATGTAATTCGATGACATTACAAATTACAAATATATTTTAATAGCACGTAACAGCCAGTTCAAATCTCAAGACACATATTCATTCAAAAGGAAATGGAAGCAGCTCAAATTATTCCAGTCTTATCTCAACCATATAGGAATACTCTTGAGGCTCTATCATAAAAATGGAAAACTTTACAATAAAACTGTATTTATAGATGTGTCTGTTTTAACCATTGCCAAAGGAAGAGGGAAACGTCAGATTTCAATTTTCAGCTCTTAAGAATACCAGTGCGTTTTTATGTTTTGTAATTAACTTTGCCAGATTTTAGAACTTTACTGTTGTGCTTGGGGTGGCAAAAAGGATTTCCAAGATAAACATTAGTTAAACAAATGACTGGTAGAAGAAAAAACAACAACCCTGCTGTTGTATAAATGAATGACTCTCAACTGAACCTTTATGTTAGATGGGAAGTGTTGTGTAGTGGGTTCTGGAGAGCAGGAAGGAGGCCGAGATGATGAGTACATCATAACAGCTCTTTATTAGGTGGAAGTGACTGTACTGGGGAATAGGAGCTTCCTGCACTCCTTATATACCTGGCCGGTACCTGGCCAGGTACACAACCAACCAATTGGATTGAAACTGCTTCCCGCCAAAACAGTTACAGTTTAACGTCTACTGGTGGTGACTCTTATACAAGTGCTTTAGTTGTTCCTGAAAGCCTAATGCTGTACATAACAGGAAGCATTAACACTCATGAGGATGGCCTGTTTCTAAGCAAAACATGTTTGATCTTAGCTCTGACCTTAAACACTTTCCAGAAGGGCAACCTAGACAAATTCTGTTTCAACAAGTGCTATTTAATAATACCGCACAATCAAGTTGAACGAAGATAAGAAGAGAATGTGAGTATAATGTAGCATGCGTAAAAATCCTACCCCCTCAATGGCTCCATGCACCTGTTTTGCTTACAGGTTTTTAGGCACCAGCTGTCATGACTGGGAAATGCTTGTCAGAGATATCTCTTTATGTGGATGTCTTATTGTTCAGATAGCACTTTCACAACCCTTCATGCTAAGTACATCCATAATTCTTTTCCTGTTCAATCGCTAAATTTGATACTGATTGTGGGTCATCTGCCACTTTAGAATTACTTGACCAGGGTTTCTTCCTCCTTCTGAGTTCATGATCAATGAATATCTCTATTGGAAAGGGGAGATTCCAAATAAGGAACTCTCTTGTGTGTAGAGAAATAGTTCTTTACTTCTAACAAACAAAACTGTAGAAATAAGAACAGATCAAGATTACAAAAGAAGACAAAAATCTCGCATGGATCTTTTGTATTATCTTGTCTTACTTTTTCTTTGAGGCCTGCCACTTTGTACATTCATTAATTGCCCTAACTGCATATGAACATTACACTTTTACTTCAATAAATGTGATTTCACCCTGAAATATTGAAAGGTTGCCAAATTCACGTGGATACGCATTTCAAGATTTTGTTGAAGTTCTTGAGGTTTGGCATTATGTCATAATCTGATTCTTCTCGTAGATTCTTGATTCTAAAAAAATATGTTTGGTTTGTTTGTTTGAGAATGCCATGGGTATGTTTAATAGCATGTATACATATAGGTATATGTATATATGTACCGTAAGTCTTCTGAATGGAAATTTCTCCAGAAACTGTAACTTGAGAAGATTAGGTCACAGTATATTACATGCAAAAGGGACACGATGGCTCAGTGGGTTAGGACGCTGAGCTTGTCGATCAGAAGGTCGGCAGTTTGGCGGGTCGAATCCCGAGTGCCACGTAACAGAGTGAGCGCCTGTTACTCGTCCCAGCTTCTGCCAACCTAGCAGTTCGAAAGCACGTAAAAATGCAAGTAGAAAAATAGGGACCACTACGGTGGGAAGGTAACAGCGTTCCGTGCGCCTTTGGCGTCCAGTCATGCCGGCCACATGACCATGGAGACGTCCTCGGACAAGCGCTGGCTCTTCGACTTTGAAACGGAGATGAGCACCGGCCCCTAGAGTCGGAAATGACTATCACGCATGTGTGGGGGAACCTTTACCTTCACCTATATTACCGTACCCCTTACTGGCCACCAGTTCTTTTAGTTTTTACTTTATTTATTTATTTATTTATTTATTTTAATTCCATTTATATCCCGCCCTTCTCCGAAGACTCAGGGTGGCTTACAAGCTTAGCAGTAATGGTAAGCTAAACTTTACCATTATTAGATTATTCAGTGGAACCAATATTAAGGATTGTTTTGTTTTAATCTTCACTCTGAGACTATCAGAGTGAATGCTCTGACAACTAGCTAGCCAACAAGGGGAAAACAGAGCTGAATTAGAAATGCTATGAAAATCATTTAACAGCTTTTGTGGCTTCTCTGGGGCAAGGCACAGAAAGAAACCCAAGGCAGTTATGGAGGAATTTCTCTTATGCTTTGAAGAAGAAAAAAAAAGCCCATATTCCAGAAGGGTTTATGCAATATGAATTACTGAGAGTAGTATGGCCACCTGTCATTCTGGAAAATGATCCTATGGAATTTAATGGTCTAATGGTTGATAATATTATTAGAGCAGAAGACAGGAGGGAATGCAAATAGTGAGAGGTTTTACCCTTGCTCTATTTATTTGCTTAGCTTTTTATTTATTTACTTGGCTGGCAGAAAATTACACAGGCAACATATATTTAGGAGAAATGAAGCATATTCCATTTGCATGAGTAGAAGTTGAGAAAATCTAGACACAATGAAAATCTAGACACAATGAAAATATATATTCCTAATTTTCACACACACACACACACACACACAGAGAGAGAGAGAGAGAGAAGGGGAGAGAGAGAGAAGGGGAGAGAGAGAGAGAGAGAGAGAGAGAGAGGGAGAGAGAGAGAGAGAGAGAGAGGGAGAGAGAGAGAGAGAGAGAGAGAGAGAGAGAGGGAGAGAGAGAGAGAGAGAGAAGATCTAACTTCTTAGAAAAAGCTCTGATGCTATGAAAGATGAAAGGAAAGTGAGCAGCAAGATGGATGGAGTCAATTATAGTGGTGATAGATGAACCTGAAACATCAGCCTCCTATTTGTGTCGTCTCTAAGAATTGATGGCACGTTACTTGATGGCACATAATTAATATTCAACTACTACTACACAGATATCATGTGAAGGGTTGAGACAGACCATTTGCAGCAAATGGGAGTTATTTCAGAATGTTTGTTATCCTCGGTTATCAGCTTTTCTTCTATTACAAAGGACAAGTAAAAGCGTCCCCAAACTCTATTAGGGAAGTACAGCAGAGATGAAGCCTTAAACTTTTCCTGACTACATCATGGAATTTTAATCTGCCCTGGCACCCTATGCAATTATTTAAGTTTCAAAAATACGAATCAAAATAAAAAGATGTGAATGACCATGTTTGTGGTTTGGCTCTGACAACTGCTGAAATGGCACATGTGTTTTTTCTGAGAGAGAATGCCATTGAATGTAGTAAAACCATTGAATAGATTGAATATGTAAGGGTGTAGGTCTACACATATGTTGTATATAGTATGTTTAAATGTGTGTTAAAGTGTGTGTACACTTTAAGAGCAAGCAACTAAATTTCATTTTTAATGTGTGCCATTGTGCCCACAGTAAAAAATGGCAATAAAGATCATCTATCTATCTATCTATCTATCTATCTATCTATCTATCTATCTATCTATCTATCTATCTATCTATCTATCATCTATCTATCTATCTACTTACCTACGTACATTTGTGACTCTAATGCTGTCTTTTAGATTTACTGAACCAATGTCCAGAATTCCCAAACTTCATAAAGTAAGGGAAAGCAATTCCTATTAATGATCCATAGTGAGAAATGAATGAATGAATGAACCTTTATTGTCAAAGTACAACATGTATACATTGAAATTGGCTGACCCTCCCTTCATGCCCCCCACCACCAGAACTCACAGTGACAACAAACCCACCATCTTGTTACACGATGTGAGCTAATTGCACAACACACTGGTCTCGTAAGTCAATCATACATAAAGTTATTTCCTGTTCAAGAGCCTGACAGCCCATGGATAGAAGCTGTTCTTCAGCCTGTTGGTATGGCTGGCTATCCTCCTGTATCTCCTACCCAATGGTAGGAGAGTAAAGAGGTACCGACCAGGGTGTGAGTCATCCCTGAGAATTTTCCTCACTCTTCCAAGGCAGCGGGCCCTGGTGATGTCATCCAGTGGTGTTAGGGGACAGCCCACAATGTTTTGTGCTGTGCTCACCACCCTCTGTAAAACTTTCCTATCCGGGGCTGTCAGGCCAGCATATCAAACCACAATACAGTGCGAGAGGAACAGTAGAAATGCATGAGAGGATCTGATTCATTTTCCTGAATTTCTCAAAACGTTTAATATTATTGACCATAGTCTCATTCCAAATTAGGAGTATCCAACCTTGGCAACTTTAACACTTGTGGACTTCAACTCTCACGCTGGCTGGGGAATTCTGGGCACTTGAAATCCACAAGTCTTAAAGTTGCCAAAATTGGACACCCCATTCTAGATCATTTGATAAAACGTATAGCATAGTAGTACAATTTTCTTTTGTAGGACTGCGTCAAAATATGCTTTGGGAATTTCTGCTCTTCCTCTTGGGCTGTGGCATACGTCAGGCTGAAGAACTCTTATTTTATTCCATATGCCAGTGTTTCTCAACCTTTTCTTCACCACAGATACCCTTTAAATACCGTTTGTGGCCACAGACCATGGCCACAGACTGCCAAGAGACCATGGCTACAGACTGCCAAGACTTAACTCAAGATTTAGATTGTAACATTTCTCCAAGCCTTCGCGGACCGCCTTTGATGACATCACAGCCCCCCCCAGGGGTTGAGAACCACTGCCATGTGCTATTTAATACTGGCATTAAATTGATAGATATTTATTTTTATTTTTATTTTATTGGATTTATATACCGCCCTTTCCCAACTGTTTTGTTAGCTATTGGTTTGTCAGATTGTTCCAACGCTTTCTCTCTTCTGGAAATCACAGGAAGGTTACAAAATGTTTGAGGTGTTTAGAGAGAGTTTTAAGTTGGATGGAAGCAAATAAAATAAATTTTAATCCAGATGAGATAGAGGTACAGGGGACAGTCTTCAACTTACGACCACAATTGAGCCCCAAATTTAGGTTGCTAAGTGAGAAATTTGTTAAGTGAATGTTGCCCCATTTTCCAACTTTTCTTGCCACATTTGTTAAGTGAATCACTGCAGTTGTCAAATTTGTAACAGGTTTGTTAAGTGGATCTGGCTTCCCCATTGCCTTTCTTGTCAGAAGGTCACAAAAGGGGATCACATGATCCTGGGACACTGCGACCGTCATAAATATGAGTCCATTGCTAAGCATCCAAATGTGAATTACATGAATGTGGAGATGCTGAAATGGTCATAAGTGTGAAAAATGGTCATCAGTCACTTTTTTCAGTGCTGTTGTAATTTTGAACTGTGACTAAGTGAACTGCTATAAGTCGAGGACTACCTGCTCTGTGGCTACAGGAAACTGGGTGATCCGGGTAGGATGGTGCAACAGACTGTGGATGTGGTTGCTTTCATTCCAGTCTCAAAAACGAAATTAACAGTTCTGGGTTCTTATAAACATCACACGACCTCTAGGTGAGCAGTTGCCTGCACAATCTTTTGACAGTTTAATAAGGCTTGCTGGCTTTGAACACCAGACAGAAAAAGTGGCTCAGTATCTGAGGGGCTGCCACAAGGCAGAGCGGGCCAGGTTGTTCACCGTAGCACCAGAGGGAAGGACGAGAAACAATGGTTAGAAACTGATCAAAGAGAGAAGCAACGTGGAATTAAGGAGAAACTTCCTGACAATGAGGACAATCAACCAGTGGAACAGCTTACCCTCAGAAATCGTGGGCACTCCATGACTAGAGATTTTTAAGAAGAGACTAGACATTCACCTGTCTGGGATGGTATAGGTTCTCCTGCTCAAGCAGCTGGACTAGAAGACCTCCAAGGTTCTATTCTATTCTATTCTATTCTATTCTATTCTATTCTATTCTATTCTATTCTATTCTATTCTATTCTATTCTATTCTATTCTATTCTATTCTATTCTATTCTATTCTATTCTATTCTATTCTATTCTTGCAAGAGTGACAAAAGAATGTAGTTTCAATGTACTATACATTGGTCTGCTTCTGGAAGGCAATCTGGAAAATTCAGCTTCAGAGTTAAGACAGCTTAATATAGTAAGCTGTTAAAAATATGTTATACTACGTAATCAGTACATTTCTAGATTTTATTCAATGTGGAAACTTTGAGCATAATAATTCTAAACTGCTTAGATCTATGTTATTTGATGGAATGGCCATGTCCAAATAAAGCTGCCCATGACTTTAGAACAGCATTTGAAACCTTATTAGCTTACCTTTCAGAGGATCACATACTGTAGGCCAAATCTACTGCACTGCAAAGACATTTTTCCCCAAATGCTATTTGTCTGGTCCTTTCACTCTTAGTTTTTTTTAAAAAAATAAATAAATAAAAATGGAGTATTTCCCATTTCATTACTTTTTTAAAAAGTTCAGAGAAGAGCAACTAAGATGATTAAAGGCCTGGAGACTAAACCATATGAAGCACGGTTGCAGGATTTGGGTTTGGCTAGTCTAGAGAAAAGAAGGACTAGGGGTGACATAATAGAAGTATTCCAGTATTTGAGGGGCTGCTACAAAGAAGAGGGGGGTCAACTTATTTTCCAAAGCACCAGAAGGCAGGACAAGAAACAATGGATGGAAACTAATCAAGGAGAGAAGCAACCTGGAATTAAGGAGAAATTTCCTAACAGTGAGAACAATTAACCAGTGGAACAGCTTTCCTTCAGAAGTTGTGGATGCTTCATCACTAGAGGTTTTTAAGAAGAGACTGACAGCAACCTGTCTGAAATGGTATAGGGTGTCCAGCTTGAGCAGGGGGTTGGACTAGAAGACCTCCAAGGCCCCTTCCAGCCTATTCTGAATTTGAAATTTGAAATACTTGCTACATTTTAACATTTTTGTAGGTAATAGCAACCTGCTTGTACAATTGAATTATATTTTAATGTACTGTTTATCTTATCTGTTTTACTAAATTTTGATCTGTAATTGTGATGCCAACCTTTTGATCTGACTTCCACCTAACTTTCAATTGGGTATATTGAAACCAAGAGTAACTTATGTTTTCTTGTCTTAACTCCTCTAATGATTTAAGTTGCCAATCAGTCCCTTGCAATCTAAGTAGTTCCTTATAGGAAACCATATCCATACTCACTCCCATAGATACGCCCTCTATCGCGTGTCCAGGAATTCCCCAAATCGGTATTTTATAATTTAACTTATAATAATACTTTTTCCGGACACGCAATAAAGCACTTCTAAGAATATCTGTTTATCTTATCACTGTACATTTTATGTTTATATTATTGGTTACCAGATTTAGCATGTCCCAAAAGATAGTTCATCATTATCAGCATCACCACTTCCACCACTGCACGGTCCCAAGGGAAAATCCAAAGGTAAATTCAGATATTTGTTGTTTGTGATGGTATAGTCTTCGTGTTTCACACCTGAGTGGCAGGTTTATTACACCAAGATCTTGGCACCAACTGAGAGATAAATGTACTGCGGAAAAGACATCTATTTTTGCCCTCAGAAATCTGAGCTTTTAATGCAGCTCATAATTTGATGGGGGCTGAGGTGTGATACAATTGATCCTTTTTCGTGAAATATGAGAAGAGAGAGAGGCATATCAGAGGGCGGCACCATGCCAGAGAATAATGATTGTAAATCATCTTTAAGTCATTTATTTGACATGCCATCTGGTCCCATTAGAAATTCGCACCTTTGAAATGATTATTCCTGAATATTATTACCATTAACAACATGAATCAACAACATGTATTTAAACTGAGAACTCGATAATTTAATGCCTCCTGATCATTATTTCTTGTTAAAACAGTCCTGCTGAGATGATCTTTAGCTGAGTGTGACTTTTGTCTTAAATAAACCAAATTAATCTTAAAACTTGCAATGCTTTTCTAGCTCTTGAGATTCTGAGAATATAGGAATTTCCTGTATACCCCAGAAACTCATGAATGTTGTCTGAAGTGTTAAATATCAGTAAATAGGGATGGGAAGACATTTCTTGGATTATTATTATTTTTTAATTCCATTTATATCCCGCCCTTCTCCGAAGACTCAGGGCGTCTTACAAGCTTAGCAGTAGCCTTCATTCTATGTATATGCCTGCTTATTAGGGCTTTCACACACACCCCCAAGCGGCATTATTACAAAGTCAGCTTATTGCCCCCAACAATCTGGGTCCTCATTTTACCTACCTCGGAAGGATGGAAGGCTGAGTCAACCTTGAGTCTGGTGGGACTCGAACCTGCACTAATTGCAGGCAGCTGGTGTTACTTAAGGAGGCATTAGCCCACTGCTCCACCAAGTTTGAACCAAGTTGTTAAGTGAAATGGAGCTATCCTTCAAAAATGCAATCTTCTCCGGTATTGCAATACAGTCTCCAATAAAAATGGGTACAAAAGCATTGAAAGTAATGCAAATATGTGTGTATTAGGGAAAACTATAGAAACGTGCGTTCAAGTGCATGCAGATCCTTATAAAAAGATGTAAAAAATCAATTTAATTTATAAAAAAACCAGAACTAGTTGATGAAGGCTGCAAAAAATGAGAAATGGAACGATAGCAAAATGGTAGAGTCTTTCCTATTTACTGTATATGATCAGTTCAAACGGGAGGAAATAAACAAATTGGCATTATAGAGAAGAAGAGTAAAAGTCTGTTTTCTGTCATAATCAAGACATGCTAGAGTTGCACCTGAAGAAACAAATATTTGTGTCTCAACCCACTGAAATAATCCCCTGGGACTTTCTTTCTTTCACATTGCACTGTGTATCTACTCAGTCCTCATTCTGCAAAAATGCATATTTTTTCATTTCTTAGGTAAAGGTAAAGGTTCCCCTGCACATGCGTGCTAGCCGTTTCCAACTCTAGGGGCCGGTGCTCATCTCCGTTTCAAAGCCGAAGAGCCAGCGCTTGTCCGAGGACGTCTCCGTGGTCATGTGGCCAGCATGACTAGACGCCAAAGGCGCACGGAACACTGTTACCTTCCCACCGTAGTGGTCCCTATTTTTCTACTTGCATTTTTATGTGCTTTCAAACTGCTAGGTTGGCAGAAGCTGGGACAAGTAACAGGTGCTCACTCTGCTACACGGCACTCGGGATTCGACCCGCCAAACTGCCGACCTTCTGATCGACAAGCTCAGTGTCCTAACCCACTGAGCCACCCCGTCCCTTTTTTTTCATTTCTTACAGGATATTAAAATTATTCCAGAAGTCTATACTGTGCTCATGGATTCTTGAAATGTGCTGATGTTGCTAATCCAGCTCAGATCCTATAGGTAGTAGTGAAGTTGTACTGTGCCACACAACATCCATGTGCATGACTGGAAGATGAAATTAGCAGACAATTCATACAAAGTGCTAAAATCTGAAATTATGATAAAGTTGTAGGGGGATGACCTGAGTAGAACTTTGTTGTACTTCTGTTTGCTAGAGTAAAAATGCATTGTTTTTATATAAGCTATTCATTTTGGCAATATTGACAGGTGTCCAGGGACATATTCCAGCACAACCCTTGAGCAGAACCCAGACAACAAGATTGAATAAGGAATAAGGGAGGACTGGAACACGTTCAGCTACCTAGACTGAATAGGGAGCAAAAGTTCAGGTGCTTCCTTATGGAGCTGGCAGCTCTCCTGTCTTGAATGGAAGGCAGAATAATCTCACTTTGACATGGTTGTTGGGCATCCCAACTGTTTCCATCCAGACAGCAAAATCTGCCTGGCTTAATTACTTAATACCTCTTGCCAATAGCAATCTCTCCAACATAGCAGAACAAAAGAGGTGGGAGGAGGGAAGAACTATGCCGTTTCATGCCATTGGATTGATGACATACTACTGGGAAATACAAAACCACAAATTATCACTATTTTCTCTTACAATATTGTTCTTCTTAGGTGGGGGGTACACAGTTCCTTGATAATGTAGGAGTTATATATGCGCTTACAGAATGAGACCTATGAGATGTAATAGACTCGATTAAGGTCTGCCCCTGGATGAATATATGTAGGACAGTAAAAGAATAGAATTATGAATAAATGGGTTAAAATGTATGTCAGAAAGTATGAATTGGTTTTATCTTGGTTTTATCTGGATCTTGCAGATCCAGATGAAAATAGGAATCCATCCTCTCTCTCTCTCTCTGCTGTATATATGTTTGTGTGTGTGTAATTTTTTTAAATTTAAATTTTAATTTAATTTTAATCCCATTTATTTAGACTCATGGCAGCTTACAATTTAAGCACAAACCAATGTGCTCAGCAATAGCCTTCATTCTATGTATATACCTGCTTATTAGGGCTTTCGCCCCCCCCCCAAGCGGCATTTTTACAAAGTCAGCTTATTGCCCCCAACAATCTGGGTCCTCATTTTACCTACCTCGGAAGGATGGAAGGCTGAGTCAACCTTGAGCCTGGTGGGATGCGAACCTGCACTAATTGCAGGCAGCTGGTGTTACTTAAGGAGGCATTAGCCCACTGCTCCACCAAGGCTCTTATCATTTTAATCATTTTAGCCACTGTTTATCTACTGCAGGATGAACATGGAAGAATCGGACATACTGTAGGTTTTTGCAAAATCATGCAATATTCTAAATATTCTTAAATATCTAGGTGAAAAATATTCTGCTAGGTGACATGAATGACCGAATGGCTGAGAAAAATGCAAAGGGAATGAAAATGGTGTCAGGTGAGAATTTACTTAGAGAAAGATCTGTCCTTATTTTGTGGTTTAAACTTCTTCCTATAAACAAATGGCAGAAGAATGAATAAAAATGTATAAGCATACTTGATTTAAAGGTTCATGATTAAAAACTAAGATAATTAGTGAAGAATACAGTGACTAGCTGTTCTGAAGGTGAGGAATCGCTCTTTGGTTAAGAGTGGGCCTTGGGGAAAAAAGACATCAGAAAAAGAAAGAAAGAAGTGAAAGTGGAATAACAAAGAAAAAAACGAGTCTTTTGTGAAAAATTATAAAAGTCAGATTAAGCCCCCAATGAAATGGATAGGAAGTGGAGATGAGAAAAGCGGAGATAGAAACTCCTTGGAACAGAGTGAAAATGCATCTGGAGTTGGGCCCATGGGATATGTGAAAAAAGGTGCTTGAGGTAAAGAGTCTGCCTACAAGAAAAAAACAGTGTATATAAGACAATGATTCTTGCAAACAGGTGTGAATGAAAGATAGTATACAGCTGGATAAAGAGAGGTGCTAAAGATGAAAAGAGGCAGGAAAAAAATGCAGATTTTTATTTTTTAATGGAAATAAAATCTTGGGAGAAGTGGGTGAGGATGACCATATCAGAGGTTGCGGTACAGGGAATGGAATTCAAAATAAAAGTAATGGAACTACTTGAGATTAAATTGAAGTAGTGGAATGCTGGAAGAAGCACTTCAATGAACTCTATGGAAACAACAGCGACATATCGAAGAGTGGAAATGAAATTAAGACTAGAAGCGTTACTATCCAAAGAAATGACGAACAGGAGACCATAAACGCTATCATAATGATGAAAAAATGGTAAGAGTGTGGTTGGATGGTGTGGATAAATCAGAGCAAACAAAGCTATGGAGAAATTTTAATACGTGTAGTGCTGATAGAAACGTAGGCTGTAGCATTCGTCTATTGTGATGAATGAATATGGGTTGAAAGGAACCAAAATAATGTGTATAAATGGCATGCTCCTGTGGGCTTGGTTATATGGAAGTCAGATAGGTCAGGAGAAACATAAAAGTAAGCCAAATGCAACGAGCCTGGGGTATCTTAGAAAAGCGTGTGGCAAAACAAGAAGAATTGAGTAAAAAAAAATGAATGGGTGGTGAATGAATGAGGATTTAATACATAAATGAGCAACCAACATGAAAGAAGCACGTTAGGATGGTCTGGTCATCGAGAGAGAATGAATGAGGATCAAATTGCAAAACCAATATTTGAAGGAAGAATGAGTTAGGCTGGGAGAAAAGGAAAGACCAGGACATTCGTGGCTGATAAGGTCTTCAAAAAGACAGAGGTGAGCTTATTGAGTAAAATCCAATATATGAAAGCATGTATGAATGTGATGAGAGTAAGGATAATTTGCAAGGACTGTAAAGTATGTTGAGTTATAATGAATCCTCTTCAGCTGCTTCCTTTTCTTCCTCTCTTGTCTTACCATGCCTTTAATCTTTTTAACCTTCTGTTTTTTCTCTTCTTTTCAGTCTACTGCATAATATTGTTTATGCTGAAAGGGAACAGCGTGACAGGTTCAAGTACGAATAGAAAAGACTTCACACATTGCTCTTCTTTTCAGCAACTGCATATTTCAAGACAGGGCGTAAATGTCTGGAAGTTGAGTCTTTTTCTTTTTCTTTGAAATGTTTCCCAGCAGCAGAGAAACATTTCAACACAATGGGACAACAACTTGCCATGGCCGACTTGCCACGGTCAACTCACAGCTGCCAATTTGCCATGGCTAACTTCGCCATGGCCAGCTCGCCGTAGCCAGCTTGCTATGGGACAACTTGCCATGGGACAATTCAACAGTTTTATTTTATTATTTAAAATAATGAAAAAAATATTTTACTTTTTGTCATTCACATTTCATTCTGTCCCTCCTTTTGCATCCTTTCTTTAACGATTTTGTTTCACTGTTTCTTTGAAATGGTGTGTGTAACTTTTGTCCCGGGGCAAGATGTCCCCTGGACAGTTGGCTGTGGTGAGTTGGCTACAGCAAGTTGTTCATGATGAGTTGGCCATGGTGAGTTGGCCATGGTGAGTTGGCCACGGTGAGTTGGCCATGGTGAGTTGGCCATCGTGACTTGGCCATGGTGACTTGGCCACGGTGAGTTGTTCTACTGAAAAGAAGTCCACTTGCCGTGATTCATGGGTGACTGAGAATCTTCATCGAGAGAGGCATAAATGGTTTATGGAAAGCATTCCAACCATTTCTCTACTGATTAAGCTCTCTGGCCTAAAAGCTGATGACCCCCCAGGGAACCATGTGATTTCAAAACCTTTAATTCTTCACAAAAATACAGGTAGTCCTCGACTTACAAGACTTAGTTTAGTGACCGTTCGAAATTACAGCAGCACTGAGAAAAGTGACTTATTACCCTTTTTCACACTTATGACCACTGCAGCATCCCTAGGATCACGTGATTAAAATTCAGAAGCTTGGCAATTGACTCGTATTTACCACAGTTGCAGCGTCCTGGGGTCATGTGATCTCCTTTTGTGGCCTTCGGTTAAGCAAGGACAATCGGGGAGGCAAATTCACTTAACAACCTTGCCCCACAGGTGGTTTCTACACAAGGCAACTGAACTTTCTTTGAAGACGTTTCACTTCTCATCCAAGAAGCTTCTTTAGCTCTGACTGAATTGTGAGGAATGGCAGGAATGGCACCATCCAGTCAGAGCTGAAGAAGCTTCTTGGATGAGAAGCGAAACGTCTTCGAAGGAACACAAGAAAATCCAGTTGCCTCTTGAAAAAAAGCACGACCTGGATGACTGAGAATCTCCAAAGACACGTAACAACCTTGTTACTAACTTAGCAACTACAGTGATTCAATTAACAGCTGTGGCAAGAAAGTTCATAAAATGGGACAAAACTCATTTAACAAATGTTTCACTTAGCAACAGACATATTGAGCTCAATTAGCTCGTATGTAAAGGGTTACTTGTATGAGTTTCCTAATCTAATCAAGAAGACAAACCATGCCTCAGGTGAATCCCCCAGCTCCTATAACAACATCATATGTATTTTTTTTATACAGAACCTGTTCAAGATAGCATGGCATTAATAACTGTTTAGGTTGCACATTAGCAAGCTGTTATTTGTGTATTTTAAACATTATGCTAGTATCTTTAGGTCTTAATTCTCTTCAATTTTGATTTCTGGCTGTAGTCTTCCATTGGAAACATTGGATTTTCCTATCTCTTTTTTCTTATCTCTTTTCTCCATCTCTTATCTCTTTGGTCTGTCCTGTATACTTACTGAGACATTTGAGTCTGGGAAGTGGGAACACAAAATAAAACCAGAGAGGCACAGGATGCTTCTGCAACTTTTCATTTACTTTGCTGGGACTCAGGAGTTGGTGGGGCAGTTAATATTCCCCCCCCCCACAAAGAAATATGAAAAAAAGGAAGAAGTTTGAATTCACTGTTGTATAACTTGCTGATAAATGATCCAGGAGAAATAATATCATTCTTAATTAAAAGTTTTACAAAGAACATAAAAGCAGACACAAATGAATAAAAAGTGGAACAGAAAGAAAGAAAGAAAGAAAGAAAGAAAGAAAGAAAGAAAGACCAGAAACACATAAAGAATGAAGAAAAAGAAATAGAAGCTTCTGATTTTCTTTGTAGCAAACACATGTGCAATTACAAAGTTATCTCTTATTCTGTCATTAAGCTCATCTTTATTATGCAACTTACTCAGCATATTTTTTGCAAATATGACCTAAGTTTAGATAAATTAATTTAGATTTACAGGTGTTGTGTACTGGGTTCATTGCTTGAGAGAAGAGACGAGGCGAGTGAGTTCAGTCAGGAACATACTTTATTTGCTTGCAGGAACCGAACTGGGAAACAGGGCTGCGAATGCAGCTATTTATACCCTGGCCTCTAGGTGGCGGCCAATAGGTTTAAAGCAACCTATTGCTGCCCTAGAGGCAGCCAATGGCGGCACTGGTGACAGGTTGTCTGAGGAGCTGGGAGCCGTTAGCCAGCTCCCTGCTTAAGCAACCTTCCAGCAATCAAACCCCACATGGTTTACACAGTAAACACAGTTTACACAGTATTGTTAAGCACATTGATTTGTGCTTTAAATTGTAAGCTGCCCTGAGTCTTCGGAGAAGGGCGGGATATAAATGGGATTAAAAACAAAAAACAAAGCCCAATACATTACACCAGGAATAGCCCCTAGGATGGTGGGCTTTGTTTTGTTTTGATGCCTCCAAGTCAGCGTTCACTCCTAGTGAGTAGCCACTAGGACAAGTTCTAGCAGTTTTAGTGGCTAGATTTCAGAAGTGGTTTCCCATTGCCTGCTTCCTCGGCTGAGAAAACTGGTCCTGGGTCGCCCAGCTGGCTTTTTCCATAAGGCAGAATTTGAATCAAGGACTGCTGCTTTCTAACCTGTTGCCTTAATCACTATACCGACTGGTCCTCTCCCAGGAATGCACAGTATTATTAGTGTTGTTCAAATAGTCTTCTGGATAATAGATAGGTGCTTTACAAACTTTTCTAATCTTTTGTAGTATTCTTTTAAATGAGCGCAAGGGCCTTTGTTGAGTCAGAAGTCAATAAACTGTCAAGTATGAAGCTGTGTGGATTTTTTTTTAGAACAAGGAGAGTGTTAAGCTACTGTAGAGGGGCAAAGTTCTGAAATGGATTTGTTCAATCTAAGGTATCTTGGGCATTTTCGGAGTTGTACATCTGTTGATTTTTTCCCCTTGCATTATTAGTTTTACCAGATCAGATGATGATGATAACTTTATTGTCACTTTGAATGTACACCAATCGGCATACATCAAAATGAAATTTCGTTGCATACAGCTCTCAAAGGGTCACCACCTCCGATATATACTCCTCGTTCGGGGCCCGCTCAAATTTCACATTGTGCATTTTAGTCTCTAGGGAGTGAACGATAGCAAACAGGACAGATGGAAATGGGGCTCCATGTGGATTAGCCCTCAAGTTAGCTTGTATTCTGACAACCTTGCCTTCTTTCCTTTTTCTGATCCTGACTCTTCCACCCTTTCCTTAAAGAGGCCTTGCTTCTTTTCACCCCTGGAGCACGCTGCTGCCGCCGCCACCAACTCCTCCAAAAGCCTCTCTCTCTTGCTCTGGGCCTGCCGACAGCCTCATCCAGTTCCTTCGCTCCATAAGCTCCAGGTCCTCTCCTCCTCTGCCTCCCCTTAGTTCCACCATGTTGCTCAAACACATTAAAATCTTCCTGATCATGTGGCCTATAGCCCTTACTATCCCTCCCAAAACTATTTGCCTTCAAGAGCCAATGCAGCCGCAGCCATTCCAGGTGCCGCCATCTTAGATCATAATTTACATAACAATTATAGATCAGAAAATTAGAATTTAAAATATAAATTAAAAAAAAATTATTTGAGGGAGGTCAACTGGCATTGTCTTCAGGGCTGCCTGGCCACTGGCATCAGTTCTCCTTGCTAGAGTTTGGTTGATGTCTGAACAGTTTAGGATAAAACTCATCTGTTTCACCTGGAGACAGATGCTATATTTCTGAAATTTCTATAGTAAATTGCAATAAAAGAGTACATGCTTGAATCTTTCTATTCTCAAGAATTGCAGGTACCTAATCTTTCAGGTATAGGTGTTTCATTACATCTGCCATTAGAGAAGGGCAGAAAGTAACACAGTATGTCTCGCTCTGAAAAAAAATCTTTCTTTAGATTGGGAAGAGAGAATATGTTCAGGTAATTCACAGGTTTCCAGTTGTTCATGGTGATGAGCAGTGCCAGAGAAGAAAAAAGTAAGGTTCTACATTTAGGCAAGAAAAACTAAATGCACAGATATAGTATAGGGGGTACCTTGATCAATAGTAGTATCTGTTAGAGGGATCTCGGAGTCCTAGTGGACAATCACTTCAATATGAGCCAGCCGTGTGCTGCAGCTGCCAGAAAAGCCAACACAGTGCTAGGCTGCATTAACAGAGGGATAAAATCAAGATCATGTGAAGTGTTAATACCACTTTACAATGCCTTGGTAAGGCCACACTTGGAATACTGCATCCAGTTTTAGTCACCACTGTGTAAAAAAGATGTTGAGACTCTAGAAAGAGTACAGAGAACAGCAACAAAGATGATTAAGGGACTGGAGGCTAAAACATATAAGGAATGGTTGCTAGAATGAAGAGAAGGATGAGGGGTGACATGATAGCAGTGTTCCAATATCTCAGGGGTTGCCACAGAGAAGAGGGAGTCAAGCTATTCTCCAAAGCACCCAAAGGCAGGACAAGAAGTAACGGATGGAAACTAACCAAAGAGAGAAGCAATCTAGAACTAAGGAGAAACTTCCTGACAGTTAGAACAATTAACCAGTGGAACAACCTCCCTCCAGAAGCTGTGAATGCTCCAACACTAGAAGTTTTTAAGAAGAGACTGGACAGCCATCTGTCTGAAATGGTGTAGGGTTTCCTTCCTGAGCAGGGGGTTGGACTAGATGACCTCCAAGATACCTCCCAACTTTATTATTATTATTTATTTTTAGATACCACCAGTTCCCACTTGGTAATACTTCAATTCATGGGTTAATTCTGCAAACAGTGGCTTTCCTCCAATATAAATAAAGACACCAAAACGTACATTGTACGGCTGGAAAATAATTTCTTTGCCTCTTGTTCCAAAATTCTAGAACAGTATACACAAAAGTAGTCCTTTCCAGTATTGTTGCATATTAATTCCTACTATACCATGGCCAATGTCGACCGGTATATAATTGAACTGAACTCTAACACCTTGGGAGGACATCAGATTGAAATGAAATCAAACAACTGTTTGTTGTTTCATAAAAACCTATGGAAGAATGATATGTTTATGAAGTTTTCTTGATAGCAAGTGGTGTCTTCTTCTTTGAGGATGTTTTTAAACTCCCCAGTCTGACCTATAGCTATGGATTTCCTTAGTAGTCTTTCTAAATTGCTTTCTAAATTTTGAAAAGGAGAGACTTATTTCCAACTTAAAACCATTAATTCTATGTATTTGTTTGGCTAAGGAGAAATATATTCAAGATATATGGAACTGTATGTAATCAATGCACAAACAATTAACATTACTCTGGATAGTAGCATTCATTGAAGATCCCAGCCAGTTTGATCTTATAATTAATGCCTTTAGGCAGTAGATGGCACCATTCTGTGAACAACTGAAAACATGGAATTAGGCATAGGTTACAGCTAGACTAAGTATTCAGTATTGCCAAAACAATATTGAAAACTTTATTGAAAATATAATATCTCTTAATTGTGACGAGTCATTTCGAAAAAGTTCTTTCTTGTCTCTTTTTTAATTGATGCATAGATGATTCAGAAGATATTACAAATGTAGCATGATAAATTAGTGCTATTTGCTTGTAAAGATGTATTAAGGTACTGTATTCTCTGCAATAATGCCAAAATACCCCATGTGTTTTCAGATATGTGGCGGGGGGTGGGGGGAGGAAATGAGTTCATTACAATTGTACTACAGTGATCAAATAAAATTATCAGATCACATACATGCAACCTTGTCAATATTGCATAAGATTATAGAATAGAAGAATAGAATGCTATATTTGGCCAAGCGTGATTAGACGCAGAAGGAATTTGTCTCCATTTGCAGTAGCTCCGCAAGTGAAGAAACCAAACACATGATGGTAAGAGATGGATCTCTAAATGAAGGCTCTAATACTACGAAAGATGGAAGGAAAGTGAAAAAGAGAACAACCAGCAACAAGAGCCTTGGTGGAGCAGTGGGCTAATGCCTCCTTAAGTAACACCAGCTGCCTGCAATTAGTGCAGGTTCGCGTCCCACCAGGCTCAAGGTTGACTCAGCCTTCCATCCTTCCCAGGTAGGTAAAATGAGGACCCAGATTGTTGGGGGCAATTAAGCTGACTTTGTAATAATGCCGCTTGGGGTGTGTGTGTGAAAGCCCTAATAAGCAGGCATATACATAGAATGAAGGCTACTGCTAAGCTTGTAAGCCGCCCTGAGTCTTTGGAGAAGGGCGGGATATAAATGGAATTAAAATAAAAAATAAATAAATAAAACAAGGTGAATGGACAATGTGATAGTGGTGGTGGGTGCAACATTGGAAGACCCTGAAGGACTAGGTTAGGGACAGATCGCTGTTGAGACTTTCAACAAAATGCAGGGGTGTTCATTTGCTCCCTACCTGATTTAGAGCTCAATTGGTGTTTGCCTTGAGTAATCCCTGTTCAGAAGTCCACTCCAATTTTGCTCACTCCTTAACATTCCTTGGAGCAGCACTTTCCTTCTCCGGGGTCTGGCTATCCGGGCAATGTGGCCCCATGGCTTTAGATTCATCACCATTATTCCTTTCAACTCTGAAGCTTTGATGGCCTTTTAAAGAACTTTTGATTCATCTGGCGGGTTTGAACCTTCAAGGTTCCTAGGTTAATATATCTTTTACTTTAATTAATTAATTGGTATTGTGTACACATTCAGCTGCACTGCAGGCACGTTTTACAGTAAATATGTAGGTTGTTGTACCTGGTAGGTCTTGGTTGCTGATATCTGGTCTAGTTGCTCAGTTGTGAAGTAATTTTAATGAAGGAATTATAAAATTGCCAGGTTTTTCTGATTGGAAAACACCATGAAAAGGACACATCAATCATCATCATCATCATCATCATCATCATCATCCTTCAAACCAAGCTTAACATACATTCAAGTAGTTTTCTTTATCAATAATATTGAAATAACTCACCATTGTCTTATTTCAAATGTTTTTTTTTAAATTTCCCACACTAGCTTATTATTCCCTGGTGTTTTTCCATCCAAGGTATGAGCAGGGATGGCCCTGCCTAACTTTGTCAAAATCAGCTTGATCCAGATTCTAAAACACATCCACACAGTAATTTGGGTGATTAAACTTTTTCCTTGCGGAAATAAATCCTTCCTTCCTTCCTTCCTTCCTTCCTTCCTTCCTTCCTTCCTTCCTTCCTTCCTCCCTCCCTCCCTCCCTCCCTCCCTCCCTCTTTCTCTCTTCCTCTGCTGACTTCAATGTGACAGTGGGGGAGGGATACTTGAATTAGGGCAAATTCCTCCTTAGTAAGATGTGAAGTATAAGCAGCTCAGGTCTGTAGCAAATGCTGTGTTCTGCATTGCTAACAATCATCACCTAGGAGAGCACCCAAAATTATAACTGGAACATTAAAAGGTGACTTTTTAAATAGGTATTTCTCATCTGTCAGTTGAAAAAAATTGTTACACTGGGCCCTAAAACTTCTGAAATTAATAGGCATTGCATCCTGCTTATATATTTGTCTGATCTAAATGCTCCTATGGTGCGAAATGTTGAAGATTTATGAGAATTTTTTTAAAAAGAGTATCGAACTAGGAAATAGCAATCGCTCCTAAGAGTAGAGTTGAGAAGGAGGGTGAATTGCAATGCAAGTTATAAATTTGGAATATAGAAAGCTTTTGTTGTTGTTGTTATTCAAATTGGGGCAACCTTTTCCTTCCATTTGCCAGCACTGTCATGGCTTCTGTTTTTCCCATCTTTATAAACATCACAGTCAATTTCTACTGCCAATTCAGAGGCAAGGATTTTGGGCTGGCTTTGAACCCTCCTTGAAGCTGTGTCTAAAGTACAGTAGGAAGCTGCAAAAAGGATAACTAGAGTTTTACAGTCACATAGACTATACATTTTACTAAATGCATGGAAGAGCCATGATAGTTGCCCAGAGCCGTGTGACATGTTTCTTCATCAGAGAGTGACATCTGGCATATTTCTCTTCTTTCCCCCTTGCCCTTGTTAACTTTGCTTTCTTAAAGTTTCTCATGCTTACTGGGGCAAAAGACTGCTGACAGTTGTGTTTTTCAGACTGATACACATTCCTTTGCGGCTCAGAATTGCCAAATGCATAGTTCAACGTTTAGAAATCAGTGTCTGTGTCAGAGGCTGGCAAATAAAAGCTTAAATTGATTCAATCAATAACATACAGATGACCCTGAAAGCACATACCAAGCTAAACAACTATGTTGTGGTGAACCTCTTTCACAGCTACAGTAAAATGCATCTTGTCTTACCAGATATGGGCAAAATGGAATACATCAAAATTAAATGTGTAATGTAGTAGTCAAACAGGAGGTGGAGAAAACCAGTCCATTTTCAGTTGTGAAAATCACCCGGTGACTGTAGGGCAGTCACTTAACAGAATAATAGAGTTGGAGATCTTCTAGTCCGGACATGTCAAACTCGCGACGTCATGTGATATCGCAAGACGTATCAGGACTCTTTTGCCATCGCCGGCAATGGGGTGGGCACGGCATCCGGATGACGTGTCCAGCCCACAGGCCGGCAGTTTGACACCCCTGTTCTAGTCCAAGGGTCTTCAAATTTGGTCCTTTTATGACTTATGGACTTCAACTCCCAGAATTCCTCAGCCAGGCACGCTGGCTGAGGAATTCTGGGAGTTGAAGTCCAGAAGTCATAAAAGGGCCAAGTTTGAAGACCCCTGCTCTAGACCTCTGCACAAGCAGGAGACTATACCATTCTGGACAAATGACTCTCCAATCTCTTCTTAAAAACCTCCAGTGAAGGCAAGCAGTTCCACTGGTTAATTGTTCTCATTGTTAAGTTAAGTTTCTTCTTAGTTCTGTGTTGTTTCTCTCCTCCATTAGTTTCCATCCATTGCTTCTTTTCTTGCCTTCTGGTCCTTTGGTTAATAGGTTGGCCCCCTCTTTTTTGTGGGAGTGCCTCAAATATTGGAACACTGAAATCATGTCACCCCGGTCCTTCTTTTCACTAGACTAAACATACCTAATTCCGGAAACTGTTCTTCATATGTTTTAACCTCCAGGCCCCCAATCAGCTCTGATGTTCTTCTTTGCACTCTTTACAGAGTCTTAACATCTTTTTGTATTGTGGTGACCAAGGCTGGATGTAATATTCCAAGTGTGGTCTTACCAAGGAATTATAAAGCTGTATTAACACTTCATGTGAACTTGATTCTATCCACCAGTTAATGCAGCCTAGGACTACATTTGCCTTTTTAGTGGCTGCAGCACACTGGTGGCTCATATTGAAATGATTGTCCACTAGGACTCCAACATCCCTCTTGCAGTTACTGCTATTAAGCCAGGTTCCACCAACTCTATACCTGTACATTTGTTTTTCTTGCCTAAGTGCAAAACCTTACTTTTCTCACAATTGAATTTCATTTTGTTAGATAGGGGCCAGTGTTCAGGTCTGCTGAGATCCTTCTGGATCATCAGCCTATCATCTAGGACAGGGGTCCCCAACCCCTGGTCTGTGGACCAGTACCAGGCCGTAGCATGCCAGCAACCAGTCCACAAAAACAAGCAAAGCCCCATCTGCGGGATGCAGGCAGCACACAAAACCACGCCCCCTCCAGTCCACGGAAAAACCTCTCTCCATGGAACCGGTCCCTGGTGCCCAAAAGGTTGGGGACCTCTGATCTAGGATGTTGTGTATTCCTGCCAGCTTGATGTTATCTGCAAATTTGCTGAGTTCCCTTTCTACTCAGTGCAATATTTCATAGTGGCTTTATTGTGAAGGTGACCAGGCATAGCAATTCCTCTACTTGCAATTAGTTTTGACATCCATAATGAGAGTTTTCTTAAAAGTGAAAGCCAATGAGTGGTGCAATTTCCTTTAATATATGCAATGATTGAAAGATTAAACCTGTGTTGGGTTTCCCCCCCCTCCCAAACATTAAGTACTGTATTGACTTACAGCGGAACAAATTAAATCCTGCAAAATCTATGTTTGCTGGATTTTGCTAGGACAGAATTATAGATTTCTTGTAATTTCTACTTTGTGTTTGGAATAGTCATAAAAGATACATCCAAATTGATCAGAGAGTTGACTGTCCATCTTCAATAGACAGTGATATCTATTTCACTGGGTGGCCTGAAGTTCCACTTTCCTTTTTAGTGAAGTCTCAACTCCAGTTGGCTATAGCATTTGATAGGGTTTCCTCCCCCTCCCTTCATCCTGCCAAGCTTTTATGTTCTCTACTGATCAGCAGCTGCCACTTTTATCATCTTGCAGTTGATGGAAAAATGGCCCATTAAGTCAAATAACTGTCCTTGCTCATGTTTTCACACCTGTCTGAAAGCTCATTACTCCGGTTCAACTTTTACATGTCCAGGTTGGAACCCCTTTGTGTTCTTTCCTGGCTGGAAGTTTTTAAGAAGAGACTGGACAACCATTTATCTGAACCGGTAGAGGTTCTCCTGCTTGAGCAGGCTGTTGGACTAGAAGACCTCCAAGGTCCCTTCCAACTCTGTTATTCCGTTATCCTGGATGGTCCCCTTGCTTTCCTCACCTGTCCCCACAGTATTGCAAAGCATCCCTTCCCTTTTGTCCCCTCCTCTGTTCAAATCTTTGCAACCCAGTCCTGTTGAAATGAAAGAACAAATTTCATTGAATGGTTCTTTGCTTACACAGGCTATTCTATTCTATTCTATTCTATTCTATTCTATTCTATTCTATTCTATTCTATTCTATTCTATTCTATTCTATTCTATTCTATTCTATTCTATTCTATTCTATTCCTCTACTCCATTCCATTCCATTCTTTCATAACTCCTATTCTATTCTATTCTATTCTATTCTATTCTATTCTATTCTGTTCTGTTCTGTTCTGTTCCGTTCCGTTCCGTTCCGTTCCGTTCCGTTCCGCTCCGCTCCGCTCCGCTCCACTCCACCCCATTCTTTCATAAACTTCTATTCTATTCTGTTCTGTTCTGTTCTGTTCTGTTCTGTTCCGTTCCGTTCCGTTCCGCTCCGCTCCATTCCATTCCATTCCATTCCATTCCATTCCATTCTTTCATAACTTCTATTCTATTCTATTCTATTCTATTCTATTCTATTCTATTCTATTCTATTCTATTCTATTCTATTCTATTCTATTCTATTCTATTCTATTCTATTCTATTCTATTCCTCTACTCCATTCCATTCCATTCTTTCATAACTCGTATTCTATTCTATTCTATTCTATTCTATTCTATTCTGTTCTGTTCTGTTCTGTTCTGTTCTGTTCTGTTCCGTTCCGCTCTGCTCCGCTCCGCTCCACTCCACCCCATTCTTTCATAAACTTCTATTCTATTCTGTTCTGTTCTGTTCTGTTCTGTTCTGTTCTGTTCCGTTCCGTTCCGTTCCGCTCCGCTCCATTCTATTCCATTCCATTCCATTCCATTCCATTCCATTCCATTCCATTCCATTCCATTCTTTCATAACTTCTATTCTATTCTATTCTATTCTATTCTATTCTATTCTATTCTATTCTATTCTATTCTATTCTATTCTATTCTATTCTATTCTATTTATGTAGCCACCCATCTCAGAATAAGTGACTTGGGACACATTCCCTTCTTGCAAGAAAGTTTCTATGGAAGTACCGTACATGGAACATAAGAACGAAGGAGCAGCTCCCTTTGTTTTGATCACTGCAGCATCTCAGCAACAATAGTGCAATACAGAGGAGGGGAAAGAGAAAGTGGCTGTGTAAGTATTCTGCGTTAGAATAAAGGAATGGGTGTAAAAGGAAGAAGGAAACTATGTCTAAAGGAAAACTACAGGCAGACTTACCCAATCTGGGGCCAGCCAGCCAGCCAGCCAGCCAGGCATGTATGGGAAGGTCAAGAAGCAGGAAAGAACCCATCAGAATCTGCACTAGTGATAAATTCAAATTCAAATTCAGAATTGAGCTGGAAGGGACCTTGGAGGTCATCCAGACCCTATACCATTTCAGACAAGTGGCTGTCCAGTCTCTTCTTAAAAACCTTAATCTAGAGCAAGCACCACCATGGGGGTCTTGCCAACACACTGCAATTCAGGCCAGCGTTTTAAAAACTGGCTTTCAGAATGCTGGAATCAGCATGGGAGAGAAACACTGCTACAGTGCAAAATTGCTTTAGTTTCCCCCCCAGCTATATCAAATGCCAGTGCAACACAACTCTTCACCTCAAGGAAAACCAACCCCATTTTATTTGGGGGTTTAATATTTATGCAAAGTGTAAACAATAATAGGTAGCTATGCAATGTAGGTAGGCTGGTGATCTTGCAAGTAGCTTCTTAGAAATAATAATAATAATAATAATAATAATAATAATAATAATAATAATAATAATAATAATAATAATAATAATAATAATAATAATAAGTTGGAAGGGACCTTGGAGGTCATCTAGTCCAACCTCCTGCTCAGGCAGGAAACCCTATACCATTTCAGGCAAATGGCTGTCCAGTCTCTTCTTAAAAACCTCCAGTGTTGGAGCATTCACCACATCTGTAGGCAGGTTGTTCCACTGGTTAATTGTTCTAACTGTCAGGAAGTTTCTTCTTAGTTCTAGGTTGCTTCTCTCCTTGACTAGTTTCCATCCGTTGCTTCTTGTCCTGCTTTCAGGTGCTTTGGAGAATAGCTTGACTCCCTCTTCTTTGTGGCAGCCCCTGAGATATTGGAACACGGCTATCATGTCACCCCTCACCCTTCTCTTCGTTAAACTACACATACCCAATTCCAGCAACCGTTCCCTATGTTTTAGCCTCCAGTCCCCCAATCATCTTTGTTGCTCTTCTCTGTACCCTTTCTAGAGTCTCGACATCTTTTTTACATCGTGGTGACCAAAACTGGATGCAGTATTCCAGGTGTGGCCTTACCAAGGCATTGTAAAGTGATATTAGTACTTCACGTGATCTTGATTCTATCCCTCTGTTAATGCAGCCTAGCACTGTGTTGGCTTTTTTGGCAACTGCAGCACACTGCTGGCTCATATTGAATTGACTGTCTACTAGGACTCCGAGATCCCTCTCACGGTTACTACTATTGAGCAAGGTACCACCTATACTATACCTGTGCTTTTGAATTTTCCTGCCTAAATGTAGAACCTTACTTTTTTCACCATTGAATTTCATTTTGTTAGATAGCGCCCAGTGTTCGAGTCTGTCCAGATCCTCCTGTATTTTAAGCCTATCTTCTGGAGTATTATATTTTGACAGAGTGAAACCCAGAACACTACCTTCAAGTGATAGCTTGCATATCGTATTTCCCAGGAAGACTAAACATACTTTAGGATCTTTTTTTTTTAGCCTGTAAAAATTGGCAACATTTATTTATTTATTTATTTATTTATTTATTTATTTATTTATTTATTTATTTATTTATTTATTTATTTATCTATCTATCCAATTTCTACACTGCCCATCACACTCGCGTTCCTCTGGGTGTTTTACAGATAAAACAGTGAAATAATATAAAAGCCACAGTTGAAAACGAGTTAAAAACCAGATTAAAAGAAAGTGAAAAGGAACAATTTTGAAAGATTAAAAGGCAGAGGGAGTGCATTCCCTGTACCGATTGAAATGTCCTTCAAGGAGCCTTAGTATTCAAAATCACACTTTTTTATTGTTAGATTTAATACCTAAATCTAAATCTAAGATCGATTGGGGTGACAGAGAATGCTGATCCAAAGTCACTTGGCTGGCTTTCGTGGTTAAGAGAGGTCAAACCCACGGTCTCGTGCTTTCCAGTCCAGCCCCTTAACCATTACATCCCACTGGCTTTGGTCTATTTATTTCACAAATGCGTGCCGAACAAATGCATGTGTAGAACAAATGATGTCACAAATAAGAACATTTAATTTCACAGTTCAAAAGGGATAATCCTTCCACATATAGAGGTGGTCCTTGACTCACAATCATTCATTTAGTGACCATTCAAGGTTACAACGGCACCGTAAAAGGTAACTTATGACTGTTTTTTCACACAACCCCATGGTCACATGATCAAAATTAGGACGCTTGGCAACTGACTCATATTTATGACGGCTGCAGTATTCTGGGGCGATGTGATTACCTTTTGTGACCTTTGGACTAGAAAAAATCAATGAGAAAGACAGATTCCCTTAGCAACAGTGGCGAGAAAGGTCATCACAAGCAAATGAGGCAAAATTCACTTAACAACCGATTTGTTTAGCAATGAAAGTGACGGGCCCAACTGTGGTTGTAAGTTGAGGACTGCCTGTATCTCACATTGGATTACGATTTGCGCATTTGCGCAGACAGCCACTGCACTAAAAAGAGGAAGCTTTTGTTCTGTACCAGCCTGCTATCGGCCCTGCAACAAAAGCAGGGACGACTCCTTTACAAACGGCAAGAGGCTGGAATAACGTCTGCCACATTTATTACTACAAAAACAAACAAGACACGAACCAAGATACAGGAGCTTTGAAACACTATCCGAGCAGTTGCTTTCAGCAAACCAGCCCTCCCCAAACATTCCCTTTATAAAGAGTTCAGGGCGTGGCTTCTCTCTCCCTCCTTCCGAGAAGCCCCACAGCCTTCCTGTTTACTCCTATTTGACTGCCTCCTGCGTCGGGCGTCCTTGAACAGGGCCAGCTGTGGGTCATCTTCATCCACACTGTCAGGCTCACACAGCTGGGTCTCCATGGTGACCAAGTGGGAGGGGCCTGGCTGAGGGCAATCATCAGCAAGATCTTCAACCCCCTCAGCAAGGTCTTCAACACCCCCCTCCTCCTCTGAGTCGTCCGACCCAACTGCCGAACCCACAGGCTGACCCTGAATCACAACAGCTTTAGCCTTTGCTTCCTCACTATTAATTTCTAAATTAGCCCAATCTGCCATTTGTACGATGCAGTTTGGAATGCCTGAAAACAATTGGGATGTGCAGTTTTGACTAGGAGGGGGAAACGCTTCCAGTGGACTAAAGCAAGAATCAGATCATCTGTAACCACTATTTTTTTTGTGGGGGTGTGGGATTGGGGCAGTGGCAGCTAAAGAATGTGGGACACAGACAATGTTGGTCACGTGGGCTGTCACCCTGTAATTCTGAATAATTATCCTATTCATGCAGCAGACTCAGATATTTTTCCAGAAGGAGAATGAGATGCAGTGAGTCACAGCATGGCAGGATAACCACTGTCAAGTTCCTAGTTGAAGGATGACAACACGATATCTGGAAACCTTCCAAGATGTGTTGTGTTACCTAAAAGTAGACATATCTGTGTATGTTAATGGGGGTAACGTGGGGTGAGAGATTGTTTCGGAGACTGAAAAACAGACAGGGGAGTTCAACTGGTCTGAGGAGATGCAACACAGTCCAGATGTGACATCTGTGGGAAGGAACCTTTTCAAAGAGACTCTGCTTTAATTAACTCATTATAAGTCTGGCTGGAATTTTCCGTTTTTTAAGTCTTTTCTATTGCTTTTGAGGAATTCATGTGGGCTTTTGATGCTATAAATAGGAATAGACTTTGGCAAAACCTTGGGGCTTTTTCAACAGATTGCAACCTTTTTATTCTTGTCAGAAGCCTTTACAGGATAAGAACTGGATGTGAGGTATATTTTTCCCCAGAGATATTTGATTAAAAAGATACCCATTCAATATTCAAGCAGAGTTTCAATTCTGGCTTCAATTTTGTCCAGTTTTGATGTTGATTCTCTGAACAAGAGCCTTGGTGGAGCAGTGGGCTAATGCCTCCTTAAGTAACACCAGCTGCCTTCAATTAGTGCAGGTTCGCATCCCACCAGGCTCAAGGTTGACTCAGCCTTCCATCCTTCCGAGGTAGGTAAAATGAGGACCCAGATTGTTGGGGGCAATCAAGCTGACTTTGTAATAATGCCGCTTGGGGTGTGTGTGAAAGCCCTAATAAGCAGGCATATACATAGAATGAAGGCTACTGCTAAGCTTGAAAGCCGCCCGGAGTCTTCGGAGAAGGGCGGGATATAAATGGAATTAAAATAAATAAAATAAAATAAAATTTCATCCTGAAACAAAGGTAACTTCCATTCCCCAAAGATAGTTGGGTTATTTTTCCCCAACTCTACTGGATAATTCTTTCTTTTATTGAAAATGGCTTCCATAGAGGTTTGAACTTTTCTGTTAGGAGAAAGGCCAAAATTCTGCTCTTCCAAAGCTATTATAAGGAATATACAGTAATTAGTGAATTATTGGACACTGAATAGAGCAGAGCAAAATTGTTAGTGAACATTATGCTCTACCTCAGATTGCAGTATCAAACTACTTGGCTTTATCCTCTTGAATCTCCACGATACCATAGTCTAACTGTCCAGCTGAATATATGCAGTGAAAATAGCTAATAAAGATCTACAGTCATCATCCTTATCTACTATTAGACAAGGCACGAGGCTTCTTCTTTCTTCTCAGGCAACATAAATGGTTAAATAGTGTCTGTGAGACATTTCTGTCCAGACTGATAAAGGACTTATGAACCATTGGCAGAGTTCTTGTAAGTTGGCAAACTATTTAAGTGGAGTTTTCCAGAAAAGTGAGGATGTCATTGGTGTGACCGTCAGCACTTTTATCAAACCTATGTGGGCATTTCTTTCTCTGAATGGCATTAGCCATGTGGCTCTGGAGAAGTGGAATAAGTTGAAAATGTCATAACATCCTGCCAATGAGGGACGTGGTGGCTCAGTGGGTTAGGATGCTGAGCTTGTCGATCAAATGGTCGGCAGTTTGGCGGGTCGAATCCGAGTGCCGCGCAGTGGCGTAGCATGGGGGGTGCAGGGGGGGGCCGGCCGCAACATCTGGGGGGCGTGCTCGCACTCGCAGCTCTCTGCCCCTGCCTGGCTCACTCAGGCGTGCGGGTTAGGGGGCGCAAATTACTTGCCTTGCCCCGGGTGCTGACAACCCACGCTACGCCACTGGCCGCGTAACAGAGTGAGCGCCTGTTACTCGTCCCAGCTTCTGCCAACCTAGCACTTTGAAAGCACGTAAAAATGCAAGTAGAAAAATAGGGACCACTATGGTGGGAAGGTAACAGCCTTTGGCGTCTAGTCATGCCGGCCACATGACCACGGAGACGTCCTCGGACAAGCGCTGGCTCTTCGGCTTTGAAACGGAGATGAGCACCGGCCCCTAGAGTTGGAAACGACTAGCACACATGTGCGGGGGAACCTTTACCTTTACCTTATCCTGCCAATAATATACAGATGCATGTTTATCATTTGATATCTCAATTCTTCTGTGTTATCCAGTTTTAATTTGCATTAATGGTGTTTATTTATGTTTCAATTTATACAGTATTTTGCACCAAATGGTACTATTTTGGGGTGAACTTTGTTCATAATAAATTAAATATGAAAAAAGTTTGTAAGATTGTGATTTTACCCCAGGCTAGGTTTAAAAATGCTTTTCTGAAATCTGCATGGCTTATTGCTGCTTTGACTTGCCAGCTAACTCCTGATAGGTTGGAAGTTCAAATTGCTAGAAGGAATGAAAGAAACTCCACTGCTTTATCACTACCATCCTAGTTATGAAAGAAGGACATAAAGATGTAGGAACAAGTTTCTCACTTTTTAAGTCAGATAGGGTTCAGTTTGTCATGCAAATGGTAAATCTTACCATTTTACTCCGGAAGAGATGGAAAGAGAGACAAGGATTATCTGTTACAGTCAGTGACTACACAATATAAAAAGATGGCTATATCAGAGATGACTTTAGGATAATGCTCCCCAGAATGGGACAACTTGCCTTGACCATGCCACCACAGCCAATTCAACATGGCCATCTCAACACAGACGACTCACCAAATTGCTATAGGACAACTCACCACGGAACAAGGCACACAGAATAACTCAACAGAATAAATGTAATCTGCCACTGTTTCTTTGACATAATTTCCATTTTTGTCAATAGAAATAATGTCAAAGAAACAGTGGTAGATAACATTTAGCGTGCTGAATTATTCTGTGTGGAATTTTCTGTGATGAGTTGTCCCATGTCAAGTTGGCCACAGTGAGTTGTCTCTTAGAAAGCTGGCCACAGTGAGATGGCTGTGATGAGTTGGCCATGGCAAGATGACCCTGGTGAGATGGCCATGCTGAGTTGGCTGTGGCGAATTGTCCTAGACTGGCCTAGCCCACAGAATTGATATATAGACATTTTATGTTCAGAGGGTTCATAGAACATCTGATAAAACCAAATCAGGCTTACTTTCCTATACCTAAAATTTCCAGCATTAGCTTTCCTGAGGAATATTTCTCCAAATAATGCACTAAGTATACAGGTAGTCCTTGACTTATGACTGTCCCTTAGCAACCAAAGATACAACAAACATCCCCAGTTTCAAAGTTCCAATGTTACCCCCTGTGGCATGTAACTGCATTTAGGGAGTTTGGCAACCAGCCCAATTTATAGCCACTTGTAGCATTCTGCTGCCATGTGACCAAGATGTACAATAGGTTTGCTGGAAACTGGGGTTTACTTCCAGTTTCTGTCAAAAAATTGGTCCAGAATGAATTCACTTAATGACTGCAGTGTTTGCTTAATAACTGCAATGTCTGCTTTATGATTGACATGTTTGCTTAATTACCATCACAAAAAAGTCATAAAAATAGGTTCAGTCATGTAGTGACCCACTTTATGACTGTTTTGACTTACTGTCATAAATGCCAGGATCAATTACCATTGTAAGTCGAAGACTACTGTATTGAAAGATAATGATCGCAACCTACACACTATAATTTTACCTACTTCTCCGTCATCATTTCCCCAATCTATTAGTCAATTATACTTGAATTACATTGAACAAGAGATCGCTGCAACAGACCTATATGAAATATATAATAAGTCAATATTTAACAACTAAAATGTTCAAATAAGAAATGATTAATTTTTTCTTGGTTGGGGAATCCAATACAAATATGCAGGAAAATCTCTCTTAAGCATTCACCACTGATTACAATGGAAGATTTATCACAATGCTGCCTTAAAATAATGGACAAGCCCTCTTTCTAAAGTCCAAGTACAATGGGTAATTTAATAGATAATGAATACATTATTCCACATGATTGTAGCCAAATACAAAGAGTAATTCTTTTGGAGGAATGTAAGAACAGTATCCTGTTAAAAGGGTAGAGATCCATACATATTAGAAGCCCTTTTAATTTCAGGTTAAGACAGAAATTGAGAAGAAAATGCCTATGTTACATTTATGTTTCTTTATGCAAGTAGCTTTATTAATCGAAAAAGTAATTTATTCCAGTATCATGGCAGTAAGTCTGATTATTATGTCCATTTATATTATTATTAGCCTTGTGAGGTAGTCAAGAAAAGAAGTATATCCAGCAGCACTAGATAAAATGTTATTAAGGAGTGTCCAAGGGAAGAGAATAACTGATCTATAGGGAAGTTGGAAAAGTTTGGCTCTGTCTACCTAAATGTATACATTCCATACTCCTTGCATATGTTCTATGAAGGTTTTTTTTATTCCCAAACCAGGTAGAATCTTGACTGACATAATCTTGCCATCTAAATGAGATACAGTCTATCTCTAATCTGGTGGTGGCATCAGAAGTTGAGTAAGGAATGTGTGCTATAATGTCAAGAATTCATTTTGCATTTGTTCAAGGATTGAGATGTTTTTGTAAATACCCATATACCCAGTCATCTTCTTCCTTTTCCTCATAATCAGATTATGCTAGCTGCGTAAATTGTCATTTGGTTGCTTTTGACAAGTTATATTCCTTTTATGATATTTCAAAAGCATTTGAAGTAGCATGAATTGTGGGTACCTAGTCCATTTTCAATCTATATATCTCTCCCCCTTCTCATACAGAAATGGTTTTGCCATGGTTTTGTTTTATTAAAGGTTATTTCAAAGCATTTTCATGAGAGTAAGATCAAAGTTAGACTTCTAGGGGGAAAATGGCGAACTGAAGACGGCTCCTCAAAAGTGGAGCCAACAGCTGGAGTGAAGATCTGACAAATAGACTGGCTCTTTGTAATTCCTCTCTGGAAATTGTGTTCCAGACAGTTGCTCCTCTTGTGGAGAGCACAAGGATGAGTCTCCAGAAGGTTGACAGTTGAGGGAGTAGCCATTTTGCTCAAATCACAGTTGACATCTTGAAAAGGACATTGGGTTCGCACGCTTCCTTTTTTTTAATAACTTTTGGAAATTGTTTATTAACTGCTTTTTATCTGTTTTAGATAAATAAACTTTACAGCACTGGGTTAATTTCCTTCAATCCTTAGCAAAATAAATTTTAAAATACAACTTTAAAGATATTGAGTGATGAAAAGAAATCAAGTTCTAGGACATTACTTTATAGCAGGCATGTCAAACTGCTGGCCCACAGGCTGGATGCGTCACACCCAAACCGCGCCCACCCCATTGCCGGCAATGGGGAAAAAGTTGCAATACATCGTGTGATGTCATGTGACATCGCGCATTTGACATGTCTGCTTTATAGGATTAAAATCAAGATTGCTAAAAGTAAAAGGAAAGAATATAAAGTTGGTTTATTTGATCAAGATTAACATAATTTGTTGTTATCTTTGGTAATCCTTAATGGATTTTTCCTGATCAGGATTGAAATGATAAGATTGTAAGGATTTGATTATTGATAAGAGATGGGATGTGGGAAGAAGAGATATTTGTTGTATTTTAAGAGAAAGTAATAAATTGCTAAAATTGCTTATATATGTGATGAAGAGTAATTTTTTATATATTTATTTATATTACATTATTTGTTTCATTTCTATTTTTTTCCTTTCTGTACCTTCTGTTTTTCTTTTTATTCTTTTGTTTAGTTTGTGTCAGCTTTATTATTGTTGTAATTATAATTTTAATACAGTTACTATAAAAAGAGAGTAAGATCAAATTTCAGTTCATTGCCCAATATGCCAAAATATGTAAGCATTTGAAGAATCACAGAATTCCTGTTAAGATTAAAATGTAGCACTTTATAGGATTTCAAAGGTATTAATAAGTGGCTATCCAGATAAGTTAAGGAAAGCTGTGCTGGCAAAGTAGTTAGAATGCAGTATTGCAGGATAATTTCAACTCACTTCCAGCAGTTCGATTCTGACCGGCTCAAGGTTGACTTAGCCTTCCTTCTTTCTGAGGTCAGTAAATTGAAGACCCAGAATGTTGGGGGCAATAAGAGCCGTGGTGGCACAGTGGTTAGAATGCAGCATTGCAGGTTAATTCTGCTGACTGCCAATTGCCAGCAGTTCGGCAGTTTGAATCTTACTGGCTCAAGGTTGACTCAGCTTTCTATCCTTCTGAGGTCTGTAAACTAAGGACCCAGTTTGTTGAGGACCCAGATTGTTGGGGGCAATAGGCTGACTCTGTAAACCACTTAGAGAGGTGGTTTACACGAAGCCGAAGACACCAGCCTGAAGATGACGAGTGGGACCTCGCCGAAACATCGCCAAGAAACCTTCAATCCTACACGGGAAAAGACCTGAATACACCAAGACATATATATATATATATATATATATATATATATATATATATATATATATATATATATATATATATATATATATATATGTGTGTGTGTGTGTGTGTGTGTGTGTGTGTGTGTGTGTGTGTGTGTGTGTGTGTAAATTACTAACAAAGAATTAAAGGGAAACTTTAATTCTTTGTTAGTAATTTACACAAATATATGAATTGTCCGGTGTGACTACTGCCTGTTCGATAGCCTTCAAGATAGGCTGAAAACAGGAAATAAAGATTTGCCCCATGTTTGGGGCCTAGCAAGGTAATCTAAATAGTTAACATTTGAAACATATATATATATATATATAGCCTTGGTGGAGCAGTGGGCTAATGCCTCCTTAGGTAACACCAGCTGCCTGCAATTAGTGCAGGTTCGCATCCCACCAGGCTCAAGGTTGACTCAGCCTTCCATCCTTCCGAGGTAGGTAAAATGAGGACCCAGATTGTTGGGGGCAATTAAGCTGACTTTGTAATAATGCCGCTTGGGGGTGTGTGTGAAAGCCCTAACAAGCAGGCATATACATAGAATGAAGGCTACTGCTGAGCTTGTGAGCTGCCCTGGGTCTTCGGAGAAGGGCGGGATATAAATGGAATTAAAATAAAAAAAATTATATATACATATATGTAGATCTTTGGTCATTCAGGTTTTTCCCCACGTAGAATTGAAGGTATAAGAGCAATGTTTATGCATATATACAGTATATATATATATGCATAAAACTATAGGATGTAACCATGGTTTGAGATACACCCTTCCCCAGCACACACATACATATTAAAAGGTGTTTTTTTTTAGCTTACCCCAGCCTTTGGTTTTGCTCCAGAACCAGCCATTGGGATAGGAAATGCTTTATCTGCACCATAGAGAGTAGGAGGTAGCGGAGGTGATGGTGGTGGTTTGTTCTTTTGCTGGTTATTTAAAGTAACGATGTCTACTGTACCTCCAGGAAGTGATTCTGAATCCTTTAAAAGAGAAGTAAAATTCTTTAGTGACTGCACACACATGATGATAGTGCTGTTAACTTTGTGGAATACGTTAAAGCATACTCATTTCTTTCCCCCGCCTTATTGTACTAAGATTGCCGTCTATATCTGCTGTTCCGTTACTGAAAAGTACCTTAAAGATCAAAGCTTTAGTGTGCTACACAAAGAAAAGAATAAACGTAGTTTTGTTCAGGAGTCTGTAGTTTCAAAATTCTGGCCTGTTTTCTCTTGAGAATTCCTGTGCATATCATATTATGTCTTCATCTTTTGTCTTTGGAAGCATTTGAAACCTTTAGCAACATCTGGAAATCTTTAGCCAGTTGGAGTGACATCATCACATGGAACCTCGTGCAGGTGAAATCTCCTATTGCTTCTTTTTTTCCATTTAAAATGTGAACCAACATCTGATAATATTCTTTTTTTTTCCAGGGTTTTAAGCCCTCTGTACCAGCATACCGTCATTGCATACAATTAAGTCCCTTTGAATATACCAGGACATGCACACCAAACTGTATATTGGGTTATACGGGGTGCCTATGAGGTAGGATGGGCTATATATCATTTTAATAATTTAATTTAATTTAATAATTTGATTTCTATACCGCCCTTCTCCCGAAGGACTCAGGGCAGTGAACAGGGCAATACACAATAAAAATATTATACAAAAATTAAAAAGTCATTAAACATTATGCCCTTAAAATTAATACATATTACAATTAAAACTATTTATAAAAACCCAACCCCATCCCATCAGACCAGGCCAGCTTGTTCGAAGAAGAAAGTTTTGAGATCGCGCCGGAAGGAGCGAAGGTCGGGGGCCATCCGGAGCTCAACCGGTAAGCTGTTCCAAAGGTCTGGCGCGCCCACAGAGAATGCTCTCCCCCTGGGGGTCACCAATCGGCATTCTTTGATCGGTGGCACAATTTTGAATTATGTGTGATAATGCATCTCTTTTTAAAAAGAGATATGATATTCAAATGCATGTTCCCAGCGTCATTAGTTAAAAAATTCTTATAGGGAATCATTCAAAATATGCCAGCCTCTTGAAGTTTACAAATGATTAGGTCGTTTTCTTCGTTTTCTTGCTTTACATATAAAGTTAGCTTTTGTAGCCTTTCTTGGGAGGACTCTGTCGTGAAACACGTCATGTAAATGATTTAAAGAACCCAGCAAACAAATACGGTCTGTAGCAGAACCTGTGCAACACCATAATTTCTACAACATAATGAAATTTAATTTATTCAGTTTAACTCTATCCAATTCTAAATATGATTCAATATCATAGAAATAATTACTTGTCCTTTCTCTGTAATCCTTTGGTGCAATAGATTTGGGTGGAATTATTTGGGGCCAGACCCTGAAATTCTTTTTAGAAAGGCGGGATTTTTAAGCAGTCCCTGAGACTTTATTGAAAGGTACTGTATAATAAATAAAACGAGAAAAGCTGCATCCATACTTCCGTAGCTTTTCCAATTCAGCACCAGCAACATCAGATCATTCGATTGGTTTGACTTTCATTCTGCCTTTAAAAAACGGAGAAGCTCTGGCACGTTTGGGAAACTTGGAGCAGATTTGGTCTAAGAATCTTATCATTCCCCAAGCATGGAGGGAGTCAAAAGGCAGAAACAGAAGCCAGCTCTGCCTTGTTGCCTCCAGATATTCTAGACTAGAATTCCTAGGAAGCACAATGAGAACAGCCTCTGGAAGGCAGAGCTAGATCTAACAAACAGAACGAGAAATCTATCTTTATGTTTTGGAAACTGCAGATACTTGAGCTGAGAGGACAATGGGAGCAAGAAAAGAAAAAGAAGCAACAAGGCAAAAATGTGGCAAGTAAATATAAACAACTGGAATAAAAGGTTGAGCGGACTTACGGCCATGGGCTTTTCTGGGTGGGTCAACGTGCTGGAAGGTGAAGAGCTTTCGCTGAGAGCATTCTCAATATCCTGGTCCAGCTGATCCAGTTTCAGAATGAGTAGTACCATGGAGTCCAGTCGTGACTGATGCTGGTCTCTTGCTTCCTGGGGATTAGAACACACAGTTACAGAATCTGAAAGGGCACTTCTGGGAAGGAATAAAAAACTCTCTGTTCTCTAATTTAACAAAACAGGGTTGAATAATAGGCAGCAAGCTCACATTTGGGGAGAAAAGGAGGAGGAGGAGGAAAGGGGTGGAGGGAGCACTGGGCTACATTCTCTCATCAATGGCATTCTTCACACCAAGAAGCATTTTCCCTCCATTTTGCATCTCTGGCTGGAACCGGATCAGAAGTAAGCTAGCTTAGCTGAGGACAATCCCTGCAGCCTGATGCCCAATTTGCTTACCATTTCCCCTCTTGTTCTTGCTACCTGAACATTTTGATCAGGCAAGCCACAGGTAGGGAACAGATTCACAAGTGAGTCCTCTGCAGGACAGTTTCACTGGAGAACTCGGAACTGGGTATTTTGAATTCTGGCATGAAAAAAGGCAGGGATTTAGACTGCAGTCTGTCTGGTCCCATTCTGCATGGGAATCATCCTGCACAAAGCATCCAGTTCTAAGGGCAAGGCATAACTAATGAAAAAGCCTTGAATCATAATTTAGCAGATGGATATTACAGTCCAATATGGCTAAAGCCTATGTTGTTCATTCCTGAGGATTCAGTGCCACCAGACCATGTCTATTAAGATCAACTTGGACTTATCTCTGACCAGGAGCATATATATTGTAAGGATACATTGTACCTGATAATATGGGGACATTGAAATATCATGTCGTGGCTGCCATTCTGCTAGACAAGCATTGCAACCCTGATATTTAGCAATGGGGGGGAGGGAAGATAGGATTGGAAAGTAGGGAAGAAGTAGGGAGGGATGGAAACCAAGCCATGCTGGCCCGAGGAGTGAGAAGCCCGAGGAGACTCACACTCATTGGTAGCAGTGAACAAGGACATACATTCAATTTCACAGCTACTAAGATTGTTGGTCAAGCAGGTACAAAGATAGACAGGGAAGTGATTGAAGCCTGGGAAATGGGCCTCTCATCAATCAACAGGAGTGTCGATTTACCACCAGCTTATCAGGTACATAGGAGATGAGGACTAGGCAGCACAAGGAAACAACAGCCAATGACTTAATAGCTGAACTATCCAACACCTCAATCAACTGATAAGAAGCCACGCCCAACCAGACACCACATAAATACTACACATACAACAGCCCAAAGCACACATTCTGATAGAAAGAAATTTCCTGAGGATGGGCCACAGCATAAGTCTGAAAAGCTTGGAAGACTAAACCTCTGGTTCCAGTGACCGGCCCAGATTGGATTCTAGAAATCCAAACTTCAAAGTATCAAGCTACACATTATTTCATATAGAGCTGTGCAGCCTTTACTCAAAACATGGAGATAATAATTGAGATGATGCTGATGCCAATACAAGAGAAGTGGAGATTTCAACTTCTCTTCATAGCCTGATCCCTCCAAGGTAGAGTTATCCACAGGGATAAAATTTAGAAAAGCATTCACTGTCTTAGAGGAGATGATATGTTTGGGGAAAGACAGTATTGAATGTGTCTTTCATTATATCACCTTTATTTACATTGCTTTCTCTTTAATTTTTATTTTAAAAATATATTGGAGGATATGCTATATATTTAATGCAAAGTACGGCTGGACTCCTATTGTTCTGGTTCACACTGTTATTCAGATCTCTAGTCCTTTATCAAAGCTCAATAGAGTTTCTATTTCCAGTTTCTCTGCCTGTCCCTAATTTTCTCTTTGTTGAAACAAAAATCAAGAATAGAGAGGGGGGGAGGGCCATCAGATGGTATGTACTGATGAGAACAAGAAGTGGTTTTGAACCAACGAGACTAAATTTGAAAGTTCTCCAGGCTGTTGAGAAGAATCTACTTTGCTTGTGAAGAACATGGACCAGCTTTCATTAAATGTGGAGCCACATTTGACGATCCCAATTTCATTATCATACCAAATTCTTTTTTTATCCATGATATTTTATTCATGAAATTTTATTCATGAAATTCAATGGTGAAAAAAGTAAGGTTCTACATTTAGGCAGGAAAAATCAAATGCACAGGTATAGTATAGGTGGTACCTTGCTCAATAGTAGTAACTGTGAGAGAGATCTCGGAGTCCTAGTGGACAATCACTTAAATATGAGCCAGCAGTGTGCTGCAGCTGCCAAAAAATCCAACACAGTGCTAGGCTGCATTAACAGAGGGATAGAATCAAGATCACGTGAAGTACTAATACCACTTTACAATGCCTTGGTAAGGCCACACTTGGAATACCAAGCTCCCTTCCAACTTATTATTGTTATTATTATTATAAATACAGGCCATATTGTTTGCTGCACTATATACATTCCTGCATATAGAACAGGAACTCCACACGCTTTTCCTCACATATTTTTTGATACATTCCAGTCTGGAGGAAAAAGGAAATATACTTCTTTGGAATAAGCAAAGCATTCTACTGAAACATTTTTGCCTTATGCCCCAAATTCCATATAAGATCTTTGTTTTTCCATGGTAGGCTCAGGAAGTCCACATAAAAATTTGAGGTTTAGCCTTTCATAGTTGGAGCACAAGAAAACGTCTTGACTTTCTTTTGATCACCGATTGCCTGCATTGAGTACTATTTGCAAAACTTGAAGCTTTTTGGTGCTATGGAAATATTTATTTAGACGAACTGTAAACCACGAAGTCCAGAACAGTGAGAATTAAGAAGGGGGATTCACCAATGTTGCTAGCTACTGTACAAGGGAATCCTAGTAAGCTTTTTCATTTAATGTTATTGCCATATTGATGGCTTTGTTGCTCTTGAGATCTACATATCCCAGCCAAGCAGACTGGGGATAACGGCAGTTGTAGTCGAACACAGATTTGCCAGTACAAAGTCGAGAAAGGCTGTTCTCAAGATTACACACAGGACCTTCAGAAAATGAACTAAATCTCAAAATCCATGAAGTACGTATATGTTTTTAATTTTAAATGCGGTGGATTTAAAAATCAGGAGAGTGACACCACAAAAGTAAGCAAGCTTTACATTTGTCATGTGTAAGTTCAAAACAGCCACGATGTTCAGGTGAGCAGAACTCTCCCACATACTGTTTTCGGGAATTTTGCTTTCCAGGGCAATCACAGTAAATTAAATGCATGGGTGTTGGAAATGATTCTGCTGATTCTCTCACATAAGCATAGATATTAATTGACTACATGGCTGAGACAAAGCAGCTGACTGAAATGTTGCCTAGCATCAGTGCTTTTTTTGTAAAAGAAAAAGGTGCCGGAACTCACACATGTCATACAACCCACCTTGCCTACCCCACAAGGTTCCATCCAAAAAAGGTGCTGGAACTCCGTTCTGAGCATTCTGTGAGAAAAAAAGCCCTGCCTAGCATCCTAAACCAGCTTGGTGCTGATAGTCTGACAAGTTTGAGGAGACTGGCAGAAGCACTTCTTGCTACAGGAGAAGAAGATGATGATGAAGTTCCAGATCTCATGGAGAACTTCGATGAGGCTTCCAAAAGTGAAGCACATTGAATTGTCATGTTCAATAAAACCTGAAAATTATGTGGAGCTGCTATTTTATATCGTGACTTTTATTTGTAATATTTTGTACTGATCTTAGTCCTAAGATCTGTAATATTTGGAAACTTGGTTAAATGCAGCTGTCTTCAGTTATTGTTAATGCACAGTGCAAATGGGCTGGAAGTACACAAAGTGGAAAAGTACTAAGTCCAAAAGTTAATAAAAACTAAAGACTACATGGAAGAAGCTGATTATGTTTCTGTTTCTTTTTATTATATTTAGAACTGTAATGATGAGAGATTGCGGCCCAAGTTATAATTCTCCTCTACTCAGAGAAAGATATGAGAAACCATTGGATCTGTGCCACCTTCTTGGGAATGGCCACCAATGTGCTGGGTGAATATATGTGAGCTTAAAGTGCAGAGGAATGCACAGCTGTTTCTGCACACAAGTTCTGCGCACACTGGTTTCACTTCCACTTTGCTTGTGTTCATGATTAGTTAAAAAGAAGAACCGATTGTCTGAAACAATGAATAGATTTTACCTTGGAATCAGGAATGTCTGGAGAAGGATAGGCCAGACTCTCAGTAATTAATGTATTTCCTAAATATCCTGTTTTTTATATAATGTACTATATGTATGTATTTTTACTGTTATGTTTTTTCAATGCTTTTAATATAGATTTTGAATTTGGTAATTGGGGGACAACATAGAAATGCATTAAATAGATAATAATGAAAAAAGCAGAGTAAGTGGATACTGGGGCATCTACCCTTCACCATCTTATGCATGCTCATTCAAGGACATGAATAAATTTGTTGTGCATACTGATGCCAATAGTGGTTCAATCTTCTACAAGCACTACGCACAGTAGTGGGATTCAAATAGGTGAACAACCGGTTCTCTGTGTGGATGCTGCTTCCGGAAGCTCCTTCTGGGCCTGGGCAACAAAAAATTAGCTACTGGTTCTGCTGAACTGGTGCAAACTGGCTGAATCCCACCACTGACTACACAGGAAAGTGACCCAGAGACATTTTTGTTGTTCCATAGAACCAGGCCACATCAATGGAGCAACAGTAGAAGTTCCTTAGCTCTTCCTTTCTTTTACAGAGCAGAATACATCTGCTACAGAACTTAGAATATAGAATAATAGAGTTGGAAGGGACATTGGAGGTCTTCTAGTCCAACCCCCTTCTCAAGCAGAAGATCCTATTCCATTTCAGACAAATGATTGTCCAATCTCTTTTTGAAAGCCTCCAGTGATGGAACACCCAGAACTTCTGAAGGCTAGCTATTCCATTGGTTGATTGCTCTCACTGTTAGGAAATTTCTCTTAAGTTCTTGGTTAGTTTTCAACCATTGTTTCACTTGTTCAGCATCATTCTTTTTATATATGTATATATATAGAGATATTTCATTGGTTTTTAATTATAACAATCTCCAGTGCCTGGTGTACAGCGTGTTGTCTTGGTTTTTATTTTAACAAGAAAAAAAGGACAGTAATAATTAATTAACATTCAATAATGATTAAATTTGATAATTCCATAATTAATATATTAATTAATAGTATATTTCTTTGATCTTCCCTTCTCCCATTTGTATTTTCCTTCTTCAGCCTTAGCCAAAATATAATTCTTAATATTTTCAGTATATAAATGATTAGGTATAGTCATTTTTTACTGTATATTTATACAAATAATAATAATCTCTCTATATAATATTTTTTTCAGCTTATATTATTCTCCTAATTATTCTCATTAGTTCAGCATGCATCCTATTTTTATAAATTTTGTTCACTTAGATTCCCTTATATTGTCAGTCATAATTTCTTCATATTAGTCATCTCGCTGTCTAAATTTTCCCATTTAGGTACATCATCCCAATATTTTATGTCATGCATTATGAAAATACTATACCTTTTATCTGTCTTATATTATTTAGATATAACATCCTTTTTAATCAGTTTATATTTTAGGTAAAGGTAAAGGTTCCCCTGCACATGCGTGCTAGTCGTTTTCAACTCTAGGGGCCAGTGCTCATCTCCATTTCAAAGCCAAAGAGCCAGCACTTGTCCAAGGACGTCTCCGTGGTCATGTGGCCGGCATGACTAGATGCCAAAGGCGCATGGAACGGTGTTACCTTCCCACCGTAGTGGTCCCTATTTTTCTACTTGCATTTTTACGTGCTTTCAAACTGCTAGGTTGGCAGAAGCTTGGATGAGTAACAGGCGCTCACTCTGTTACGCGGCACTCGGGATTCGACCCGCCAAACTGCCGACCTTCTGATTGACAAGCTTATATTTTACTTATATATTAATAAAAGTTACATCAACCTACTATTTTAATATTTAATATATTATAAAACATACTATATTACTTAAATCTTATTATCCTTCTTGTTATAAGACTCCTTTATTGTTTGAAATTCTGTGTTTCTTTTAGCCATATTCAAACAAATGTTTATTTATGTAAAAAAACCCTCTGGTAGGGTGAGTCAAATTTCTTGTATCTGTCTCTGATCTTCTTCTTTTGCCATGTAATTTTCCAAGTTGATGTAATCTGCTTGCCCAACACTTCCTGTATTTTTACAAATGTTGTTAGGAATACAAAAGATGAAGTACCGTAAGTAAGATAAATTCTTTCTGTCCTCCAAACTTTAATAGTTCTCCTAATAATTCCATTTTTCTTGTTGTATCAGAACCTTGTAGATTTTTTTCTGTTTGAGTCAAATTGTAATTCTTTTCCTTTGTTATTTCATCAATTTGATCATACTCTTTTAGTTTGTAATCTGCTGTCTGATTTGCTTGTTCTTTTGTTGTTATTTCCTGGGTATTTTTTTTATTGTAGATTTAGATTGGAAATATGCTTATTTAAATCCTCAAAATTGTTTCGAATTTTGTCTTAGTTTGAATCTATTGTCATTTGTATTTGTCCTAACATTACATATATTTTCTCCAGGAAAGCATTTATCTTGCCTTGAAGTATTGCTTCTGGAGGCGCTTGGTTTTCCAGGCTAAGTCCTTCAGGAGAAAATATTGAATGGGGCATCCTGTCATTTTTTGATATGTATATGATATCCATGTTGTCTCCCTCCTTCAAATAATCTTTCATCAAGGTTTTAATTCAAAAGTCAATTTATCAGTCAGTCAGAATTACAGATTCAGTATATAAAGCCACTTTAAATCCTTCCTGAAAATTCTCCTCTAAAAGATTAGCCAAAAAGCCAAGGTTTCCCCCCCCCCCATAAACAATTCTTAGGTTTTAAGCAACAGTACAGGTGTTTTTTCTTCTTCTTTCAAACACTTTTTAATCTTATAGCTGGCTCTTCCTTTGTTCCCAGCTGTCTTCAATGTTATTTGCAATTCAGAGGAACAACTTTTTCTTTGTTTCTGGCCATTTTGCCAATTTCTGAGTCTTTAGTGTTCTATTCTCTGATTCTCCACTAGATGTCAGCAGTTATTTCTTTTTTCAGTTTTTCTTTCAATCAAAAAGTTATTTTTGTTATATATTTTTATAATTCCATCAGAAATTTTTTAGAGAATAATCTTGACCATTTTTTAGTTCCTAGATTTGTCCAGACTTAAATATTTTAAATCAAATTTTAGTATATCTCTTTCCACCTTTTATGTTAATTCGCTGCTTCCATCTGTTAGGGAATGGGGATATAGTCCCCTCCCTTCATTTCTGGAGGTTTTCTTGCTTTGGGGATCTTTTCAAGGATTTAAATAGTAGATAGAAGAAAGAAGATCAGTACTCTCACCAATTCCAAGCACGCTGTTCACCGATGCTTAGGTTCATGCTCTGGGACTTCGGCTGCAAGCAGCTTGGGCTAGACATTGATCTCACGCTAGCCTTTCTCCTGTTGGGTTTGGAGGGCTTTTCCCAGATCGACGGGGCACCCCTCTTTCACAGTCACCTCTCTGGGGCAACTTCGGACCCATCTAGGGTCTCCCAAAAAGGAAAAAACTAGCTGTGGGGAGCGGAGGTCCGCTCTCGCATGGCCATGTGCTGCAGACACAAAAACCAGAAATCAACTCAGAGAAATTATGTTGCAGTTGTTGAAGTACAACTTGTCTGCCAGTAAGTCCATTGGAGAGGATGCCATTTTGTCCTTTGTCTTAGGCAGCAAAGTACCTTTGGCTGCCCTGAAGAGCTGAGCAGAAGCTTTTCAGAAATCCCTACAGAGCTGCATGCAGAAGGAGAAATACTCACATTCAAGAATTTGGCTAAAAGCGCATTCAGAAATGTGGGTCTCTGATTGCCAAGTCAAGTATGCTGTGAAATACTTCAGTTTTTATTTGAATTCTACTCCAGGCCTTAAAACAAATATTTTGCATTTATTACTTTTCCATATGGTATACTGCAGAGTTTTAAACAGCTAGTAAATGTACTCGTAAAAAATTAAAGCTGACACACCTAAAAATCTACGTAGAAAATCTTGACCAGAATGCTGAAAGGGATAGCATTCATATCTGTTTATATATCTACTCCATGTCGATGTTAACATCTTTGAATTGGGTCAGGCATAGGAAATGAGCTGAGTCAAGATTTACTGTAATCACACTGATTGGAACCTGTGGTTTCACATAGAACTAAATCTAGATCCAACTTTTCTCTCTTATGAGACAAATCTTTCTTCCTTGTTCCCAGGACCAGTTTCTAATCTGAAACTGCATTTTTTCCCCCACACACCCAAAACATTTGACAAATTCAAATTATTTACTTTGACTTGGTTGACATAATACATGTGATATGGAAAGATAGTTCTGGCTACCATGGTTTTCTGGGAAATACTACACAGTGCATATTTTCCTACATGGAAGATCTGATGGAAGATGACAATGGTAATATTATAAATGTCATATGTGATTAGCGTGATAGTTACATTTGGGTTGGTCACAGTCACCCTGAGATTTTCAGTATTCCTTTATTTAAATGTAAATTCTGCTTCTGATGTAACAGTTGGCAATTTCCACTATTTTCAGTAATGATCCCATATAAGCATGTGGACAAAACTGATTATGTAATGGATTGTATATGTTCTTCTTGAGGTTAGGGATCAAGAGAAAACCTAGAAAATGTGCCGAAAATGCGTTCTTTAAAGCAGGGGTCCTCAACCTTGGCAATTTTAAGACTTGTCAACTACAACTCCCAGAATTCCTCAGCCAGCAAAGCTGAGCAAAGCAAAGCTGGCTGAGGAATTCTGGAACTTGTAGTTTACAAGTCTTAAAATTGCCAAGGTTGAGGACCCCTGCTTTACAGGGTTTTAGATGCCAAAGAGATTTCTATTTTATTTTATTTTATTTTTATTACATTTATATCCCGCCCTTCTCCGAAGACTCAGGGCGGCTTACAAGCTTAGCAGTAGCCTTCATTCTATGTATATGCCTGCCTGTTAGGACTTTCACACACCCCTCAAGCGGCATTATTACAAAGTCATCTTAATTGCCCCCAACAATCTGGGTCCTCATTTTACCTACCTCGGAAGGATGGAAGGCTGAGTCAACCTTGAGCCTGGTGGGATGTGAACCTGCACTAATTGCAGGCAGCTGGTGTTACTTAAGGAGGCATTAGCCCACTGCTCCACCAATAACACTAGTGCCTCAGATATATTATTTTGTATTTTCCATTGTCAGTATCAGTTTGATGAGAGAATTTCCAGTATCAGAAGCAGCTCCTGAAATTCTCTGGTACAAGGGTGACTTGTTATTGTTGTATTTTCAGATCTATTCAAGGGCAACTTAAACATACAGGCAGGAAGCAGGTGTGTTGAATTTAGGCCAAGAGCACTTGAGTTCTAACTTTCAGTCATTAGGTGGCCTTAAGCCAGTAACTCCCCTGCAATCCAACCTTCTATTTAGTAGAAGTCTTTTAAAATAGACCATCTACAAATTATTCATGCTCCTTGGAGGAAAAGCAAAAGCAAAATATAGTTTTACAAAAGCAAAAAAACAAAAACACCCAACAAAATAGCTTAGCAATTATAGAGTTATTTTCATCGAAGCGACTGGCGGAAGAATGGGATCCCAGTGAAATAACACAAAAATAAACACACAAAAAAATAGCCTTACAAGTCTTAACCATTTCACTGAAAGCAAATTCATTTGAAACACTGCAATGTGATGAAGTCTAATACTTCAGTTCTTATGTAGTGGATGTGCTACATATGTACACACAGGCCTTCCCTGATTCTTGGGGTTCTTGTGTGTGTACCTGTGCATGTGTTAGTATGCCATTGCCTCCTTCCTAGGACTCAGGGAGGATAACTGGTTCAAAGTTACTCAGCTTGCTTTGTGCCTAAGGTGGGACTAGAACACACAAAGTCCTAATTTCTACTTTGATGGCATAACCTGCATATCAAATTGGCTCTCTTTCGGCTATCTGCAGTCTCAATAGTTGTACCATTTTTATGATGGCGGTGACCCAGTGCTTATTTTCCACCTAAATATCATTTGATTACGAGAGGTTATCCAATGGTTTTGGAATTTATGCCCAGACGTGACGACTCATGGTTATATCACATGGGCAAGGGCTGGTTTTCATGCCATTGTAGCTGTCTATGAGAAATCTGGATCAAATAGTCAGAGCTGTAATAGGTCTTTTGTATCCAGCAAGCTTTATTTTTTTCTTATTCATAACAAGGCTCTCCAAACTTGGCAATTTTAAGACTTGTGAACCAACTCCCAGAATTCCCCAGCCAGCCATGGGGGATCTTGTGAGTTGAAGTTCACATGTCTTAAAGTTGAAGACCAAAAACTAAATGCAGAAATCTGTTAGTAGATAATAGCCAAACTATTTTTGATATGGTAAACAGCAAGTGGAAGATACTGTGCGATATCAGGCAAAGTGGTAAGGTTACCAAATGCACTAGAAATTCTAAGTCTCAATGAGACTTATTTCTAAAAAGAAAATGCATAAAGGATTATGCTGTAAGCCTTCAGTTCTACCAGTTTTCTGGACTGGCAAAGCAACCTTGCTCACCCATCCTCAGAAGAAAGAGTTCTTTTACAAAGATTGTTGGCAAAAATCCTTGAACATCTTTAATCCAGTGCCAGTTGGACTCAATTTAAATTTTACATTAATGTTATACATTGCATAAAATGTGGATGTCCTCATCCCTGTCTTGCTTTACTTAACGTCGGGTTACTCAAGCAGAATTGGACAGTTATGCCAGTCTTTTTTCAACTGAACTGACAAGTCAGACAAGCAAGGCAATACTCTATATCCCAATCCAGAGCTATCTGCCCCCCCTTTTTTTGCAAACAATCATATAAATCAGATGAAAGAAGCAATGTAATCTACAAAATCAACTGTAACAATTGCAACCACTTCTACATAGGACAAACATCATGTCAACTAAAAACCGGGATCCACAAACACCGGCTAGCAGTCAAATGCCACGATCCCAAATCCCTAATCGCTACCCACACTGACACCAAACAACACCAGTTCAATTGGAGCAATGCTAAAATCATTGGCCACACTACCACCCTGCACGCCCGGTAGTTCATTGAAGCCTGGCACTCCATAAGCAATTCCATCAACAGACTCATTGATCTACAACCAGCCTATGAACCCCTCAGAATCCAAATCAATCGAACAGCCATCCAGAGACCGAACCAACCCTCCCCCAGCAGTTCACCTTCTATGACCTTGGTCTGATATAATCTCCCCATCACCAGCCTCCCACTGATGACTCACACCTGGCCCATTACAAGACCCTCACTTGACGTTCCCACACCTGAAGCCCTTATAAAAAGCAGAACACTGACACAAAAATTCACTAAACACCATGGAAGATGTTACCTGGCCTGGTAACAAAACGTTCTGAAACCAACCCTCCTCCTCTTCCCCCCTCCCTCTTCAGAAAAGGAAGATAGACTAGTGGGACGGGGTGTATAATGTGGTCTAAGAAAGGGGGTTAAAGAGTAGTGGTGACACTACACGTTAAACTTCTCCTGATTATGCACGCAAACAACCAGAAGGCTATCCAAAAAAAGTAGAAGATGTTCTGTACCAGCCTGCTACCGGCCTTGCAGAAAAGGCAACCCCTTTACAGACAGCAAGAGGCTGGAATACGTCTGCCAAATTTATTACAAAAACAAACAAGACATGAACCAAGATACCGGAGCTTTGAAACACTATCTGAGCGGTTGCTTTCAGCAAACCAGCCCTCCCCACACAAGTCCTTTATAAAGAGTTCAGGGCGTGGCTTCTCTCTCCCTCCTTCCGAGAAGCCCCATTGCCTTCCTCTGCTTACTCCTACTTGACTGCCTCCTGTGTCAGGCATCCTTGAACAGGGCCAGCTGTGGGTCATCTTCATCCACACTGTCAGGCTCACACAGCTGGGTCTCCATGGTGACCAAGTGGGAGGGGCCTGCCTGAGGGCTATCATCAGCAAGGTCTTCAACACCCCCCTCCTCCCCCTCCTCTGAGTCATCCGACCCAACTGCCGAACCCACAGGCTGACCCTGAATCACAACAGAAGAAACAATGCTGGAGATTCCCACTGGGTTTGGCTGTTTTTGCAACTGCTATCATCGGCAGTGTAGGTTGTGAGAAAGTACAGGATACAAACCCATAAACTGAGTATTGAGTACATAATACTGTAAACAAAATTCTCCAACAATATGTCAGTAGAATCTTTGGTCAACAATGTGTATAGGTGTATATCTGTGGCTTGCCTTGCAGAGAGGTCAACCTTGCGATGTCACATGACGTCGCGCAGCATATCGGGACTGTTTTGCCATTGCCGGTGATGGGGTGGGCGCGGCTTCCATGTGAGGCGTCCGGCCCGTGGGCCATCAGTTTGACACCCCTGCCTTACAGTTGTCCTGAATTTAGTTACGAAACTGGTTATACAATACATCCTTTATCATATTTGTTTCTAGCCTTTTAATGTCAGATTCCAGAAAACTGTTGGCATAGATTCATGCTTGTTTGATTCTATGTGAAAATTGAAAAGTGATCAGCAACCAAAAGCATTCTTGTAAATGTAATTTCACGAGTGGCTTCCAACTTTGCCCATTTCCACTTAAATCACTGTTCTAAGACAACTGGAACCAGCTGCATAATAATGAAGAACTCTCAGTTTGAAAACTGAAGGTGGTACTGTCAGAGAAATGGCAAAAGGAACCCACATTTCAAGAAACCGAACAAAACAAAGTAGTTATATTTAATTCAGCATTTGCAATCATACTTGACCACTGAGAATTTTACCAAGCTTCTAAGACAGACATGTCAAACACAAGGCCCGGGGGTCAGATCAGGCCTGCGAAGTGGTTTCATGCGGCCCGCGAAGCCATCCTGGAAACAGTGAGGGAACGGCCCCCACTGCCTTGGCCCTGGCCCAGAGACCCTCCTCCTGCCAGAGACCCTCAGATCTGTCCCACTCCTGCCCAGGCCCCCATAGGCACCCTTGATGTGAATGATGTAGAGCTGGCCACGCCCACCCAATAGGCCATACACACTCTAGCCACGCCCACTCAGTAGGCCATACGCACTCTAGCCACACCCACCCAGTAGGCCACACCCACCCAGCCCCCTGAGGGCAACCGCAATGCTGATCCGGCCCTCAATGAAATTGAGTTTGACACCCCTGTTCTAAGATAAGCACAGTTTTTCCCCTATCAGAAGAATTGTAGCCAACAACCATTCATAATGGAAACTGAAGAAATAAAAAGCCAACTCTGTCTAGATTGATCCCCAGCCAAGGACACATCAGTGTGGGCAGCCTGTTAATGAAAATAGCAGATCTTGCATAGAGATTTAATTTTATTACAGTTACTACACAATAAAATAAACTATGAAAATAGTGTCCAACATATTTGATAGGATCTCTTGCATCATCAAAAAATCGAACTGAGACAGAAAATGAGCTTGTTATTTACACTCATTCATCTTTGGTGTTTATTTCCATAAACACCATTCAATATTATGTATGTGTGTAATTATGTATGTGTGTAACACAAGTTGGAAAACTTCAAACGTTGCAGACCTTGTACAGTATTTGGCTACCGAATCCCTAATTTAGTCACACACAATGACAAATTCTTATGTAGGATTAAGAATAAAGCAATTCATTTTCCAATTGTATATGTTTGGGAACATCCAAAATATTTACTACAACTATAAGGCACAGAGTAATTTTCTCCCATCTAGTGCCCTCCATAAAAGTTAGTCAACAAATCCCAACATTTTCCAACACAGTGCAGATATTTATATTGGGGAAGGTTGCACTACAGAATGCTTAAAAAAAAGCTTAATGATGTTCTTTCTCTGGGATAGTTCATCTGATTCAATTCATTCTAAATACAGAATCAAAAATATTCATCTAAAAAAAATAATCAGGTGCCCAGATCGAAGTGAAATCCCTTCGAACACCTGAATTCCAACTCTCCTGAAGCTACATTATCAACCAAGAGGAAATCTCTTTCAGACATACAGGTAGTCCTAACTATTCATTTAATGACTGAAGTTACATTGGCATTGAAAAAACTGACTTATGACCAGTCCTCACACTTATGACTATCACAACATTGATTTCTGACAAGCAAAATCAATGGGCCAGAAAGTGCTTAATGATGAGATTCATCATGAGATTCATTTAACAACTGCAATGATACATCTAACAACTATGATGTAACAATGATACATCTAACAGGAACTATCACTCTTTTGAAAGAAGAATTTAAAATAGTCCTGCTGACAAATGACTCATGAAGGAAAACTGAAGAATGAGGCAATGAACAGGCAGGCAAGCATTGTTTCAAGGGAATTGTATTACTGATAACAAATGAAGGAGGAATCCAGTTCTTGACTTCCAGTTTTGCATCGTAGTAACATTGTCGATCAATAGTGGGGCTCCGCACCCCACAATTGGTTTCTTACTGCCAGGGGACCCTAAATGGTCTAAAGTCACCCCGGAGAGGTGATGAAGGAGCCCCCCTATCAATCAGGGAAAGATGGTGGTTGATTCATTTGATCTGGTGGAAGCCCTCTCAACTGACAGGAGAAAGACTAGCTTCATTCTGGTGACTAGCCCAAGCTACTAGCATCTGAAGTCCAAAAGCACTAACTAAGAACAACTGTGAACAGCGTGTTTGGAAGTGGGTGAGAATATCGATCTTCTCTTCTCTATTTTGCAACTGATTTCCAGGAAAAGAACCCCAATAAGTAAAAAATCCTCTGAAAGTGAGAAGGAGGAGGATTATAACCCTGCTGTTCCATATACGGAAGCGGCAATTTAATTTTTATGGGGGACAGAAATACATTGAAATGGATTTACATAAAGCTATAGTCTGGATAAACCTGTAAAGTAGGGAAATTGTTAATATTTTCCATTTGAAAGAGTATTGATGAAATTACAAGAAAATAATTTTCTGTTTTAAAAGTTGGAAAATAAATAGTTACTGACATCTAGTGGTGGATCAGAGTATAGAACTACAGCTGCCTTGGCTCAGAAATTGGCAAGATGCCCAGAAACAGAGAACAACTTGTTCCTTTAATCCTTAGTGACTCTTAGCTAAATAGAGAACAGCTGGAAACAGAGGAAAGAAAATACACTGGGCTATCTACTGCAGAATGAGAACTACAATTGTTATAAAAACTGCTGACCTTCCTGGATTATAAACACTTACTGAGCTATGATCTTTAAGCTCAAGAATTGAAAGAAAAACCTTGACTTTTTGTCTATTCTTCTAGAGGGGAAACTACTGAATTGTTCTTAAATGGTTGAACATTTTGCAGTTTTGGTTGGTTGATACTTGTAGGACTCCTGAGCAGAAGAACCATTATAAAATATTGCTGTTAGTGGCAGATTGACAATTGGAAACACATTGGACTATAAAGACCATACATAAAAATAAGAACTATATAAGACTTTGTTGTTTGGAACTTAAGACTGGTTGGTTTGATGAAAATGGAGGTTGCATACCTAACTAAAAGTGGTAGGAAACCACACTCAATATTCTCTTCCAAAATTCCAACTCTGGACCATCAGAGACCTGCAGGAGTAATACCTCAAGACAAGGCAAATATCTTCCAGGAGGAAATGCATGCTATGTTGCAACTAATTCAAATGACAATTGTTTCAAATCATGATGAAATTAAAAATAATTTAGATGATATAAATGAGCACATCCTTGACAATTAAAAAAACTCTCAGAAACAGATGACAAAGAATGAACAAATAAATCAGACAATAGAACACAAACTAGAGGAAAGTGACCCATAGATGGAGGTTATAAACGATGAAAATTACAGCTTTATACAGACAAAGAAAAATCTGCAAGATTCTGCTATAATATTGGAAATGAAAAAGGCATTTTATTTTTCAGGACTTCAAAACAAACCCGAGGATAAGAAAGAAGATCCAATAAAATGGATTAAAGAGCTGTCAGGAGAACCAGTAGAGTTGGGAGACAAAAAATGAAAAGACAAATTGAGGGAGAAGGAAAGTGGAAGCTTTTTAACGAATATAAATGGGCAAAACTCCCCCTCAAAAGCACTTCATTCAATCTGTCTTTCCCATTCTTAACAACATTCATAAAAATACAGGCAGAATCCCCTGGCAAGCAAAACACTGACTCAGAAAGCTGTTTGGCAAAAGAAAAAGGTGAGAACTAGATTTAAGAGATTAGATGATTTGACCTACCAGATGGAGTACTATATGACTAAACACTTGTTTGAATATGGTTAAAAGAATAGTTAAATTTTGGATATGAATGGATCCTATAGTAAGAGAGATGTGATTTATAAGTAGTATAGTATTTTTGTGATATGGGAAATGTAAAAATATTGGGATGGCTTAAGTGAACAAAATGTTTTGGATATTTAAATGTAATCAATTTTGAGAAAATCATAAGGGACAAGAAATGTTTTGAATACTGAGGGGAAATTAAGCTTAAATAAGAATTCTAAAAACAGGACCTATAGTGATTTAATAAAATGATTTTTTGCAAATGCAACTGTAACATAAGCTGATTAGAAAAGACACTACATACTGATGTTATTATTATTTGTATAAATACTCGAAAAATGTTTATATTCAATTTTGTGTGTATCGAAAGTACTAAGACCTATATTTGCTCAATGTTCCAATACTATTGGAAGAAGAGAAGTTCAAGGAAATGTATTTCTAGTTAGTATGTTGATTATGAAATCATAGCAATTAATTATTATTGACTGTTGTTAAATACATGAACACAGGCAACACGTTGTTTACCAAGCACTAAATATTGTTATTGCAAAAAAATCAGTAAAATATATTAAAAAAGAATGAATCCAGTTCTGATATTGTGGAGGATAATATTTAGTGCCACCAAAGATAAAACAGTAAAGTCCACTCCCCAAATTCCCAAAAATAGTAACAAGACTTGCCACATAAAGACCCTTGATGGCATAAACAGCAGAAAACCTGCTGTTTATGATGACAATGATGACAGAACTAACAAAGTGCAGTTGGTAGAATCCAGATGTCTGTCTTTATTTAACTCAGTCTTCAATTTATTTCAGAACTAATGTTATTTCTGTTTTTAAAAACAGTTTTCAAAAGAGTGCAACACCTGCTTTTCAAAACAGGTCTAGCTTTTTTATTTTTTTCCAAAGAGCACTAAAACTCTATTTATGAGAAGCCCACAGAAGACATGACAAGTGCTATGGAAAGTGTTGGTCAGGCATTACAGGCGAATGTCTCTGTGGAAGCCAAGCATCCTTTCTTGCCAACAACCACAGTGTTGATGAAGTGTTTTAAACTCCTATCCATGGTTGGGGGGAAAATTGGAAAATGTTAAATATTTGGTTCTTGAGGCATTAAGCGAGACGGAGTGTTGAAACAGCAACAAGTTTATTTTAACTCAGAATAGAACAGAAGCAAGCTAATAGCTGCTGTGCAGCTATTTATATGGTTGGCCTCTAGGTGGTGACCAATAGGTTTAAAGTAGCAGTTTCCCGCTCCAAACCTACTTAACAGCCCGGAGACAGCAAGTCTAGCTCAGCCCAGAAACCATTACATAACACACAGAAAGTAGATCAGCCATTAAACAAGCAGTTAGACATAAAACAAGTGAATTAAAAGGGAAGCGATGCAAGAGAGTCAGAACAATCACGATTGGCTAGAGCAAGGTCCATCATGCGGCCAATGAGCAGAGCGCAGAAGCAAACAGGCTTACCAACGGTTTTTCAAACCTTCAATGCTTTCTCTGATGACACTGGCAGTGGACCAGCGAAAGCTTAGATTAGTTAGATATGCTTTAAACGGTTACTTTTTATTGCTTATTATGATCTTTTAGCAATAAAGGACTGTTTTTTTATCCATCCCGGTGTTCAAAGATTTTATACTTTAAGTAAATATGCCTGGGATTCGTATTTTTAAAATTATTAAGAATACATATAAATCCAATGCATTACAGAAAACACTATTGAAAACTAGAACAGCTACGGAGTTTAAATTGCTTTTATGGGCTGGGGATAAGAATAAAGCAACATTCTGGGGACATGGCAGAAGGCAACAATTTCTGTGCTGATATTAGAGGAATGTGGGGAAAAGTCCCAAGTCAATTTGGGTTCATTTCTTTCCAACTCTCTCTATAATGATAACGCCAGATTGGAGAAGAGCGAGAGAAGTACAACGTAGTGCTATCATTGGAACCCTTGCTGAATAAATTTTCTAGGTCTCTCTTATATGTGTCTGTACTGAAATTATATATATATATATATATATATATATATATATATATATATATATATATATATATATATATATATATATATATATTATTTATTTGATTTGTATACCGCCCTTCTCCCTAAGGACTCAGGGCGGTGAACAGTGACATAAATAACAGAATGCACAAATACAGATATTGAAAACAAATTAAACCCTAATTTTGCCCAAATGCAGAAGATAGTTACCTTAAAACAATAATTACAACAGAACCCGTCAGACCAGACCGGATTGCTCAAACAGATATGTTTTTAGGTCGCGTCGGAAGGAGCGAAGGTCGGGAGCCATCCGGAGCTCAACCGGTAAACGGTTCCATAGGTCAGGCATGCCCACAGAGAACGCCCTCCCTCTGGGAGCCACCAGATGGCATTCTCCGAACGGTGGAACCCTTAGGAGGCCCTCTCTGTGGGAGCGCACTGGACGGAGGGACGTTGACGCTGAAAGATTGAAAGATTGCTCCAGTACACCGAAGTCTTAGTTGTCTCTCTTAGGCGTAAGGATTTTGCAAGAAGGGTTGGTGGAATTTCCAGGACCATGGATCATTATGGATTGGGAGCTTACTTGGAAAATGCTAAATAAGAAGTCCTTTTCCCTCCACGTACTCCATCTTTCCCCTTGCATTTTCTATACGTCAATCGTATACTATTGCTTCCCATTGAGTTGGAAGGGAAGGAAAAAAAAACCCTTTTCTGCTTTGGTTTATTTTCAGAACTTCTTCAACATCCTTGCACTTATCAGTAAAGGAAGGAAGGAAGGAAAAAAAATCATCCCCCCCTGCAAATTTAAGGACTTGTGTTCCTGAAAACAGAACATATATTTATTTCTCCTGGGAGTGTTCAGGATTTTTAGTCAGATTTACCTCAGAGCTTCTTTTCTTTTTAATTACAACTATCTGACCTGGGGGCTAGATGGAAATTTATGTTGTTCCTCAACGTCCCACAGGTGCTTTCTTTCAAACCCCCCCCCAAACAAACAGCAACCTGGCTTTCTCATCCAAGAAGCTTCTTCAGTTCTGACTGAATGATGGAAAATGGAAGGATTTGAATATCAGGCAGAAAGAGGGCTAGTGACCACATGACTGCAAGGAATATAAATCCTTCCGTGTTCTGCCATTCATTCAGAACTGAAGAAGTTTCTTGGCTGAGAAGCAGAACATCTTTTAGCAAAGCATGAAAGTCCAGTTGCCTTTTGAAAAAAAAAAAGCAACCATGACCTGGACGGTTGGGAATCTCCATAGAACGTTGTCCCTCGGTATATTTGCCTTAAATGTAATTGGCTGATCCCCTCAGAAAGATATACTGTAACTGGAAATCTCGTCCGATTCTGTTAAAAATAAAAATTTAAAAGTGCCCAATTGTTAAATGTAAAAGGCAGTTTGGTATAGTGGTTAAGGCACCAGGCTAGAAACCAGCCTGTGAGTTCTAATCTTTAGGCACAAAGGCACAAAACCAGGTGGTTAACTATGGGGGCCAGTCCCTCGCTTTCAGCACTAGGCAGGGGGCAATGGCAAACCACTTCCAAAATCTTGCCAAGAAAACTGTGAGGACATAGCCAGGCATCATCATCATCATCATCATCATCATCATCATCATCATCATCATCATCATCAAGTTGGAAGGGACCTTGGAGGTCATCTAGTTCAACCCCCTGCTCAGGCAAGAAACCCTATACCATTTCAGACAAATGGCTATCCAGTCTCTTCTTAAAAACTTCCAGTGTTGGAGCATTTGCAGCTTCCGGAGGCAGGTTGTTCCACTGGTTAATTGTTCTAACTGTCAGGAAGTTTTTCCTTAGTTCCAGGTTGCTTCTTGACTAGTTTCCATCCGTTGCTTCTTGTCCTGCCTTCAGGTGCTTTTGAGAATAGATTGACTCCCTCTTCTTTGGGGCAGCCCCTGAGATATTGGAACACTGCTTTCATGACCCCCCTCGTCCTTCTCTTCATTAAACTAGACATACCCAATTCCAGCAACTGTTCCCTACATGTTGTAGCCTCCAGTCCCCTAATCATCTTTGTTGCTCTTCTCTGTACTCTTTCTAGAGTCTCAACATCTTTTTTACATCATGGTGGCCAAAACTGGATGCAGTATTCCAGGTGTGGCCTTACCAAGGCCTTGTAAAGTGGTATTAACACTTCACGTGATCTTGATTCTATCCCTCTGTTAATGCAGCCTAGCACTGTGTTGGCTTTTTTGGCAGCTGAAGCACACGGCTGGCTCATATTGAAGTGATAGGAATCAACACTGACTTGTAGGCACCTCCTGCAAAAATTAAATATCTTTTAAAAAAACAAAAAAAATGACAGGCTATGTCTTTTATTAGGCCTACTTTGCCTGCCTACTTTATCTGATTCTTTAAAAAAGAATTCAAAAGCTTTGGAGTTTTCTTTTTCTTTTTTCTTTTTTGCAGTTTTAGTAAGGCACGACAGATATTTGGATTTCTGAACTGATGTTCAGATTTAATTCCTAGGTGGAATTACACAGCCTCCAAATTGATCTGAGGTGAATTAAGATTTATGTGACATCACAGTGTAGTAAATAGGATGAAATTGCATTTCCAAAATGTTCAGATACTGAAAGAGTTAAAAGAGAGGAAGCTGGTTTATCAACAGTGGCGTAGCGTGGGTTGTCATCACCCGGGGCAAGGCAACCGGAAGCGGAAATAGAGGGGCGGGCGGGCGGTGACGTCACGGGCTGAAAAGACGCGCCCCGCAGCGGCGTAGACTTTCCAAGAAGAGTCGCGCGCATGCGGGATGCTTCCGGGTCCCTCTTGAGGGCGGCTGGGCGGGGCTCCGACCTGCAAGAGCCGCTGCATTCAAGCTCGCACGTGAGCCCGGCTAAATAAAGCCACGCATGCGCACGAAGCTAGGCCGGCCGGCCAGCGGGTCCGTCTTCGCTCGGCCAAACCTGCCAGGGCGCCTGCGGGGCGCTTGCGGTTGGCCTGAGCCTGGGCGGAGAGTTGGCCGCTTCTATTTATTTTATTCAGTTTATGTGGCCGCCCATCTCACCTGCTGGACTCATTTCGCTTTGCAAGAAAGAGCAGCTCGAGAGCGGAGCCAAGCCAACTCTGTGCAGCCCTTGGGGCTCCCTGAGCAGCTCAGTGCGAGCGCGCCCCCCCAGATGTTGCGCCCGGTGCGGCTGGCCCCCCCTGCACCCCCCACGCTACGCCACTGTTTATCAATCCATTTAGTGGAGAAAAGAAATCCAGTGAATCTGGACAGCAAACCAGATCAGTGAATCAGGTTTTGGTGTAGATCCTATTTTATTTTATGGGCTGGGATCTGGATGTGTGAATTCATTCTGACGCAAGGATTTCTATGAAGTTTGGGTGGAGAGAACAGACGACCAAGATAAACCTTTTCTGAAAACAATTTATTTCTTCTCCTTGTTTTCCTTTTTTTGTCTGATCTTGATAAATATAATAAATATTTAGAATTCTGTCTTTTAAAAAATCATTGTTGTGTGGGTAGAAATAAAAAAAACAGGAGAGAAAAAATCAAGGAAAATACATTATATTTAGATTTTTTAAAAACATAGTTAAGAAAAAGACTTTGTACTTATACAGTCCCCCCTTTCCATTCTGATTGTCTCCTCAACCACAAACCAATGTTTAAACTTTGCATCAAAGATTAGTAATTGTTGTTAACTCCTACTTAAGTCCTACAAGCTATATTCCAGATGTCTAAATCAATTTTGCTGTGTGATATTATTGTGTAGAAGGGAGTTATTCCTGTTTGGATTTGGTTAAACCTCTATGGATATATATACTGTCAATTTTGCAGTGTATTTTCCAATGTCAGTCTCTCACTCTGAAACCATAGGCAAGATACCTGTTTTCCAGCATTGTGCTAGATTCATTCGATGAACCAGTGGCACTCATTCTTAAAAAGGTTTATTCCCACTATTAATATATGCCTAATACAGGTAAGATAATTGCACAGAGGCTTTTTTTTAAAAAAAAAGTATATGGCAGCAGCATGTACCAAATGACTGTAAAGCGGGGTTATGAAAGGAGTTTTGGAGTCTTTACAAGGTAGTTGGGGCAGCGCAGTAATTCAGCGGTTATGACGCTGGGCTTGTCGGTTGGAAACCTGAGCGCCATGCGACAGGGTGAGCCCCATTCCTCATCCCAGCTCCTGTCCATCTAGCCATTCGAAAGCAATGCAAATGCAAGTAAATAAACAGGTACCACTTTGGTGGTAAGGTAACAGTGCTCATGATGTTATGCTGGCCACCTGCCTGCGGAAAAGTTTTCAGACAGTGTGGGCTTAATGGCCTAGAAATGGAGATGAGAACCATCCCCTGTAGTTGGCAATGACTAGTGGAGTAAAGTCTGCAGGGATTCTTTTACCTTTTACAAGATAGTTACTTGGAGCTAAACCTACTGTATCCTCTGTGCAATTATTCTGTTAATAAAGAAATCAGGGTCAAAATTAAATCATGGGATCAATATATATATATATATATATATATATATATATATATATATATATATGGATCTTTGGTTATTCGGGTTTTTCCCTGCGTAGAACTAAAGGTGTAGGCGCAACGTTTCGACGGAATCCCATCCGTCATCATCAGGCTGGTGGCTTTAGCTTCCTTCTTCCCTCTTCACCCAAGTGCCAATCAAAGAAGCCTTGACAGCTATCCTAAATAAATACAACCCCCCAAAACACATCCTAGATCTGACCAACCACTGCCTATCTAACACATACTTCATCTACAATGGACAAAGATACAAACAAATGGAAGGAGCACCCATGGGATCACCCCTTTCACCTGTCATCGCAAACCTCTACATGGAACACTTTGAAACCCTCGCTCTAGAAAAAATCCAACCACAAACCCAAACTCTGGCTCAGATACGTAGATGACACCTTCGTAATCTGGCCACACGGCAAAGAAAAACTGGATGACTTCCTCATACACCTCAATAGCCTACACCCCAAAATACAATTCACCATGGAAACAGAAGCTAACAATCAACTTCCCTTCCTTGATGTCTTAGTCTACAAGAAATCCAATGGCTCCCTAGGACACACTATCTACCATAAAAAAACACACACAAACCGCTATCTGAACACACTCTCACACCACCACCCAGCACAGATCAACTCCGTAGCCAAGACACTCATCTCCAGAACAAAACACCTAGCTGACGAACAACACCTAAAAACCGAACTACACACTCTCACTAATGTACTAACAGCCAATGGATTCCAAAGAAACACGATTACCAACTTAATCCGAAGAGAGACACCCACAAAAACCCAAGACAGAGAACAAGAAAATGGCAAAGCCCTCCTCCCATACTTAAAAGGGACCACAGACAGAATCAGCAAGGTCCTCCAAAAACACAACATCAAAACAGCATTCTACACAGACAGAAAAATATCCACCATCCTAAGAAACCCCAAGGACATAATTGGGTTAGAAAACCAAGGAGTATACGAAATCCCATGCACCACCTGCACCACCACATACATCGGACAGACCAACAGAAGAATAAGTGCATGCATTGAAGAGCACAAAAACTCACTAAGAAAGGGAGAACAAACTTCATCCCTGGTCCAACACTTTGAAGCCACCGGACATGAAATTGATTTTAAAAAAACCAAAACTATTGCCAAAATTGAACATTTCAACAACAGAATAATCAGAGAAGCCATTGAGATAGAAAAACGCCCCCACAGCATGAATAAACGAGATGATACCTCTCGCCTTCCAGCCATTTGGAAACCCGCCTTAATTGACAGACGAGGCCCAACCACCAAGAATGATACCAGACCCAAACTCATGATAACATCACATGACATCACCACCACACAACCATTCAAAAAGGAAATCCGAACCCACAATGATAATGAGGCACAACCACAAAACAGAAACCTAACTACAGCTGCAACATCAGCCACTTTAAACCCCTCGAAACCACACAATAAGCAAACTGACACCCACTATAAAAACATGGCACCACCACAAACACGAAGCCGAACAAAAGCAGCACAACTCACCAGCTCAGGTCTGGAGCTGGCAGCTGAGACCAGCCCATCCACTCAGAACACACCCCCACCCAATCAGAACACACCCACCATTCAAAACACACTCCCACCCAATCAGAACACACTTGGTCCCCCACCCAATCAGAGCACACCTCCACAGAACACACCCCCTCTGGCAGTTTAAAAAAGAGGAACAAACAGCCACATGCTTCTCCCAGAAGAAGGAAGCTAAAGCCACCAGCCTGATGATGACGGATGGGATTCCGTCGAAACGTTGCGCCTACACCTTTAGTTCTACGCGGGGAAAAACCCGAATAACCAAAGATCCATATATATATATATTTGTGCAAATTATTCAAATTGCTAATAAAGAATTTGGGAGGCTAAGATGATCATTTCGAACTCATTTATGTTCTCATCAGTTAGTCATACCCTTTATCTGAGATTCGAATCCGGGCTGATTGTATATCAGGCAGTGTTTTAACCTCCTGAGCCACGGGGTTCTTTCTCTCTTATATTAGCTGGAAGGCAAGGCAAATGTATGTTTAAGTATTTGTCAAGGCTTTTTTGAATGGACCTTGCTAATTAACTCTTTCATTCCTGTTTTGGCCCGGCTCAGGGCTTATCCACAGGAACTAGTCAACTTATGACAGCTCATTATTTGTGCAAATTATTCAAATTGCGAATAAAGAATTTGGGAGGCTAAGATGATCATTTCGAACTCATTTATGTTCTCATCAGTTAGTCATACCCTTTATCTGAGATTCAAACCCGGGCTGATTGTATATCAGGCAGTGTTTTAACCTCCTGAGCCACGGGGTTCTTTCTCTCTTATATTAGCTGGAAGGCAAGGCAAATGTATGTTTAAGTATTTGTCAAGGCTTTTTTGAATGGACCTTGCTAATTAACTCTTTCATTCCTGTTTTGGCCCGGCTCAGGGCTTATCCACAGGAACTAGTCAACTTATGACAGCTCATTATTTGTGCAAATTATTCAAATTGCTAATAAAGAATTTGGGAGGCTAAGATGATCATTTCGAACTCTTTTATGTTCTCATCAGTTAGTCATACCCTTTATCTGAGATTCGAACCCGGGCTGATTGTATATCAGGCAGTGTTTTAACCTCCTGAGCCACGGGGTTCTTTCTCTCTTATATTAGCTGGAAGGCAAGGCAAATGTATGTTTAAGTATTTGTCAAGGCTTTTTTGAATGGACCTTGCTAATTAACTCTTTCATTCCTGTTTTGGCCCGGCTCAGGGCTTATCCACAGGAACTAGTCAACTTATGACAGCTCATTATTTGTGCAAATTATTCAAATTGCTAATAAAGAATTTGGGAGGCTAAGATGATCGTTTCGAACTCTTTTATGTTCTCATCAGTTAGTCATACCCTTTATCTGAGATTCGAACCCGGGCTGATTGTATATCAGGCAGTGTTTTAACCTCCTGAGCCACGGGGTTCTTTCTCTCTTATATTAGCTGGAAGGCAAGGCAAATGTATGTTTAAGTATTTGTCAAGGCTTTTTTGAATGGACCTTGCTAATTAACTCTTTCATTCCTGTTTTGGCCCGGCTCAGGGCTTATCCACAGGAACTAGTCAACTTATGACAGCTCATTATTTGTGCAAATTATTCAAATTGCTAATAAAGAATTTGGGAGGCTAAGATGATCGTTTCGAACTCTTTTATGTTCTCATCAGTTAGTCATACCCTTTATCTGAGATTCGAACCCGGGCTGATTGTATATCAGGCAGTGTTTTAACCTCCTGAGCCACGGGGTTCTTTCTCTCTTATATTAGCTGGAAGGCAAGGCAAATGTATGTTTAAGTATTTGTCAAGGCTTTTTTGAATGGACCTTGCTAATTAACTCTTTCATTCCTGTTTTGGCCCGGCTCAGGGCTTATCCACAGGAACTAGTCAACTTATGACAGCTCATTATTTGTGCAAATTATTCAAATTGCTAATAAAGAATTTGGGAGGCTAAGATGATCGTTTCGAACTCTTTTATGTTCTCATCAGTTAGTCATACCCTTTATCTGAGATTCGAACCCGGGCTGATTGTATATCAGGCAGTGTTTTAACCTCCTGAGCCACGGGGTTCTTTCTCTCTTATATTAGCTGGAAGGCAAGGCAAATGTATGTTTAAGTATTTGTCAAGGCTTTTTTGAATGGACCTTGCTAATTAACTCTTTCATTCCTGTTTTGGCCCGGCTCAGGGCTTATCCACAGGAACTAGTCAACTTATGACAGCTCATTATTTGTGCAAATTATTCAAATTGCTAATAAAGAATTTGGGAGGCTAAGATGATCATTTCGAACTCATTTATGTTCTCATCAGTTAGTCATACCCTTTATCTGAGATTCGAACCCGGGCTGATTGTATATCAGGCAGTTTTAACCTCCTGAGCCACGGGGTTCTTTCTCTCTTATATTAGCTGGAAGGCAAGGCAAATGTATGTTTAAGTATTTGTCAAGGCTTTTTTGAATGGACCTTGCTAATTAACTCTTTCATTCCTGTTTTGGCCCGGCTCAGGGCTTATCCACAGGAACTAGTCAACTTATGACAGCTCATTATTTGTGCAAATTATTCAAATTGCTAATAAAGAATTTGGGAGGCTAAGATGATCATTTCGAACTCATTTATGTTCTCATCAGTTAGTCATACCCTTTATCTCATGGCCTCCCAAATTCTTTATTAGGAATTTGAATAATTTGCACAAATAATGACCTGTCATAAGTTGACTAGTTCCTGTGGATAAGCCCTGAGCCGGGCCAAAACAGGAATGAAAGAGTTAATTAGCAAGGTCCATTCAAAAAAGCCTTGACAAATACTTAAACATATATATATATATATATATATATATATATATATATATATATATATATATATATATATATATATATAATGTGTGTGTGTATGTGTGTGTGTGTGTGTGTGTGTGTGTGTATGTGTGTAAAAGAAATTCAAGACATCCTCCAATTTTCCACGAGTGTCATGGCAAGTTGATGTCTCCGTGGCTTTTGCTGGCTAGCAAGATAAAATTTGCGAGGGGAATTGTAGCTGGATGCTGGATTCAAGCTGGCATAATTTCCCTGGAATAAAGGAAAGATGATTAAGCTGCTCCTCCTGAGTAGACTATGAAAACTGCTGTTTTTATAGTCGGTTTATGAGGGGAGTGACTAGGAGTTGGGATAGTTCACACTTGCAAAGCAGCCATTAAGCTTGACTAAGCCTTATATCTTAGTTACTCTTTTGGATTTTTTTTTTTAAAAAATCTTTCTATATTGGAAAGATTATGACCGTTTGGATTGGGAAGGTTTTACTGTATTTATTGGGTGAATTTACATCTCCTTTTAAAAGGCAATGTTGTAAACTTTATTTTAAAAGTTTTAAAAAGATGTGATTTCAACTATGCAGCAAAAGGGTGCTTAGTATGTGGATTTTGGAAAGTTAACAATGGATTAAGGGATCAGAGGGATTTGTAATTACAGTTTTGAATTATTTAGAATATATTTTTGCATTTGAAAATGGAAATTGCTTTTTTGTTTTTAATGATAAGGAGACCTTGAAGACTTGACACTAGTGTCAGGGGAAAACAACAAGGGAAAAGAAATCATTCAGATTTTTGGACAGAATGGATCAAATGCTTTATCAAATTGACAACACATATTCTAATGAAGTTGCAAAATAAGAACAAACTGCAATGGATGTCTATGAAATTAATGAGAAGGGGGTTTCAAGTGTAATGCAAATCAATACTGCTACATTACTTATGCTTTACGGGGATGAATAAATATTAAACCAGGAAACTGATTTAGGTATTTTTCACCCCCTTCTGGATAGACAAAAGAGTTCTTTTTCACACCCAGTTTTTCTTTTTTCTTTTTGCATTTTAATTTTGGAATTTTTGTAGTTGGTGTTGACTTTTATTCTTTTCATTTATAATTTTTAATAAAATTATTTGAAAAAAAGAAATGCAAGACAACTTTCACAGTATTAGCTACTTTTGGATGTGAAGATTCACAATTTGAGTTTTATAGTAATAACTTGCTTATTTTAAACATAGATATTTAGAAGTGAACATTCTTGTGGTCTGTATTAATTTTGCGTTCATTTCATAAGCATGTTCTATTTCCTTATCAATCTGTATTTTCTGATACTTTACATTATTATATGAAGTTTTTTCTTTAAAACCCCCAGCTTTTTTAGAGCTCACTGTTTTTTTGTAAACTTTCTTGACTTTGGAATATATTGGATTGTGAGACTAAAGCATTCTATAACCACAGTCTCCCCAAATATTTATTTGTAGGTCCTGCAAAGACAGACCTCTGTTTGCTATTAAGTAGACATTTCAAGAATCTAAATGACAGATCAGTAAATTTTATATCTTCAGGATGCACCTAAGAAATCTGAAGCTACTTATGGCTTCTTTAACCTGAATTGGATGAGACAAGTAGTATTTTTTCGCCAGAATTGGATATGAAACTTGGTATTAGTGGTTTTGGCAGAGTTAATTTGGGTCCATCAAATCTAAACCTCAACAAGAGGCTTAGAAGGAAAAATCAAGTGTCATAGGAGAAATGACTGGACTTCATTAGGCACTAGATTAAATAGCTGAGTTCTTAGAAAGCCACATTCCAAAGGGCGTTTTTTATTCTGTGATCCAAATTTGTCACTGGTGATTTCATGAAATTCCTGCTTGTTTTATGTGCTGTGATAGCAAAAGAACAATTCTGTCACACCCACTAACTTCCTTTTAATCTTAATTCTGGACTCTTTCTTTCTACTCTCAAGGTGCTGTCATATACCCTTGTGGCTTGACTCATAATTTGACATACTTAGTCAGTTTTATGGTCTGATGTTCAGAACCAGGCCTATTATTCATCATGAACACTTTCCATTTGGCAGCAGCAGCAAATGATGGGAAACAGTCAACTCTGTTGAAAGACTAATTCCATTTGATTTCTGTTTTTCTCTCACTTGTCCTCTAAGAGCAACTATTGTTCCCTTTCAGGGAGAAGATCTATTGAAAAGGCCATACTGTGTCACAACTGCATTCTGTGCACAATTATCAAGAGAGGATTAGGAATTGGGACCTGGAGCCAGAGGGGGTGAGATTTAGTTTCCAATCAAGGAACGATCAAGATCAAAGAAAAAAGCAAAAGGAAGACCTAGACCAGGGGTCTTCAAACTCGGCCCTTTTATGACTCATGGACTTCAACTCCCAGAATTCCTCAGCCAGCATGCCTGGCTGAGAAATTCTGGGAGTTGAAGTCCATGAGTCATAAAAGGGCCGAGTTTGAAGACCTCTGACCTAGACCATGGGTAGGCAACCTCAGCTCTTTTATGACTCATGGACTTCAACTCCCAGGAATTCTGGGAGTTGAAGTCCGTGAGTCATAAAAGAGCTGAGGTTGCCTACCCCTGATCTAGACAAAGTACCGTAGCTGCTGGAACCAATTGCAAGGCCAGCAATGAAAGCCTAGTAGGATTCATTAGATTTTATTGGTTGAACAAGATTTTACCAAATTAGGAAGCCCTTTATACTCCTTTCTACCGAGAAGGATCTGTCTAGATAAGCAGAGTCATTCTGGTAGTTCATAGAAGACCATAGGCAGTCCTTGACTTACGATCATAATTGAGCGCAAAATTTCTGTCCCAAGTGACATAGCTGCTAAGTGAGTTTTGCCTCATTTTATGACCTTTCTTGTCACAGTTGTTAAGTGAATCGCTGAATTTTGGCCAGGTGACCATGGGGATACTGCAACAGTCATAAGTGTGAAAAAATGGCCGTAAGTCACTTTTTTTCAGTGCCGTGGTAATTTTGAATGCTTTTTTCTGCACACTTCCAAAGGAAAAAAAGAAATTGCATGCAGCGATTGTACGAGGGCACTAGATTTCGATAATCCTCTGAGTTGTCAAATGAGGACTTGGCAACAACTCTTTCAACCTTAGAACTCTGGTTCTCACAAAAATATTGAGTGTTTGTGTATATTGATTATAAAGTATCTGCTTTATATTTTTATACTCTCTTTTACATTTCATGGCCTGCAATTCTATTGGCAGATCTGAATTATGAAAAGATTTTATGTATAATAACAAGTATGTTCAATGAAAAATATATAGTAGATGTGAAAAAGAAAAGAAAAAAAGGAGATTGAAAAAAGGAGAAAAGAAATGAACAGAAAATATGAAAAGAAATATAAAGCAATGGCTTCTGATCTTCCTCTCAGCATTTATGCAGTTATAATTAAAACTCATCATTCTATTTATTTTCTGTAACTTTTTCTTTTCTAACCATCAAAGCCATAAGTTGAAAAAAATCATTTTCTTTTTTTATGCAAAAAGTCCGTAAGGGGTTTGTAATAATGGCATTTCTCTAATTTAACAAGTCAGCGGGCTCTGTCAATTTCGCCAACTATTCCTCCAAAGTCAGTGGCAGATCTTAATTATTTCAAATGCATTTCTCTGTGTTTCTGAATAAAGATCCATGGTCAGTCATTATATTTTTCACAGAAACTATTAACCAAATTTAAGTTTTTATCTTGTTCCTAACAAAGCTACTTAAACCCTGCTCGTAGAAACAGAATTGAAGTATATCGTTTTACCAAATTGCACACATAATGATATTGTAGATTTCCTCAGAATTAAATCCTACTGAACAACGTGGAACACGTTTCTGAAATAGCATGAGTTAGAATAGTATAATTTGCCTTAACTGGAAATCACTGAAGTTTATGAAGCATTGGAGACATGTGCACAAACCATAACATACCTATTACTGTTTGAGTTGGTGCATTTGGGATTAGCTATAGTTTCGGAGTCCTCTTCAAGGGCAGCCATTTCAATAATCCAGCTGAGAAGTGATTAGTATATGAGTGCTGTATGAAGCACCATCCAGTTGAGAAACAGGCACAATTTACATCCAAACACGCAGAAACTAATGGACATAAATGCCACCTGCTCTTCAATATCCCATTCCCTGCACTTTCTGTAGAAGGTAGAAGTTAACTATTTAGCTACAATTAGGTAAAGGTAAAGGTTCCCCCGCACATGTGTGCTAGTCGTTTCCGACTCTAGGGGCCGGTGCTTATCTCTGTTTCAAAGCCGAAGAGCCAGTGCTTGTCCAAAGACGTCTCCGTGGTCACGTGGCCAGCATGACTAGATGCCAAAGGCGCACGGAACGCTGTTACCTTCCCACCGTAGTGGTCCCTATTTTTCTACTTGCATTTTTACGTGCCTTCGAACTGCTAGGTTGGCAGAAGCTGGGACAAGTAACCGGCGCTCAACTCTGCTATGCGGCACTCAGGATTCGACCCGCCAAACTGCCGACCTTCTGATTGACAAGCTCAGCATCCTAACCCACTGAGCTACCGCGTCCCTTAGCTACAATTATGCCATTGATATATTAGCATGCACCAAGTGGTAGAAAAAAACAAACGGCCATATATTGCCTGCCCATAGCATAACAGATGTGAAATGCTCATAATTAATTCATTTTTATATGTTGTCTTCTGTTTTTTCTACCTTGGTCATTCAATTATCTCCTGCAAACTATTCTTTTCTTCACTGTTTTTGGAGTGTCTTGAATGCAGAAGTGAGCCTTGTGTTTTGAATTAAAAGACAGCCCTGGGTTTTGGAATTTAAATGTTTGCTCCAGATTTCAGGGTGTAGAAAAGATTGACTTGATTTAGGGGTGGGTAGCCCAGTGCTGTAACTATGCAGAGTCAGTAAAGTAATATGTGCAAAGCTGTTCTTAGTTTCCAGTTTGTCAAGCATATTTCCCACATTGCTAAACCGAATCAGATGTTCAGAGATTCCGTTCTTTTTTACTCCTTTTTCTCATTGTAGTCCATGAGAGCTATATTCTTGAAGGGAAAGAAATAATTATAAGAGCTGTTTAAACATAATGTTGACAGATAACTCATGGTTCTTTTCCCTTGTTTTTTGGATCCAAGGGAAGAGGTGTGTACCTCAGGCAGAAAGAGATCTAGGAAAAAAGAGCAAAGAAAGAGACAAAGCATATGCCAGTAGTCTCAACAAGACTGTTTTTTCTTCTTCTTCAAAACTGGCCATGTTAATTTTGAGTAAGCAAAATTCTTTTGTGTGTGTGTGTGTGTGTGTGTGTATGTATATATCTATGTATATATCTATGTATAAGGTAAAGGTAAATGTTCCCCCGCACATGTGTGCTAGTCGTTTCTGACTCTAGGGGCCGGTGCTCATCTCCGTTTCAAAGCTGAAGAGCCAGCGCTTGTCCGAGGACGTCTCCATGGTCATGTGGCTGGCATGACTAGACACCAAAGGCACACAGAACGCTGTTACCTTCCCACCGTAGGGGTCCCTATTTTTCTACTTTCATTTTTTACGTGCTTTCGAACTGCTAGGTTGGCAGAAGCTGGGACAAGTAACAGGCGCTCACTCTGTTATGCGGCACTCGGGATTCGACCCGCCAAACTGCCGACCTTCTGATCGACAAGCTCAGTGTCCTAACCCACTGAGCCACCGCGTCCCATATATCTATGTATATATCTATGTATATCTATGTATATCTATGTATATGTATACGTGTGTGTGTGTGTGTGTGTGTGTGTGTTTGCGTACAAACTGGCTAAATACATTTGCCTCCAGAAACTTTATAACAAAACAAAGCATTATTGAAATAGAAACTATGAAACATCAGCACTTTTTTCCCCTCTCCTCTCTTCTCCTTGAAAAGAAAAAAATGAAATGAAGAAAAAACATCTACGCTGCATACTAACAGCTGGTATAGGTTCGTGGGCTTTTTCTCTTTTTATTGTGATATTGTAAATACTAATGGTATATTATAGTACTTCCATGCAGATTTCAAGGCAAGAATGTTTATACAATACAAATAACATCATTAATATGGTATTATTGAAAAACCTTAAAGAATTATATACGTAGGTATAGGTAAAAAACCCGAATGACCAAAGATCTACATACAAACACCTGCGAAAACCTCAGAAAACAAATATATAAAGAATTTTTTAGGGAGGCTGAAATGATCATTTCGAACTTCTTATGTTCTCATCAGTCAGTCATACCCTTTCTATCTGAGATTCGAACCTTGGCTGATTATATATTGCTTTAACTTCCTGAGCCACAGGTTCTTTCTCTATTAGCTAGGAAGCAAGGGGGATATATGTGTTAAATATTTGTCAAGTCATTTGAATATGCCTTGCTAATTAACTCTTTCTTTCCTGTTTGGCCTAACTCAAGGGTATCCACAGGATATAGTCACAACTTATGACAGCTCATTATTTGTGTAAATTATTCAAATTGCTAATAAAGAATTTTTTAGGGAGGCTGAAATGATCATTTCGAACTTCTTATGTTCTCATCAGTCAGTCATACCCTTTTTATCTGAGATTCGAACCTGGGCTGATTATATATTAGGCAGTTGCTTTAACTTCCTGAGCCACAGGTTCTTTCTTTATTAGCTAGGAAGCAAGGGAGATATATGTGTTAAATATTTGTCAAGTCATTTGAATATATATATATATATATATATATATATATATATATATATATATATATATATATATATATATATATATATATATATATATATATGTTGTTGTTAGCTGCGAAGTCGTGTCCGACTCATCGCGACCCTATGGACAACGTTCCTCCAGGCCTTCCTGTCTTCCACCATCTTCTGGAGTCCATTTAAGCTCACGCCTACTGCTTCAGTGACTCCATCCAGCCACCTCATTCTCTGTCGTCCCCTTCTTCTATTGCCCTCGATCTTTCCCAGCATTAGGCTCTTCTCCAGTGAGTCCTTCTTTCTCATTAGATGGCCAAAGTATTTGAGTTTTAGCTTCAAGATCTGGCCTTCTAAAGAGCAGTCAGGATTGATCTCCTCTAGGACTGACCGGTTTGATCGCCTTGCAGTCCAAGGGACTCGCAGGAGTCTTCTCCAGCACCAGAGTTCAAAGGCCTCAATTCTTTGGCGCTCAGCCTTTCTTATGGTCCAACTTTCACTGCCATACATTGCAACTGGGAAGACCATAGCCTTGACTATACGCACTTTTGTCGACAGGGTGATGTCTCTGCTTTTTAGTGTGCTGTCTAGATTTGCCATGGCTTTCCTTCCCAGGAGCAAGCGTCTTTTAATTTCTTGGCTACAGTCCCCATCTGCAGTGATCTTGGAGCCCAGGAAAACAAAATCTGTCACTACCTCCATTTCTTCCCCATCTATTCGCCAGGAATTGAGAGGGCCAGATGCCATGATCTTGGTTTTCTTAATGTTAAGTTTCAACCCAACTTTTGCACTCTCCTTTTTCACCCGCAACAAGAGGCTCTTTAGTTCTTCTTCACTTTCTGCCATTAGAGTGGTATCATCTGCATATCTTAGGTTGTTGATATTTCTTCCAGCAATCTTAATTCCAACTATTGATTCATCTAGCCCTGCCTTTCTCATGATGTGCTCTGCATATAAGTTAAATAGGCAGGGCGACAGTATACAGCCTTGCCGGACTCCTTTCCCAATTTTGAACCAATCAGTGGTTCCGTGTCCAGTTCTCACTGTTGCTTCTTGACCCGCATATAGGTTTCTCAAGAGACAAATAAGATGGTCTGGTACTCCCATCTCTTTAAGAACTTGCCACAGTTTGTTATGATCCACACAATCAAAGGCTTTAGCATAGTCAATGAAGCAGAAGTAGATGTTTTTCTGGAACTCCCTAGCTTTCTCCATGATCCAGCGTATGTTGGCAATTTGATCTCTAGTTCCTCTGCCTCTTCGAAATCCTGCCTGTACTTCTGGTAGTTCTCGATCCACATACTGCTGAAGTCTAGCTTGTAGGATTTTAAGCATGACTTTACTAGCATGAGAAATGAGTGCAATGGTGCGATAGTTTGAACATTCTTTGGCACTGCCTTTCTTTGGAATTGGAATGTAAACTGATCTTTTCCAATCCTGTGGCCACTGCTGAGTTTTCCAAATTTGCTGGCAAATTGAGTGTAGCACTTTTACTGCACTGTCTTTTAAGATTTTGAATAGCTCAGCTGGAATACTGTCACCTCCACTAGCTTTGTTGTTGCTCAGCTTTTCTAAGGCCCACTTCACTTCACATTCTAGGATGTCTGGCTCGAGGTCAGTGACCACCTCATTGTGATTATCAGGGACGTTAAGCTCATTCTTGTATAGTTCTTCTGTGTAATTTTGCCACCTCTTCTTAATCTCTTCTGCCTCTGTTAGGTCCCTGCCATTTTGGTCCTTTATCATGCCCATTTTTGCATGGAATGTTCCCTTCATCTCTCCAATTTTCTTGAAAAGATCTCTGGTCCTCCCTATTCTATTGTTTTCTTCTATTTCTTTGCACTGTTCATTTAAGAAGGCATTCTTATCTCTTCTAGCTATTCTCTGGAATTCTGCATTCAATTGGGCATATCTATGTTTTTCTCCCTTGCCTTTCGGTTTCCTCCTTTCCTCAGCTATTTGCAAAGCTTCCTCAGACAGCCATTTTGCTTTCTTGCATTTCTTTTTCTTTGGGATGGTTTTGGTTGCTACCTGTTGTACAATGTCGCGAACCTCTGTCCATAGTTCTTCAGGCACTCTGTCTATCAGATCTAATTCCTTAAATCTATTTGTCACCTCTACTGTATATTCAATAGGGATATGATTTAATTCATACCTGAGTGGCCTAGTGCTTTTCCCTACTTTCTTCAGTTTAAGCCTAAACTTTGCAAGGAGAAGCTCATGGTCTGAGCCACAGTCAGCTCCTGGTCTTGTTTTTACCGACTGTATAGAGCTTCTCCATCTTTGGCTGCAGAGCATATAGTCAATCTGATTTCTGTGTTGACCGTCTGGTGATGTCCATGTGTAGAGCCGTCTCTTGGGTTGTTGGAAAAGAGTGTTTGCTATGACCATCGTATTCTCTTGACAAAATTCTATCAGCCTGTGCCCTGCTTCATTTTGTACTCCAAGGCCAAACTTGCCTGTTATTCCAGTTATCTTTTGGCTTCCTACTTTAGCATTCCAATCCCCCATGATGATAAGGACATCATTTTTTGGTGTTAGTTCTATAAGGTGCTGTAGGGCTTCATAGAACTGGTCAATTTCATCCTCTTCAGCACTGGTGGTTGGGGCATAGACTTGGACTACTGTGATATTGAATGGTTTGCCTTGGATTCGAACTGAGATCATTCTGTCATTTTGAGGATTGTATCCCAGTATTGCTTTTCCTACTCTTTTATTGACTATGAAGGCTACTCCATTTCTTCTGAGGGATTCTTGTCCGCAGTAGTATACCTGATGGTCATCTGAATTAAATTCACCCATTCCTGTCCATTTTAGTTCGCTGATACCTAAGATGTCGATGTTCAGTCTTGTCATCTCTTGTTTGACCACGTCCAGCTTGCCTTGATTCATGGATCTTACATTCCAGGTTCCTATGGAGAAAAAATCTTTACAGCATCGGACTTTCCTTTCACCACCAGACACATCCACAGCTGAGCGTCCTTTCGGCTTTGGCCCAGTCGCTTCATTCTTTCTGGCGCTACTAGTACTAGCCCTCTGCTCTTCCCCAGTAGCATATTGGACGCCTTCCGACCTGAGGGGCTCATCTTCCAGCATCATATCGTTTTGCCTTTTGGTACTGTCCATAGGGTTTTCATGGCAAAGATACTGGAGTGGGTTGCCATTTCCTTCTCCAGTGGATCACGTTTTGTCAGAACTCTCAGCTATGACCTGTCCGTCTTGGGTGGCCCTGCACGGCATAGCTCATAGCTTCATTGAATTACGCAAGCCCCTTCGCCACGACAAGGCAGTAATCCATGAAGGGGATATATATATATATATATATATATATATATATATATATATATATATATATATATATATATATATATATATATATATATATATATATCTGTGTGTGTGTGTGTGTGTGTGTGTGTTCATTTCTATTTTCAATTAATACTGTACTATACAGTGTTACAAGCCATAAAATTATTTAACTATGTCAGTATGATACTGCAGTTCAGTCTTGGAGTGACAATGGGAAGGTGGTCAGGGTTCAAATCTGCTCTCAGCTAGGGAGATTCACTGGACAACCTGGACTAGCTACCTCCTCCCAAATTTTCTCACAGTGTGGTTGTTGTGCAGAATAATTGAGACATTCCTCCTATGTATGTCATCTTGAGCTCCTAATAAAAAGATGAGATAGAAATATAACAAGTACTCAGAAAACCCTCATCTTTTGCCTCATAAAGATAGACATGTCTATGGAGATTCTCAGTCATCCAGCTCATGGTTGTCCCAAAGGTGCTTTTTCAAAAGGCAACTGGACTTTCTTTGTTTTTCCTTGAAGACGTTTTGCTTCTCATCCAAGAAGCCTCTTCAGTTCACCTCAGTCAGAACTGAAGAAGCTTCTTGGATGCGAAGTGAAATGTCTTCAAGGAAAAACAAAGGAAGTCCAGTTGCCTTTTGAAAAAGCACTTTTGTGTTAGAGAGTTTTAAAAACAAGACTAATTGAAAGTGTGACTTTCAGAATTATTAATAAGTAATAGAACATTGAATGAAATGATAAATACCTAGAATTTAGAAAGAATATTTTAAAATGGTGGAATTTTCGTCCAGAACAAATTTGCGATTGCTTAGTTACACATATATACATCTTAAATATAATGAAGCATAATTTAAACAGGTAGATTTTTTTTCTGACAAGCACATGCTGTATACAGTCATTTTTTTTAACACGTTATTTTTTTAATGAGAGAGGATGCCTACAGAACAAAGGAAATCTTGATCCAAATGTTGAGAAAAATCTCGACAAAGTGATCTAAGGGGGAATCTTCTCCAAGACTAACATACATACCCATCCTGCTATTATTTTTGCGATAACCAACATTATGCAAAGCACATAAAAGGGACAAGAAATAATAAGCAAAGGAAGCAAAACATATGAGATATGAGAAGAAAAGGAAATAGCTCACGTCAACAGCATTCACTATACTTCTCTATACCTTTCTACCTTGCAAAACATCATTGTTTCATCATGTCCATGCAATGTTTTGATCTTCAGCTTCTCACTTCTCTCCCTCCCTCCCTCTCTCTCTCTCTCTCTCTCTCTCTCTCTCTCTCTCTCTCTCTCTCTCTCTCTCTCTCTCTCTCTCTTTTGAGGCTCTTCTACTCAATCCAAACACGGCTATTCTGGATTTCCCCTTCCTTTTGAACATTTACTCATCCTTTACAGTATATATTTGTTTACAATTCAAATCTTATCCAATGTTAGCTCCAACTGCATTCTGCAACCGGAATTCACTAGCTGTTTTAAGTGTCCTGGAAGAAGCTGTTAGTAGGTCACTCTTCTGTGAAGTAAGGGGCCTGAGGAACTGAGAAGTGGAAGACTTTTGGAACAGTCTACCAGATGAGTACAGGTTGGCCTACGTGGTGTATTGATTTTGGGAGACACTGTAAGATGCAATTCTTCCAAACAGCTTTTGTGGGTTGAGGTGATGCTCTCTAGGTCTCTGTTTTATTGGTTTTCATTTGTTTCAGAGGATATAAATGTATGGATGCTATATTTAGATTTCCATGAATGTTCTATGTCATGCATTACGTTTGTTAATTATCCAGAGTCCTAGCAAATTATGGCAGATTACACTGGAGAAGAGCCTAATGCTGGGAAAGGTTGAGGGCAAGAGAAGAAGGGGACGACAGAGAATGAGGTGGCTGGATGGAGTCACTGAAGCAGTAGGTGTGAGCCTAAATGGACTCCAGAAGATGGTAGAGGACAGGAAGGCCTGGAGGAACGTTGTCTGTGGGGTCATGATGGGTTGGACATGACTTCGCAACTAACAACAACAATGACGGATAGACAAAAGACAGACAGAGAGGTTTTCATTTCCTTTGTCCTGGTTACTCTTTTTGTCCTTAATGATCCAAGATAAGATTCATTCTTGACTATATCTTTTCTTGCTTCATCAGGCAGTTATTAAATGCTGCCTTTATAGCTTAGTTTCATATTTCTTCTGACATACCCAACTTTTACTTCCATGTACCAATGTGGGCTGAAATACATTCTTATACTCAGCCTCTTTTTTGTGTCTTTTAACACTTGTTCATTTCATGCAAGAAACCATATGCTTCTTACCATTATTTTATCAGTATTTGCCTGTCTTAAATTTCTCTAGTTTCCCATTTTCTTAGACATTTTTTCCAAAGAATACAGCTTTCCCTACTTGCTCTACTTTTTTTTGCTATTTTTGCAACAATTTATTCCAATTTCTCTGTCAAGCACAATTACGTAGATCTTTCATATGTTAATTTTCAAATCCATTACTCCATTTATGTAATTTATGTATGTCCACAACAAATCTTTCAATTTGTCAGTTGATAAGACAGAATCACCCGCATGCAAATGTAGACATATACTGTGTCTCAAACAAACACATTTCTACAATTGCCATAACCATCATTATAAAAAAGGTAAAGGTAAAGGTTCCCCCACACATACATGCTAGTCGTTTCCGACTCTAGGGGCCGGTGTTCATCTCCGTTTCAAAGCCGAAGAGCCAGCGCTTGTCCGAGGACGTCTCCGTGGTCATGTGGCCGGCATGACTAGATGCCAAAGGCGCACGGAACGCTGTTACCTTCCCACCGCAGTGGTCCCTATTTTTCTACTTGCATTTTTATGTGCTTTCGAACTGCTAGGTTGGCAGAAGCTGGGACGAGTAACAGGTGCTCACTCTGTTACGCGGCACTCGGGATTCGAACCGCCAAACTGCCGACCTTCCGATCGACAAGCTCAGTGTCCTAACCCACTGAGCCACCGCGTCCCTGTAAACCATCATTATACTTTTATCCATTAATACATTTCCCTTGGCTTACTCTCTCTCCTCCAACTTTCAGCCATCCCAGAAGGCAAAGGATTCAGACAACAGATGAGGGAAGATCCTCATAACAGACTGAATTCTATTAAACCCAAAGATGAAAACAACTAAAATGGCTGAAATAACATGCATTATTTTTTGGAAAACATGTTCTACTGGTCAGTGTGTTTATCACAATTTTTATAGCATGAATGATGTGTCTGGAATTCACTTACAACGGAATCAATTAAAAAAAAATTCAAACCCTCATGGAAACACAGATGTAGAAAAAAAAACAAAACAACCTACAGATGTAAAATGTTAAAATGTGCTGTTAAGGCATCAGCAAGGGAATAGAGTAACAGCTGTGAGGCACATGATACCTAAGCTTTCGAGTTGAGGTCATAAATAAAAATAGAGACAAAAAAGTGAGGAAATCCATTCTATAAATGGAGGTTACACAGTAAGAGTTTAAAACACCTGGTTGTCAGCACAAAGTTACAATAAAGACAAAGGGTCATCTCATACAATCTGTCTGAATAAGGCTAAAAGAGTAACCAGACATTATTGAACCTTGCTATAACTATTATCTTAATTATATTGTCCCTCTGTCAAAACCAGGAAGCTGTAAGATACCCAAAACAGCAACAGCAAAAAATAATCAACTCATATTTGTATTTTTTCTCTCTGATTTTTTTTAAAAACAGTAGTTCATTTAGTCTGAATGAAAAAGAACATCTACCCCTCTTCTAGGAGAGTCATATTTCAAGAGGCTTCAGCAACACTTAAAGCAATCTGAATGAACAAATCCCAGTCAGAGATAATAATTTTTAAGAGAGCTATAAAGATGGTCCTGAGAGAAACTGGCTTTGCATTCTACCGTACTTTCTATAGCATTTATGTAAACACACAAATCTTTTTAAAAATATTGCCCAATGTTGAACAGTCTTTCCAAACAAACCTGTTGTTGGGAAGAGGCAGTGTAATCTATTGTCCTGAGCCTTGGATATGAAAAATCAACATTGATTTTTTTTTTAGTGTATGCTTGCTGAAAGACAAAAACTCAAACCACAGCACATTGTATTATTTATTTACAATACTTGTATGTCACCCAATTTAATCAGGCCCCTGGCTGTTCACAGTGTACAAAAATAAGAATTAGAAACATCAACAACTAAATGGAACACAGAACAATAGAATAATAGAGTTGGAAGGGACCTTGGAGGTCTTCTAGTCCAACCCCTTGCTATACCATTTCAGATAAATGATTGTCAAGTCTCTTTTTGAAAGGCTCTAGGGATGGAGCACCACAACTGGTCCATTGGTTGATTGTTTTCATAGTTAGGAAATTTCTCCTTAGTTCTAGGTTGCTTCTCTCCTTGGTTAATTTCCATCCATTGTTTTTTGTCTTGCCTTTTGGTGCTTTGGAAAATAGTTTGAAGCCCTCATCTTTGCAGAAGCCCCTCAAGTATTGGGTCACTGCTATCATGTCTCCCCTAATCCTTCTTTTCATTAGACTAGACATGCTCAATTCCTGTAACTGTTCTTCGTATGTTTTAGTGTCCAGTCCCCTAATCATTCTTGTTGCTCTTCTCTGCACTCTTTCCAGAGTCTCAACATCTTTTTTTATATTGTGGTGACCAGAACTGGATGCTGTATTCCAAGTGTGGTCTTATTAAGGCTTTGTAAAGCAGTACTTTGAAACTCAAATACTTTGGCCACCTAATGAGAAGGAAGGACTCACTGGAGAAGAGCCTAATGCTGGGAAAGGTTGAGGGCAAGAGAAGACAGGGACGACAGACAACGAGGTGGCTGGATGGAGTCACTGAAGCAGTAGGCGTGAGCTTAAACGGACTCCAGAAGATGGTAGAGGACAGGAAGGCCTGGAGGAACGTTGTCCATGGGGTCGCGATGGGTCGGACATGACTTCGCAACTAACAACAACAATGACAGATAGACAGAAGACAGACAGCTAACAACAGCAACAAAGCAGTACTAAAACGTCACGAGATCTTGATTCTATGCCTCTATTCTTCTATCCCTCTGTTAATGCAGCCTAGGATTGCATTGGCCAGAATATGGTGCAATTGGTCACCTAAACACTCAAGGAAACAATCTAAACCCCACATGCCCATTCAAGCCACATAGCTGTAATTAACTTTCAGAAGGTTGAATAGACAGGATTATCTGATACAGTTCTGGGAATGAGCTATAATGGAGACCCACACAAAGAAGGATTGCCTTCAAGCCCAAGATTCTTTATATTCACTCAGGAATATAAAAGATCCTCAGCAATCCCATCTTTCAAGTTGACAGGACTTGACAGAGTCCACCCCAAGAAGGCAGTTGCAGGGCTTGCGGTATGTAAAGCTTATCTCATGTAAAACTCATGTATTCAGTTCAATTGGGCATGGAAGTGTATTGACAACCAGTGTAGCAACTGGAGGATGTGTGTTAATGTTCACGTAACAGTTCTTACCTACTTTGACAGAGATGATAGGAGCATGCCTGTGTCACTTTCTCAAAACAGCAGGAAACTTTCACACAATGGTTAGATGTGGCCGGTTATAAAACGTCATTGTCCAGAGGTCAAACTGTTGAAGTTGCTTGTCTCTGCTAGTCTTTCAGAATGCTGCCTAGCAGTATCAGTTTCTCCTTTTATCTTACAAACACACTTCCAGGCAAAGCACAGTTGCAGGTATTCAACTTTTTAAAATTTCTGAATAGGGCCCAGCTGCATTTTTTAAAAAAAAAAAATGATGATAGAGGCTGAAATGCTGTTTTGCAGTTTTCCACAATAATCTAAAATTATGGGAAAGGGAATCTGATCATCATCATGAAAGATCAGCACGTACGTTGGTGCCTACCAGTGCCATAATTGTCCCCTTAGCGCCAGTGATTAAACCTGTGATTTTATGCAGCAGACAAGTGCTGTATCATTGAACTACGGTTCTCACATATACTATAAATCATTGAGTCCAGTGGAAAAGCTTTTATCTGTCTGAAGACTAAGTATTCTGGCAAACTTTGCTTCCTGGTTTTGATGTGTAAAGAAGATCGAATGGGCAGGCTTTTCCGCCGTTTCTAAAATGTCCCTCACATTTGACTCCGTGCCAAGATAACACACATGACAGATCACAACAATTCCATGGTTACACACAAGGAACCTCTCATTTTGTCTTCCCAACAGGTTGATGAGTTAGGATAAGCCAACTCAATTATTTTCATGGTTTCTGAGGGCCCTGGATCTTGGTCTGAAGGTCTGATTGAACAGTTAGACTGTATCTTCACGCTGTGTCCTTCGAAGAGTTTTTAACTATCAAGATGAGTGAGAATAAGAGACAGATATTGAATTGAAATGTTCAGCCCTTTTCCTGACAATGGCAGTCATTTCCCAGTAGTCTTATTAAAACATGTAATCCATTCTTTATCCTATAAGGTGCTGTACCGAGAGTGAACGCACTTCCTGTGCTCCAGTCTTTATTCTGATTGGCAGCCTGACGATGCATAATACTGGAGTCAATAGTGCAACTATGTCTTCTGAAAAGCCTCTAAAGAACCACTTCTACCATTGCTGGAACTAACTTGGAGAGGAGATAAACCGCAAGCTGGTGGAGTCTGGACAACTCACCATGACCAATTTGCTGTGGACAACTCGCCACTGGACAAGAGTTACACTAATATCAAAGAAATGGTGGGATAGAATCATTAAAGAAAGGATGCAAAAGGAGGGACAAAATTAAATGTGAATGGCAAAAATTAAAATAATTTTTGTTATTTTAAATAATTAAATTGAATTGTTGAATTGTCCCATGGCAACCTGGTCCATGGCAAGGTGGCTGTGGTGAGTTATCCTGCAGCAAGTTGGCTGTGGGGACCTGGCAGTGGTGAGTTGGTCACAGCAAGTTGGCTGAGGCAAGTTGTCCCATTCCAAGCCCTGATTTCACAAAAAAACTAGGTGTACAACATGTTTAATAGAGTCAAGGGGTGGTAATGGAGTAATTGCTGCAGACTACTGTAGATACATACTGGAAGCAGAGGCAACTAAGCATCCTCTTACCCAGTCAGGGTACCTACAGCTATTCCTCCTGTAAGTACTTACTTGCAAGCAGCAGTGACTCCAAAGTGGCACAGCCTCTTATACTGTTGCTGTGGAAACATGAGTCCTAATTCCAATATTCTCCAAAATAAAGATCAAGGATTTTCGATGCTCCTCTATGGTGGTGAACAATGATGCTATTTGAGAATCAGAAAACCTGATCTTGGGGAATGGCATTAGCAGGGCAGGGATTCTGGAAAGCATCATAACAGAAAAGGCTGGGAGAGGAAGTGTAATTATAAGTTGTGTGAATGGGTTCTGAGGAGACTGAATTTCCTCACCACTTTTTTTCTTCTCCTTTTCTCCTCTGTGTCCCTTGCTGCATGGGGAATGGGACCTAGGATCTTAAGAAGCCTTGGCAGATCTCTTCTGGTCTACTGACTAAAAAATATCAAATGTTTCCTGAAGAAAATAGGCAAACATCTGTCTATCCAAAGCAGTACTTTTCGATTTCTGGTCTAGTTACTGTAATTCTCTCTCTCTCTCTCTCTCTCTCTCTCTCTCTCTCTCTCTCTCTCTCTCTCTCTCTCTCTCTCTCTCTCTCTCTCTCACACACACACACACACACACACACAGATAGACAGGCACAATAAGTGATGTCACTTTTCATAATAAAGAAACAGAAGAATCAAATGGAGGAATTAAAGCTCTGAAAAGGTTTTCCAACTATTTTGATTTTTTAGAAGTTGGAAACTTTCTCCTACAACCATCATTTCAAAATGCCAAAGAATTTAGCCCTGTTCACACAATCTTTATGGGGCTACCAGTTGCTAGAGGAACCCCCCCCTCCAACCTCCTTCTGTGGGATCCAATCAGAATAACAGAATAGCAGAATTGGCAAGGACCTTGGACGTCTTCTAGTCCAATCCCCTGCTCAAGCAGGAAATCCTATACCATTCCAGACAATGATTGTCCAATCTCTTTTTAAAAACCTTCAGTATTGGAGGTTTTCACAAGCCAGACTACAAAGCCTGATTATAATGTAATCCACAGCAAGGTTACGAGCTCCGCTTATAATATAAAATATATAACTATATAAAATAAAATCCCTGCGCATAATATAATCCAGAGCAAGATTATAAATCCTGCTATGATGTACCAAGGGCTAGAGCATATGGATGATGTAAATACTGCACCGAATCAGAACAATCTTTCTGCATAGAAAATATGTTGTGGAGAAATAGAGATCTTGAATCTCACTGTCTTGCTTTGGAAGTTGGATGCTAATTTAGCAGTGCGTTTCTTATACGAAAAGGAAGTGCCAGCATGGAGTTGGAAGTGATTTCTCTCCTGACTTCCTGTACATCCTACTGTTGCCAGATTTTGTCTCTGTATGCTAAATATAATCCAGCTTTGTGTATTCTTCTCTTTTCTTTCTTTTATTCTTCTCTCCCTCCCTAAGAATTCTAGTTAACAAAAGATCCATTCCTTTAAATGCCACCCACTTCCACAAACCCTCTCTGGAGACTTTTAAATCCTGTTCAGCTTTATGTTTACCAGATTTTCTCTGTATTCTGGGACAGGAAATTGAGCGGGGGTGTTGACCTCATCTGGAGCAGGAGGTGGTCTATTCAAAAAGATTCCAGTGCTCTACTCTCTTCCTGATTTATCAGATAGTTAGATCAATAAATAAATTCTCTTCTCTGCTTTCTTCTCAGTTGTAAAATAACAAGCTGAGTCCTTTGAGACCTAATTACTGGATCCTTTTTCTTTAAAGGACCGTGGATTAGCTTTCTGCTTAGCAAATTCCACTGCAATGTAATTTAATTGAGACAGTCTACTTACAGGAGCCCCTGGAACTGAAGAGAAGTTTATTCACATGAAATTTAAACTTCTCCTCTCCCTCCCCTGGCTTTATAAAATAAATTCTCCCAGACCTGCTACTAGTTATTTTCCCATGGATTCAGAACTGTTTTGCTATTTAGGGCAGAGGAAAAGCTGTGAATACCGAAAATAAACTCAGCAGGAGGCATATAACTGAAAGCCAATAATGGGATTTGTTCAGAATAATTTGGAGGTGAAGGAAGGTAAGAATAGACTACCAACGTTGAATATTATGTTCTGAGAAGCTTTTCCTCCAAAAAATAATAATAATTAAAAAAATAGAAGTTGTTCCTCCTAATGGCTTGCTTTGAATTCTTTTCATTTCAATGATGGGGCAGTTGAAACGTTCCTTGCCCAAGCCAACCCAAAACTTTCTCTTTTGCTTTTCATCTTAATTTAGATAGGACTAGACAACCTGTAGGGACGTGGTAGCTCAGTGGGTTAGGATGCTGAGCTTGTCGATCAGAAGATCGGCAGTTTGGCGGGTTGAATCCCGAGTGCCGCGTAACAGAGTGAGCGCCTGTTACTCGTCCCAGCTTCTGCCAACCTAGCAGTTCGAAAGCACGTAAAAATGCAAGTAGAAAAATAGGGACCACTACGGTGGGAAGGTAACAGCGTTCTGTGCGCCTTTGGTGTCTAGTCATGCCAGCCACATGACCACGGAGATGTCCTCGGACAAACGCTGGCTCTTCGGCTTTGAAACGGAGATGAGCACCGGCCCCTAGAGTTGGAAACGACTAACACGCATGTGCGGGGGAACCTTTACCTTTACCTTAGACAACCTGTGTCATTTTGGATCATCATTTTAGATCATTTTTTTACTTAAACAGAGAAACACAGTGTTCATAGGTGGGCAAAATGCAATGGGGAGCAAGAGCGACTTCTGACTTCCCGCTGGCTTTCCCATTGAATTTCCTTGTGGGAAACTGGCAGAGGGCATCTGAAATACCCTCCCCTCCTTTCCCTTACCTTTCCAGCAGGCAGGTAAGTGGCTACTATTGGGTGGGGAGGGTTTGCAAGACTGACTGGGAAACTGTAAGAATGTAAAACTAAGCGTAAAACTATGTTACACTTAGGCAAGGAAAATGAAACGTACAGCTACAGATTACGTGAAACCTGGTTCAATAGCAGTAACTGTGAGAGGGATCTTGGAGTCTTAAATATGATCCAGCAGTGTGCTGCAGCCACAAAAAGGCTAATGCAATCCTAAACTGCATTAACAGCGGGATAGAATCACGATCAAGTGAAGTGTTAGTACCGCTCTGTAAGGCCTTGGTAAGACACACTTGGAATACTGCCTCCAGTTTTGGTCAACACTCTGTAAAAATGATGTTGAGACTCTGGAGAGAATGCAAATAAGAGCAACAAAGAGGTTAAAACATATGAAGAATGGTTGAAGGAATTGAGTATGTCTAGTCAAGCGAAAAGAAGGACAAGGGGTGACATAATAAAAGTGTTCCAATATTTGAGGGGCTGCCACAAAGAGGGGATTAACTTATTGTCAACATCCAGCTTGAGAATCCAAATAAAACTCCAGGTTCATTCTGTCTCTGAAATCTTACTATTTGTTGAATACACTGCATGGTAACGTTGAAACAAAACTAACTCTGAGGTTCCAACACCAATTCATAGACTTAAATAATACTTTTCTCAGCCAAACCCCCAACAACTCATGTAGTCCATATAAACAAGTTCACTTTGTTATGGGAACCATCTGCTTTGAATCCACACCTGTTATGGTGTCCTTGAAAGGTTTTCAGGCTCTCATGGTCTTCAGCAGAATCTTAGAAGTTTCGTTTCTCCATCTAACCCACTCAAAAGTAACACCTGCCCCCTTACTCTAAAGCTAAGTTGAAATGCAAAGGTATGTAGCTGCCAAAGTTTCATCTTTAACACTTATTTTCTAAAGTACCAGAAAGCAAGACAAGAAGCAATGGTTGGAAACTAATCAAGGAGAGAAGCAACCTAGAACTAAGGGGACATTTCCCAACAATGAGAACAATAAACCAGTTGAATGGCTTGCCTTCAGAAGTTGTGGGTGCTTCATCCTTGGAGGCTTTTAAAAAGAGACTGGACAGCCATTTGTATGAAGTGGCACAGGGTCTCCTGCTTGAGCAGGGAGTTGGACTAGAAGACCTCCAAGGTCTCTTCCAACTCTGCTATTCTGTATATTTATTTAGACTGTCAATAACATTGAACATGAAGCTTCCACGACTGCAGCAACAGCCAGTAGCACTGAAGCAACCACAACTTTCTGAAATTCCATTTCCTCATGACTCATGAGTCCCACATTTTGGACACATTCTGTAAGTTAGTCCATTGATGGTACCCAGGTTCAAAAACTGTTGCTCTATGATGCACTATTTCTCCCAGTTAAAGGTCATGACAACAACAGCTTTAATAGTATGTAGATTACAGAGCAATAAGTTACATTTGCTTTGCTCAAGCTCTAAGCAATAAAGTACATTCTTTCTGCAACCCTTGGACTATATGTAATTCTTATACATGAACTCATCAAGTACTTAATCTATACCTTCAAAAATGCTTCGTAAAGAGAGCAGACTTCTGAAAGGAATGATTTGCCCCTTTCCTGGCCTTTTGCTATAAAGAGAGGTAAAAAAGAGAAAAGAAGTCATAAAAGTGGAAGAAAATGATTTTTTAAAAAAGCTGGACCAAGATCAGGTGAATCGCGATCACGTGAAATTCTAGAACCGCTTAGTACAGGGGTGTCAAACTGCCGGCCCATGGGCAGGATACATCATAGCGAAACTGCGCCCACCCCATTGCCGGCAATGGCAAAAAAGTCACGATACATCATGACATGTCATGTGATGTTGCGAGTTTGACTTAATAAGTGTGGCTTAGTAAGACCACACTTGGAATACAGCATCCAGTTCTGGTCGCCACAATATAAAAAAGACTGAGACTCTGCATAGAGTGCAGAGAAGAGCAACAAGAATAATTAGTGGGTTGGAGACTAAAACATATTAAGGCCTGTTATAGGAATTGGGTATGTCTACTCTAATGAAAAGGACAAAGGATGATATGTTTTTTTGAGTCAAGGATCACAATGTAAGGTTACCTAATATTTTAACAAAAAAGAACACATTAAAAGCAATGGACAACTTGGACAGCAGTGCTCCAATATTTGAGGGACTGCTACAAAGATGAGGGGGGGTGTCAAACTATTTTCCAAAGTACCAAAAGGCAAGAGAAGAAACAATGGTTGGAAACTAACCAAGGAGAGAAGCAACCTAGAACTAAGGAGAAATTTCCTAACGGTGAAAGCAATTAACCAATGGAATAGCTTGCCTTCAGAAGTTGTGGGTGCTCCATCACTGAAGACTTTCAAAAAGAAACTGGACAACCATTTGTCTGAAATGACAATAGGGTTTCTTGTTCGAGCAGGGGCTTGGACTAGAAGACCTCCAAGTTTCCTTCCAACTCTATGATTATATGTTCTATGACATATTCCTCATATAATTTTGATTCTGGCCTAATCTCAGTCTTCAATTTCTGTGGCATAAGCTCTGTGGGCATGAAATCCTCAAAAAAAAGGGATATACTTGTAATGTATTGGCCTTGTATGTTGTATTCACTTGCTTTATGTATGACTGTTTGCTTAATGGCTGACCTAATTTTATATCTTATGTAACAGTTGCTGGGCTGAGCTAGACTTGCTGTCTCCAGTCTGTTAAGTAGGTTTGAGGTGGGAAACTGCTGCTTTAAATCTGTTGGTCGCCGCCTAGAGGCCAACCATATAAATAGCTGCCCAGCAACTTTTAGCTTGCTTCTGTTATATTCTATCTCTGAATAAACTTGTTGCCTGTTTGAACACCTTGTCTCGCTCAATGCCTGCAAGAACCGAATACTTAACAATACTGTCAAGTCTGATTTTACCTAAAGTCATTGTATGATCTTATAGTACTAGACTTGGTATCACATCACTGATACCTAACAATGTGAACTGGTAATGACATGGTGTTGTCACATGTGTTTACAAGGAGGAGAAATACATCAAGATTTTGAAGTCATTCCAGCTCTAGGTCATTATAGGGCCGAAATTACAAAGTAGAATTATACCTTAAAGTTCAGAAAAGCAATGCTTGGCAAACATTCTTATGGTAACTAACATTTCTAAATGTAGCTATGTAATTACAGTAAGTGTCTTAGGACTCCATCTGAAAAAGTAATCTAGGTACATAATACAGCTTGTGACCCTGGGCATATATGACTTTCACTCAGTTTTGAAAATAAAATGCACGGAGAACAATAAGATTTAGACTTTTTATCTCATTCAGCTTGGTCTCTAGCCTACAGATGTTGACAAAGAAGATCAAAGAGGTGATACGCTAATATAATCTTAAACATGACTATACATTTCTAAGGGATCAAGTACTCAAATCCGGGGTTCCTGACATTGCATTAGTAACATGAGAATTAAAGAACAGAAAAATAAACCCAAACCCCTCAATATTGTTTATGCACTTTGACAGGATACCCAGCAAATATTTTGGCAGCAGCTTTGTTCCCTGTACATCACACTGTACAGTGGGTAAAATAAATATGTTTCTATCCTTACCTATCCCTTCCATAATTTTTCTGTTTAAGGGAAGAACTTCTATATGTAATAGTTTTAAAAGCAGAACATATTTCCTTTGAGAGATTAAACTGGGAGCTTGTGTTAGTTGTCTTAATTTTACAAGTTAAAAAAGGCTCCATTAGAAGACAAGTGTTAATTTCTTTCAAAATACACCTGCTTAATAGGTTTCCCACATCAGATATTGCCAAAAAATCCACAAGTCAAATCATCTTTCATATCATCTGCTGATCTAGTTGTTATGTATTAGGCTTAAAGGAACACCTAAAGCATTGCATAAGAGTCACCACCAGGAGGCATTGAACTGTAGCTGTTTTGGCGGGAAGCACTTTCGGCAGGAAACAGAGGTTCAATCCGATTGGTTGGCTGTGTACCTGGCCAGGTACTGGCCAGGTATATAAAGAGTGCAGGTAACCCCTATTCCCCAGTACGGTCACTTCCACCCAATAAAGAGCTGTTATGCTGTACTCATCGGCCTGGTGTCCTTCCTACTCTCCAGAACCCACTACACAATACTAGTATAAATGGATAAGTGGATCAGCAGGACGTTTTTGACCTTGTGAAGTTACTCAGTTTTAAGGCATTCTCCATTTTGTTGTAAGACTCCTTGTGTAATTAGTGACTCCCTACATAGCCTACAAAGCAGTGGTGATTTATCAAAATGTTTATAAATCTGAGTTATTTTTTCTGCAGGGTGCTGCTAAACAGTAGATTGTCAACCTTTGGACAACCCACATCACTTTAAGGATGTGAGCTGAAAAATTGCAGATGCAATGCTCTTATATAAGTAATAGTTACCCAGTGGAACACATTGGTACAAAGATGATGAAGTGAGAAGCTGTGAATAGAATTTAAGGAAAAATGAAAGATAATGAAAGACATCTCTAACTGTACGTTGAGTTTCTACAATCACTTCCAAAGTTCTTTCTTATCAGCCCTACATGGTAGACCAGATCAAATACATGTTGTGTATGCCAAAAATTACTTTTATTAGAATGGCTTGCAAGTCTGAATGTGTTTCCCTTCCTCCCTTTTTTAAAATCTTCATGTGAATTAAGGGAATACCTGCCATCAGGGCTTTTTTTGTCAAAGAACGCTCAGAACGGAGTTCCGGCACCTTTTTTGGATGGAACCTTGTAGGGTAGGCAAGGTGGTTTGTATGACATGTGTAAGTTTCGGCACCTTTTTCTTTTACAAAAAAAGCATTGCCTGCCATAGATGTTTTTCTAAACCTCCTTGTAAGTCTTGTTTATCTGTTTGTGTCCTTGATAACAGATCTTCCTTCTTTCTGTAAAGGCTAACTCTCTACTATTTCTATTACCTCTTAAGATATTATTATGGTAGGTCAGTAAGATCTTGTATATACTACCTACCATAGATGGATAAATTATTTGAGGATAGGATGATTTAATCTGCCAGCTAAGGCATATCTATTTCTTTTTGAAAATATTCATGCCATCATCTCCTGCTCCAATTCTCTTATTCAAGAACATAAATGTGATTTTCTGAGGCTTTCAAGTTTAGACTGACTGCAAATTTCCTGTCATGTAAGATCTGAAACCTTGCTGCCATTTCATAATTATCTGAATTTTTGTGGCTTAATCAGGTTGTAGTAAATATTCCTGCCCAGCTTTCCAAATTCCTTACCTTTTATAAGAAATGTATGAAGACATAGGAACATGATATACGGTGCAAGGAACATTATTCTTTCACTGTCATAAATGATTAGCCTCATGGAATTTATATTTAATTGTCATTTTAATCCCAGTTGGGTATCTGTTGTCTGGTGTGAACTATAACAAGTGGGACAGGTGTGATTACATGCACCGTATACAGATAGTGTTTCTAAAAAATAAATTCTGCCTCCATGATCAGATTTCAGCTATGCTTTTTTTCTCCTTTTTTCTTGGATGCAGGTACACTAAAGAGCTGTAAAATGTAATGAAGTTTATTGGTCTTAAAGCATTGGCTAAAGTATTTTTTTCAGAACAAAACCTTTGTGGTGACTGTAAGTAAATACTTCAGTGACAACTGGAAAAAATACTAATTTCCTTTTGCATATTGCTCCTAAAAGTTCTCAGTCAAGTTCCCTGCAGGCTTTTCTTTCACAATATGAGATGACATCACTGGAGGCTATTTCATGAGTTTTAGCCAACAAAACTGTTGGTGCTTCCCACTTGGAAATCACAAGTTGAGGCAAAAATTACAGTTCTAGCATACTATGGAAAGCTCGTATCTGAAAAATCGTTTCCTAGTTTAGTTGTGTTACTAAGATGGAAACATGGGAAAAACTATGCACACGGCAAAGCCGTTTCTATTCCATGTACCTGTTCTTGCAATATTGTAAAGCATTTTTCTTAAATGACAAATGCCATAGTTTCCCCAGCAAAGCTTATTTTTAACTTTCACAGGAAATGAGCCAAAATCAGTTGGCCTTTCACCTTCAGAGCCTTGATTTTATTCCAGCCAAATAAACTCGATCATTGTTCTCACCACCAATTATTTCCCCTTGTACTTTAAGAATCAAAAACTAAGAATGCATGCCACTGACTCTGTTCAAAGACTACCTGGGATGTTATAGTATTCTTAGCATTAACAATGCACATCAATTTAAGATCAATGTCAATTCTATTTTGTATGGGAATATAGAATTACCATAATTCAGTACAGGTAAATCCTGGACTTACGACACCTATTGAGCCTAAAATTTCTGTTGCTAAGTGAGACAGCTGCTAAGTGAATTTTGCCACATTTTATGACCTTTCTTGACACAGTCGTTAACTGAATCACTGCAGTTGTTAAGTTAGTAATAGGGCTGTGAAGTGAATCTGGCTTCTCCATTGACTTATCAGAAGATCACAAAAGATGATTCCATGGCTCTGGGAAACTGCAACCATCATAAATAGGAGTCAGTTGCCAGCCACGATCATGTGAATTTAGCAGCATGACCATGTGGATGCTGCAATAGTCGTTAAGTGTGAAAAATGGTCGTAAGTCACTTATTCAGTGCCATTGTAACTTTGAACGGTTACTAAATGAACTGTTGTAAGCTGAGGACTACCTGTATTTGGCATTTTGAACTTCAACTTCTGAAAATAGATTTTTTTTGTCAATAACATATAGCAAATGCCCATTCCCTAGTTGTCTGGATGTGGAAGTGAGAATAAACTAAGGCTAAAATCCTCTGTTTGTGTTTAGATGCTTCATCATTAATAGGTTTTTTTCTGGCAGACGTTTATTCTGGCACAATTCAACGTGTGTAATGAAAGTTTAAAGACTTTTATCTTCCTGTATAACAGGATTTTCCCCCCTCTGATCCATGCGGAGGCTGCCAATGGTAACAAAAAGGCCAGCTTGCGTGTTTTCTAATCGATCTTCTTTCAGAAGTCTACAAAGAAACCTGATTCTGGAAGCAAGTCTTGCACAGGGTACTGTAAAGTTTGGTCCTGAAATAGGTCCTATTCCTCACAACTAACAAGAGTTTAAAGAGTAACAGATATGTAGTTTTCTGTGTTACACTGTCACGATGCATCCTACTGTTGCATTTGGTCAGCCCATGCTGTTGCTTAGCTAGGATTCAGTTTTAAATGAACATAGATACAATTTCTGCAATATCAAACATATTATATAGGCTGAGCTCAATAAGGTTAAATGCAGACGTTGGGAAGATTTTTGCCTGGCCCATTAGCAGTATGAGCCACCCACTTTTAGGATGCAAAAATAGACCATATTGTCTTCCTCCTCCCCCTAATCTGTTGCAAATGTACCTTCCATGTGTGTTTTCCAGCTTTAATTTGCTGTTTAACCCTCAAAAGAAATGTGCTCATCTATCAGCAGCCCCAGATCCAATTGATGGCAATGCCTGGCATATCCCTTTCTTCCAGTGGCCACTGTCCTGGATATCTGTTTTGTCCTGTGCTGTTGTTGATTGACTGATGATCAATTAAATCAATGAACTGCCCTCACTTTTACAAGTTCACGTTTCGTTCAACCTTTACATACTGACCATCTTTCCAGTTTTGCTCAGACTAGATGAAGTGTGTCTTCTTTATCTATGGAGATAATCATTCTCATCTCATCCAGTCATCCAGGTCATAGTCATCCCAAAGGTGCTTTTACAAAAGGCAACTGGACTATGTTTTTCCTTGAAGATGTTTCGTTTCTCATCCAAGAAGCTTCTTCAGTTCAGAATTGAAGAAGCTTCTTAGATGAGAAGCACAATGTCTTCAAGGAAAAACATAGTCCAGCTGCCTTTTGAAAAAGCACCCTCGGGCTAGGGTCTCTTCGGTTTTCTACAGTAACAGTAACAGTACTGCAAAGCAATCTTATTTATTTATTTATTTAATTGGATTTGTATACCGCCCTTTCCCGAAGGACTCAGGGCGGTTCACAGGGAATTAAAACAAGAAATACAAAAGTTAAAAACAATTAAAAAGATCATAATAGTCCCTGAGAGAATAAAAACCCCAATTAAAATTAAAATTAAAATTAAAATTAAAATTAAAATTAAAACTCTCAGCCTGGGCAAGAGAGCTCGAAGAGCCAGGTCTTCAGGTCCCGGCGGAATGAACAGAGGTCGGGGGCAGTCCTCAACTCCATGGACAGCTGGTTCCAGAGAGCAGGCGCACCCACTGAGAAGGCCCTCCCCCTGGGCGTTACCCGCCAGCAATCTTTTACCGGCGGCACCCTGAGAAGACCCTCCCTCTGCGAGCGCACTGGACGAAGGGAGCTTGATGCTGGCAGCAGGTGTTCCCTCAGATATCCTGGACCCAAGCCATTTAGGGCTTTATAGGTCATCACCAGCACCTTGAATCTTGCCCCCACCTTTCCTTTTTACTAAAAAAAAAATAAGTTGCAACTTAGAAATGTTGTACCTTATTTCTATGAAACTGAATGATCAGCCCTTCCATGCTGTAAAGTTTCAATAAACCTGCGAATAAAGCACCACGTGTTTGCTTTGGTTTGATTAGGGTAGCATCAGAGTAACTTTGGTACCATAAGGGGGCAGAGGAATGTCAAAGGAGATAATGCGGTAAGAGGTTAATATCAAAGAAGACAATGTGTCTTAAGGAAGTGTGTAAACATTTGGAAAATAAAACAAGGCACAAGTGAGATATGAATAATCTTTAAAAGGAAAGGCATACATTGGTAGACTGGCCTACACAAAAGCCAGCTAGTGTGTCTTGCCTTCAGCACAAATGGGAAAAGCATAAAATGGAAGAATGACCAATCAGCCATAATCTACACTGAGCACCAGTCTAACCCATTGTCAACCAACTGCAATCCAATCTGGCTTAAGAAACAGAAGGGACCATCCTGGAGCAGAACCCAGCTTATGTTGCAAATCCCAGAATTCCTGAGCCAGCATGGCTAAGCATGGAAACCTTTCCCTTTCCCCTCAGCATGGCTGGCTCGGGAATTCTGCGAGTTGACGTCCATGAGTCATAAAGCGGCCTAGGCCAGGGGTAGGCAACCTTGGCTCTTTTATGACTCACGGACTTCAACTCCCAGAATTCCTGAGCCAACATGGCTAAGCATGGAAACCTTTCCCTTTCCCCTCAGCATGGCTGGCTCAGGAATTCTGGGAGTTGAAGTCCACAAATCATAAAAGAGCCAAGGTTGCCTACTCCTGCTTTAGTTCTATGGCACAGCTGTTTATTTTGCTAACATATAGTCTTGCTGAACCTGCACACCACCACAGCTGTGGCTCTTCAAAGTTTCAGCTAGAGTATTTTGGTCTAGTGAACAGCAGTTCCTTTTAATGTTTATGTCCTATGTCCCATCACACTTCTAAGATACTTTGATTGATTTTATTCAAACAAAACAGGGAGGAAGAGAGATAGAGCCTTGGTAGTAAGATTTGAAGAAGGCCAGGGTCCACAGGACAGGCATGAGGAGATTCTAATTTAATTATGAAAATTTAATAGCAGAAGTTTTTAAAAAAGAATATAATGTAGGAAACTCCCATTTAAGCACTGGGCAGACATAAGATGATGCTTAATAAAAGGAAATGTGATGAAGTAAGAAAGATACCACAACAAATGGCATGGTAGACGTCCGTGCCGATTATAGCTTTGATATAAAGCACAGCTCATACATATACTTCATGTGAATTCCTAGATCCAAATCATATGACAGGGGTCCCCGACCCCCAGTCCATGGACCAGTACCAGGCAGCGGCATGCCAGCAACTGGTCTGCACAAACAAGCAAAACCCCATCCGTGGAATATAGGCAGCACACAAAACCACACACCCCGTCTGGATCATGGAAAAACCTTTCTCCACGGAACTGGTCCCAGATGCCCAAAAGGTTGGGGACCTCTGCAATATGATATGACTACCTAGAGCAGACATGTCAAACTCGCGACGTCACGTGATGTCGCGTGACATATCGGAACTTTTTCCCATTGCCGGCAACGGGATGGGCGCGGCTTCTCCGTGACGCTCCGGCCCGCGGGCCGGCAGTTTGACACCCCTGACCTAGAGCCACTTAGAAAGTAGGAGTGTACAATGTCCTGAGATGAGCCCATGCCAAGAAAATTTGGATAGGAAAGACTAGAGAGATGAAAATAAATTCTTGTATCTTAGGGGGTTTTTTTCCGCATGTACAATTCACCTAAATTTTCTTTTGCTTTTCTGACCAGAAAATTGAAGCAGACTGGAATGTCAATGAAAAGAATGAAACAAAATCCTGTGAGGATCCAGAAAATCACCCAAGGCAAATATTAATTCAGCTTTATTAGTTGAAGTTTTTTTCTTCTCACTTGTCTTTTTGTTTCCTACTTGAAATTGTAAAATATTAGCAGAATCTGACATCAGACAAGAAATAGCAGGGAAATGGTTTGACTGGAAGTTCAAGCCACATTTAAGATGACACAATCCTGGAATGGCCTATTCTTAAGTTATGTACTTCTCTTCACTTTGCTGGCCCACTGCTGTGGTTCCAGGTGTTGACAGCTAAGAGACAAGAAGAACGAGAATTTTCAAAAACATTTTGAAGCATTAAAAATGTGTAGTCCCAATTAGTGCCTGTTAGATAAAGTCTTCCAGTCATTACCATACTGTGCAACTATTTCAATTTTTTCTCCTCAAGATATATTCTTGTAGGGGGAAAAAAGAATGGGACCCATGAGGAATGAGACTTCATCTGAACCATGAAGAAAGTAATGCACATAAGCAGATTGCATCATATGTTTTTTTTTAAAAAAACTTATCCACAAACAACCTAAGCCTAAACCTTGGCTCTTTTATGACTCGTGGACTTCAACTCCCAGAATTCCTGACCCAGCTTGGAAGCTTCTCCCTTTCCCTCAGCATGGCTGGCTCAGGAATTCTGGGAGCTGAAGTCCACGAGTCATAAAAGAGCCAAGGTTGCCTACACCCTGGCTCTTTTATGAGCCTATTTCTATTTCATAATTAGACTTTCTCCACCAAGAGTCAGCGGGATAAGCAGTAACTAACAAAAAGACACAGTATGTAACCTTAATATGGCTGGGTTATGACTTATGATCACAGTTGAGCCCAAAATTTCTGTTGCTCAGGGAAACATTTGTTAAGTAAATTTTGTCCCATTTTACGACCTTTCTTACCACAGTTGTTAAGTGAATCCCTGCAATTGTTAAGTTAGTAACATGGTTGTTAAGTGAATATGGCTTCTCCATTGACTTTGCTTGACAGAAGGTTGCAAAAAGTGATCACGTGACCCCCCAGGACACTGCAACAGTCATAAATACAGGCCAGTTGCCAAGCATCTGAATGTTGATCACGTGACCGTGGGTATGCTGTAATGGTCGTAAGTGTGAAAAACGGTGATAAGTCACTTTTTTTCAGCGCCGTTGTAACTTTGAACGGTCACAAAATGAACTGTTGTAAGTTGAGGACCACCTTTATTTTGAAACTATACATCTGTTAAAAATGTAGTTAGATTGTTGTTTATAACAGCATCTTCTAAAATACTGAAAAATGGTAAAATAGATAGAAAAGGTTTCATAATGGCTGTGAAATTCTTTCTGTGAAATGTCCAGGGGATAGCTTTGTGATATGAACACAGTCAACAACTCCAGTAAAGGGGGGAAATGCCATGACCCCAAATGTACAAATTGGGTCATTACTTTTAACTTTTTACCTTTAAAACAGTATCTGTTCACATCAGTAGGGACTACTGTATCCTAAAGCTCTGGAGACGGAGAAAAACTCTTCCTTCCTATTAGCTGCTGATTAATTGGAAATTCCTGATTGCTGAAAACTTCCCAAGAGAAAATTCTGAGAAAAAAAAATTGAGAAAAAAATTTCCAAGAGAAAAACGTATTTGGGAAATCTGGCAGGATAGGAAAATCCCCCACACTTGAGGTCATTGTGATAATGGAAGTCAGCCGTGATTGAAAGGAAATCTTGAGTGATAACAAAAATCTACTATGAGTTAGAAGAAGGGTTGAGAATACCTACAGCTTTTGCCACATTTGAAAAAGACTCCTTTTTTTTCAAGTTATCATTCTTTAAAATGGAAACTACCATTTTAATGTCACATTAAAAAGTGACTCCTCTCCCCACAATTCTACACAGAACAAAATATTGTTCATGGTGAAATGATGTACTCTCCTAGCCTATAAGCCAGTGTTTTTCAACCTTGGTAACTTTAAGATAAGTGGACTTCAATCTAGGCGCTGACTGGAGAATTCCACCTTAAAGTTGCCAAGAAATGCTGCTCTAAAGTTATCTTGAAAGATTGGGGCAGGAGGAGATTAGAATAGGCGACAACTATAGCGTTATGTATTCGGAACAGGTAGAGAATTAGGAAAAGATGGTCTTAGGCGAGAAAGAGATAGAACTTCATTAGGGAACTTTGTTTTCTGAAAGAACTGAGAAATAATCATTTATATGAGGGGTGTCCAACCCTGGCAATTTTAAGGCCTGTGAACTTCAACTCCCAGAATTCCCTAGCCAAAGTTGCCAAGTTTGGACATTCCAAAAACAATTTGCTCCTAAAAATGTTTTCTATATATGTAGATCTTTGGTCATTTGGGTTTTTTCCCCACATAGAATTGGAGGTGTCAGGGTAACGTTTTGACGAAATCTCATCCGTCATCCTCAGGCTGGTGACTTCAGCTTCGTTCTTCTGGGAGAAGTGTGTGATAGTGGCTGTTTTTTCTTCTTTTTTAAACTGCCAGAGGGGGTGTGTTCTGTGGGTGGAGGCTTGGTTGTGTTCTGATGGGGTGGAGGTGTGCTCTGATTGGGTGGGGGCTTAGCTGTGTTCTGATTGGGTGGGAGTATGTTTTGAATGGGGGCTGTGTTCTGATTGGGTGGGGATGTGTTTTGAGTGGATTGGGTTTTTTCTCACGTAGAATTGGAGGTATCAGGGCAACGTTTCGACGAAATCTCATCCGTCATCCTCAGGCTGGTGACTTCAACTTCATCCTCACCAGCCTGAGGGTGACAGATGAGATTTTTTCGAAACGTTGCCCTGATACCTCCAATTCTACATGGGGAAAAACCCGAATGACATATATATATATATATATATATATATATATATATATATATATATATATATATATATATATATGAAATAATCAGACACATTGCAGTAGAAGCTTTGAATGATTCGTCTACGTTTTAAAACCATAATCTGAATTAACAAAATCCTGGCATATGCTTGTAAAGTCATATATAAAGCTGCATTTATTACCATTTTAGGCAGCTGAAACTTAAATATCTCCTGACTTGGGGCATAACTGCAATAGTATGATTTTTGGATTCACAGTCTAGACAAAATTGGCAGTCTGTAAAATTTATCACTGCCTGCTGTCACAAAAATGTGCCAAAATTCAAATTTGCATAAATGAGGTGGTGTAACGGTCTAGGATCATCCCATCAGTAACTGTGTTTTGTTTGACATTTGTTTTAAATAGTTTCAGATTGTTTGGAATTCATCATTCTTCTATCCAAACATGGCCAAAGTCTGTGGGATAGCATTCCAGGGCTTCCAAAGGGACAGAAATAATATTTATGACTGTGTTTGCGGATAAATTCCAAGTACAAATTGCATAGTAATCTAAATAAATTTAACAAAGGTACTACAAAACATAAATTTTAATTAAATCAGTTAGAGTGACAAAAACTTTTTTCCGTTAGGTCTCTTATCCTGCTGACCCCCTCCCCGCTTAAAAATTAATACCTTTAATTATGTCCTGTACGCTTTCCATAGATTTTTAGATTGTTCTAATATGAGCACATGTTTTTCTTTGTGTAGTAATAGTAATATCAAGACTGCCACAAATCAATATTTATTATCATGTATTCTTCTCTATATGATTGGTTGAGATATGAATATCTCTTCATACATTTAAATAATTTAGGTTCTTCTTTCTTTGTTGGGCAATTCAGGACATTTTCTGAAAGTATCCATTTATGTACCAGTTAAAGTGATTCTCCTGCATATGTGAGCCAGATTATACTTTTATTATGATGGAGAGGATAGAGCTTGCATTATGACATCACAACGCTCTATTTATCAGCTTCTCGGTTTTGACTCCCCCCAATCTTTTTGTCTTTTATTCCAAAAACATTGCATTTCTAGGAGTAGATGAGAAAATCTTAGGTTACTGAAGGAACTTTATCTGAACATCATATAGACCAGAGGTGGGGAACTATGGCCCCTTTATGATGTGTGGACTTCAACTCCCAGAATTCCTGAGACAGCTGGCTGGCTCAGGAATTCTGGGAGTTAAAGTCCACAAGTCATAAAAGCATCATAGTTCCTCACCCCAGTATTGATCTAAACCAGGATGTACCTTGAAAACAATCAATACAAGACTCTAAACATAAAATTTTTGACTTCAGAAAATCTTTGAAACACTGAATAACAAGCTAGTTTAAGTTTGTTGGCATCCCACTTGAGTGGATACATGTCTGACTTTAATACAATTATGACAACAATGAAGACTCTTCCAGCAGCAAGTCAGCCGATTCCAATTATAAAATCAGTTTTGAATTGTTGTTGTCACCTAGAAATACTGAGATTTGAACCTGATAGTAGAATTTTTAATTTTCCTTTTCCTAATGGATCTACATACATTATCTTACTCTGTTTATAGCTTTAATTTCATCTTCATTAAACACTTTCTTTTAAGCATACTGAATTTTGAAGTCTAAATTTTATACTGGATTGGACTGATTGCTTCACTGAGCTGTATCAACAAACATTTCTGCCTAGACCAAGAAAATATCTATCTATCTATCTATCTATCTATCTATCTATCTATCTATCTATCTATCTATCTATCTATCTATCTATCTATCTATCTATCTATCTATCTTTCTCTATGCAAGTCTGGAAACTTGAACTTACCTTTTTTTTGCGCAGGACGACTTGACAGTCTGTAGGTTGGCGTGTGACCATTTTATTCTTTAAATCAGATACTTCTGACACCAAAGGTGCATTTAGAATGCATTCACTCTGAGAATTTGTAAGATTATGCGCATCCACATGATTATCCTTTGACCAGATGGGAGAACCAGGTGAGTATGCAAGAGAATTATTGGAATCTCCTATGTTTGCATCATTGCTACAATGCTGAAAAAGGGTATCTTTATCATAGAATAAAGTACAGTCATTCTTCTCATGAAGAACATCTGATTTTTCATATTGTACAGCTGTAGCTCCATGAACTATCTGCTCCTCCAACATACTTTTTTCCACAGAAGTGTTCCAATCTTTTTCTTTTGAGACATCTTTACTTTCATTAGAGTTGTATCCAAGTATGATAACTTCTTCTCTACTATTGTTTTTGGTTGCTCTCTCATAATTAGAAGTGCTCATTTTTTCAGCTGGTTCAGTGGTATGATTGCATCCTTTCTTTGCTTCTCCTCTTGAGATGATCTTCACTGAAGGCTCCTCTAAACTGTTATTTTCAGCTAATAATTTAACTTCAGCAGGCATAAACTGGCAGTTGATGGTCTCCAATGGGAGGTCCGTGTTCTTGCTGCCACCACTGCCATCATCACTTCCAACAGAAACATTGACTAAAGTTTCCACACTAGCTTCCAGGGAGAGAAATTCTCCTTCTTCTTGATGATTTTCATTTTCATCTAATTCTTTGGGAATGTTACCGAAAAGCTTTGAGGGGAAGACTACCAACTCTCCAACATGACAGCAATCTGGCAAGGAAGCACTTTTTTCTTTCAGATCTTCACACCAAAGTTCATTCTTTTCCATTCCGGCTTGCAAGCTGTCAACTACTAAGCCATGCCTGCATAATATGTCAGAATCAAGAGATCCAAAATGCAAGCCCATCCATTGGGTCACATATTCTTCCCAGCTCCTTTTTCTGATTGCTAGAGACATGTCATAGTATTTAGCAATTGGTTCTGAAATGTGACATAATATAGGCTGGAGGAAACATGATGGATTCTATAAACTTTTCCATCCAATGAAATGGTTCTTGCTCTTGCATATCTGTATTTTTTTTTAACAAAAGAGATAGAATTCCAGTGTAAGAAGCAATGAAAGCATTCATATATTCCTTAAACTTTTAGTGAGAAATGGTTTTGTAGAACAGTTTTAATAGTTTGCAAACAGATATAATCACGCATATCCTTTTTGCTGAATCCTCCCTCAGTGAAGTAAACAGAATGTTATAAACAACTCTATCAGAACATAACAGGTTCCTGAAGCCAAATTTTGACAATGACCTCTTTTTCATTGCTTCAGTCATAAGACAACTATTTTCCATGGGCTTAAAAGCTATCAAATCTTGTGAGTTCATGATACCAGTCAACAATTCAAAATAGCCAAGCACAGCATTATTGTCAAAAAGCTGGATTTTAATGACTATCTCTTACATTTTAAATGCTCATATTTATCACACTAGTAAAGCAACCCGAGGCTAAAAGTAAGTGGAATGAAAACCTTTGAAGAAAATTAGATTTGATTAGGATGTTAACAATTATAGACATTTTACCAAGCAGATTGTTAATTAAAGTAGGTGGAATGCATGCGTTATCTTTCAGTGCAACAAATGTTTCTTGCCTCTTGACATAAGCATAAATTAAAATTTGGTGGAATATTCAAAAGATTTTTAAGAAAAACTATTTTTATTGGGTGTTACTACAGATTGTGATACTAAGGAAATTAACTTGATGTTGAACTTGATAACAGCTGCAAGGTTATTGGTAGGGCAATATTGGAAGAAGGATAGTTTGCCTACTATAGAAGAATGGACGGTTAAAGTGTCAAATTTAGCAGAAATGGCTAAGGTTTCTGCTTATCTGAAGGATCATTCACAAGAAAGATACATTTCGGTCTGGAGAAGATGGATAGATTATATTCAGAATAAATATGGGACTAAAAAGTTCCATCTAGCCTATGAATAAATTTTAGATTGTTATTATTACTAGTAGTTTATTATAGTGGAATTTTTTATTAATTTTAATTATATGGTATTATTATTATTTTTAGTATTAGCATTGTTTAATAACTTGGATATTAATTTCTTTATGTTTTTATTATTATTATGTCTACTTTTATTTTGTTTGTTAAAGGGGAGTTAAAGCGCATTATGAACTTGGTTATCTATATAGTTGGTTAATGTTAGTTAGATTGTGATTATTATATTTGTAACCCTGTACTCAGCTCTGGGAAGTGGGGGAGGGAGAGGGGGGTGGTTTTGGGTGGGTTGGTTTTGGGGATTATATTGTAACTTTTATAAAACTTTTTAATAATAATAAAAAAGCATAAAGAAACCCCACAAACATTTACAGTCTGGTGTAAAACTAACAAAATAATCTGTAAATAATAAATTGAACGACGCCTGTAGATCTGTGTGCATATGTGTGCATACCTACTATACCAGCTCTTCGCGCTACTATGTCCAGGAGAAAAACCCCTACCTCTTGACGAAATAAGTGTAATGAGAGTAAAGAGTTTTATTGGCTGTAACATTTTACAAGTTCAAAGATCAGCTATTTTTCCACTTTTGCTCTCTGCATAGAAACTGTCAGCACTTTGCATGGATCTGCTTATTGATTTCAGCAATAAAGAAGATTGACTGCTGTGTTTGTTCTGGGTCATTTCATTCTACCAAGGGAAGCTCCAATTGCACACCCCAGACCACAAGACTGTCCTGACAAATCACATGCCTGAAAATAGAAAAATAGGCAGCCTGAAAGAATTGCAGAATTATGAACATTTGATTGAGTTTCAGTAAGATGTGCTGGATAAAGTGATTTTTTACAGTGTAGTGTCTGACTGCACAGAAGCCTTTAATCTTTTTTTTTTAAAAGACTGTCGTATTTCTATCCTGCATTCACATTGTTATGTCTACGAAACGGAAAACATAAACATGCATGTAGAGGTGACAGGATTCACTCCTTATTCTAAAAAACTAAAAAACAGGAATGGAAGCCCTGTTTGCACTGAGTCAGACAAAAATGTGAGATTCACTAACTGTGGTTTTCCACAAGAAAAACACTTCTATTTTTTAAAAGAGATAGTGGGAAGAGGTTTACAGACAGAATGAAAGTGGCCCTACATGCTATAAATAGCAGAAGGTCCTACTGAAAATTGTATCCCCAAGTCATGTTCCCATTGCTTTTCTCTGAAAAGTGCAGTTCAGTGATCTACAAATCTTGACATTGTCACTCCATCATCACTTATGATGCTCATTTTATGGTGGATCAAGAAGCGCATGGAAAAATAGCATCAAAGCACAGATAAAGCATTTTTTAAATTAAAATGTCCCTACACAGAGGACAGACTTTTCAAAGTATCTGTAAGAGCAGGAGAAAATTTCAAGAGGTTTTTTTTGGAGAGAGGAGATTTAAGGTATACAATTCGATGCTTCTTTGGTTAAGATGCCATAGAACTCTCCTCTACTAAGATTTTCTACTATGAGCAGTTAAGTAGAAAGAACATGCACTTAACAAAATATTAAAAAAAAAATTAGACAATTTCTATATTTCTATATATTTTATTTAATAACTAAAAACAAAATACCCCAGAATATTCTGGAAAACAGGTTGTCCTCATTTATTGATCACATTTGGGACCAGCAACGATTATTAAGTGAAGCAGCCACTAAGTGAAAAATTATAATATTATGATTTTACTTCAGCTTTCCTTTGCTTTACAGACATTGCTAACATTAAAGGTAAAGGTAAAGGTTCCCCCGCACATGCGTGCTAGTCATTTCCGACTCTAGGGGCCGGTGCTCATCTCCGTTTCAAAGCCGAAAAGTCAGCGCTTGTCCAAGGATGTCTCTTTGGTCATGTGGCTGGCATGACTAGATGCCAAAGGTGCACGGAACACTGTTACCTTCCCACCGTAGTGGTCCCTATTTTTCTACTTGCATTTTTACGTGCTTTCGAACTGCTAGGTTGGCAGAAGCAGGGACAAGTAACAGGCGCTCACTCTGTTACGTGGCACTCGGGATTCGACCCGCCAAACTGCCAACCTTCTGATTGACAAGCTCAGCATCCTAACCCGCTGAGCCACCGCGTCCCTTTTTCTCTAGATTAGCCATACTCAATTCCTGCAACCATCCTTCATATGTGTTGGTCTCCCGGCCCTGCCCCTCACTCATTCCAGAAGAATATCATAGCTAATGGCGTTGAAAACTGTAGAGACATCTAGGATTGCAAGAACAGAATGCACCACCATCAGGATCCTTTGAAAAGTCATCCAACGCTGTGTTAAAACCTGGCCTGGAACCCAACTAAAAGGGGTTCAAATAATTCACTTCTTGCAGCTCCTCTTCCCACAACGTATGCGATTATCAACTTCTCACCAACTTTCCTGGGACTGGAGAGTTGTTGAGAAGGGAAGATTAGAAACTGGACGAAAATTGTGCTTTCCAAAAATCTGACTATCTGTAATTAAATACAGTTAGTGTGATTAGTTCCCCTACATTTAACGATTTTGCTCTGCCACATTAATAATTATAATTTTATGGAGACTTTTGTAAGTTTACTGGACATTTTAGGTGGGTGCATTTTTCCTGAGCTTTGGGTCCTGTAATCTTGTTTTTTCATTCAGAGGTCATTTGTGGGTCAAAATGAATGGGAAGCCCTTGAAAACATGAAGAGAGTTATTTCAGTGTGATCTGAGTTAAACTCTTAGCGTCATATTCTACCCCAAATAAAATATTTCAAACATTTCATTCCCCCCCCCAAGAAATACACAGCATTTTGTAAATAGGTCTCCTTAAAACCAGGAGACTAAGTTTCAATTCTTTGTCAGTTATGATCACTAAATGAGGAAAACCCAGGATTAAATTTTTAATTAACTTCATGATAGAAGAATGTAGAAGCTGCTGGGAGTAGCACTGTGTAATGTAAACAAAAATTGTAACCCTTTTAAAAGAAAGAATAAAATGTAAGTAAAATCTACTATCTAAATTTAAGGAGAGAAAGCGATTTAAAAACAAATTGGCATTTCTGCACCCACAAATTGGAGCTCAAGGAAATATAGCAGCTACAAGGAGAGAAAAACAAAGTAGTTAAATGCAAATTCGGGTTAAGATTGTGGAGTCACTTAACTGTAGCAGCATATGAACTACTTTCAGTTTATAGTGCAATTGTTCTTTTTAAGTGATAAACAGAAGTTGTGTTTCAAAAAGGGGAGCTCACTCGCACATTTATAGCCTGCTAAATCTTTGCTTAACTTTAGAAATAAATTATGGTTAAACAGTGTACACTGAAATTATTTCAGCCGGTTACACAAAGAAGACAGCCAAACAGTAGCATGGTTCGTTTTACACTACATGCAGAGAGGAAATATATCATAGAGTAGGATAATAATTTCTAGAGACTGACAGTAAGACCACATCAAATATATATATTTTTTTAAATTCCATTTATATCCCGCCCTTCTCCGAAGACTCAGGGCGGCTTACAAGCCTAGCAGTAGCTTTCATTCTATGTATATGCCTGCTTATTAGGGCTTTCATACACCCCCCCAAGCGGCATTAATATATTAATTAATTAATTAATTAATATAAATAGAAAATCTCAAGACACAAGATCTTAAGCGACATACCATACCATCACCAACATTTTTGCATGCATGTCCATGTGCTAAACCATAACAGTGTTGAAATGCCAACCTTTCACTATACTGTATATTTATGTAAAATTACCCTAATATTCATATTAATTCCATTAAGTGAAAAGCTTATTCAGTGGCGTAGCGTGGGGGGTGCAGGGGGGGCTGGCCGCACCGGGCGCAACATCTGGGGGGGCGCGCTCGACGGCGCCGGGATCCGGCAGGGCGGAGGCACCGGAGCCCCAGCCAGGAAGGGCCTGACGCCCCACGGCGCGCCACACACACACACACACACACACACACAACCACACAACCACACAGCGTGACTCCTTCGGACCGCTCCGCCTTCGCTCCGGCGCTGGACGGAAGCCTTCTCTCCCTCCTCCCCCCGCAAAGGAGAAGGCGGCTCCTGAGCGTGCACAGAGCGCGGCCCTCCTGCAAGCCCGGGGCTCCACTGCGGAGGCTCTCCCAAGGCGCTCCCGCTCCCAAGGCGCTCTTGCCAAAGGCGGGGGGGGCGCGGCGGGGCTTGAAAGAGGGTGGATTTCCCGCGGGGGGAGGATCGCTGCAGCGTCTCTCCGGGGGTCCCTGCTCTGGAACGAAAGCTGCGTCGGCAGGTTGCCGATCCAACCGTGCATCGGCGATCGGGACCGCCCCCCCGACACACGTCGCCAGCAGCGAGAGTTTCCAGCCAGGCCGGCGAATCTTTGGGGTGAGGTGCCAAAGAGAAGGAGGCGGCTTGGCTTGGATAAGCAGCATCTGGGCAGAAAATGGGTTGGGCGCCGCAGCAAGTATGAATTCCTGGGGTTCAGCCTAAGCAGGCAAAGCTGCAGGGTGGGTTGGTTGGCTTTTCCGGCTTTGGAATAACCTTGGGAAGCTGAGGCATTGTAAGTTGGAAGTCATTGTTTGTCACCTAACATGTTGGGTCAACCCCACGCCACATGCTAAGCCATAAACCGTGGTTGGTATCCAGGGTTTAGGACAAGACGGAGAAAACTAGCCAATTGTGGGATCATAAATCTTGATGAAGCCCATCATCGCTCCATGTGATGTATGCACTCAATCTACAAACATAGTCCAAGCCTATTCACATCTGTTGTAAGGTCATTCTCTCGTGGGGTTTATCCTGACGTCCACTAAGAGTGGAACAAACATGCCCCATTAACCATTTTCAACGCCATGTCCTCTCTTTGTCTCATCCTAAATCACAGCTGAGGCACCTTAAAGTTGCCTTGTTTCAGTGTTAAACTAGCATTTTCCCTCTTCTCCAGAGACCCTTTTTTGCCTTGAACCTAACTCAGGGGTAGGCAACCTTGGCTCATGGACTTCAACTCCCAGAATTCCTGAGCTAGTGGAAGAGACTCGAGTGCTAAAATCCACGGGTTAGGGGGCGCAAATTACTTGCCTTGCCCCGGGTGCTGACAACCCACGCTACGCCACTGAGCTTATTAGTTGTCAGTCTAGCCAACCAGAATGGGTTCCTCTTGTTTTCAAGTAGAGGTTTCTTGTTCTAATTTCATTTCCATGTTTGATGCGAAGATGAGAGATATGAGCTATTTTCTGAAAGAATCTCTGAATTTCCTTTATGAATTGGAGATTATCTGGATTTTGAAGGATTGGAGAAAATTCAATTCAAATATGTCAGGGCAGGAATAGGAACCAGGTGCTTTCCACATGTCCTAGACTTCAAAGCTCATTAGATTCAACCAAAAAGACCAGTTAGAAGCAACTGTGATATTCATAGCTCAAACATCTGGAGAGCACCACATAGCCTATTGCTATAAGAAGAAACATTCCCCATTTTGAGCCTGACTTTGTTCTGCTCGAGAATGGGCTGGCCCAGAAGTTAATTTACATTCTTGCAAAATACAATAACAGCATAGCACAACTAATAGCTTGTTTTTCAAGGGAATAATGGCCATTCATAAGATATTCAAGGAGCCATGGAAAGTAAATAGTGCTATTTACGAAGGAAGATTTTAAATAGCAATTTAATATTTCCTAAGGTAGTCTCAGAGAGTATCAGAGAGGAGATAAGGAGTGAAGTTGTGCAAAGGGTGACACAATATTTTCTTGGACTGTTCCTGAGGAGGAAAAAGGGGAAATTGAAGTTGTGGATATTCTCCTTTGTGTTGTGCCCAAATTCAGAGAAAGAGCATGAGTAACCTGGGTATCAGAGTAAAGGGATAAGGAAGAAAGTAAAAAGGAAATCACAAATCTTTAGGATAAGCTAAATGGTAATGTAAAAAAAAAGAACACTCTATTACTAGACTTACAGACAAAATCATCATTTATCACAATAATGTTTTCTAAAATCATTTTGAGTTACGGATGAAAATTCAGTAACAAGCAGGAGAGATTAGAAAACCAACAAAGGAATGTAATACTTCACTGGTTATAAAACTTAAAATAATAATAATAAGGAGATTCAAAAAAAGGGCAATTCTAGGTCCAAAAAATAACATTTGTCTTATTTCCTATTTACCACAGGAAGAGAGCTTAGTTTCTGGGCAGAATTTGAAACCCTTTTTATTCTTTCCAACCGAACAAAACGTTGGAAGGAAACCACATAAAGGGTCCTGGGTCTTTCTCTGTCCTTCAGCAGCGAGAGTGTCTGAAAACAGAATGGAATTGGACCAGCTTTGAGATGAGGAAGAAGTTTGCAAAATAAAGATTTGAAAAGGGGTCAAGAGTTGTGGAGAAAAATAATAACAATGATAATAACATGAGAGAGAATATAGATAAAATTCGCATGCATCCTGATTAAGCTCTCATAGATAAAGACACATTCACACACACTTGTATGCATGGGCAAGATGTGTGCACACATCCTTATTAGAACATTAGAAAAAGTGTGCATAAGTGTAAATTTCCACTTCCTTGGAGAGAGAGAAAAAATTAGAGTCGTCTCCTGTGGAATAAATACTTGATGATACATAAGTCCACACAATGTATTACCTCTCTCGAACGTTTCAGAGAAATGTTGAGGAGAAGAGCAGGGAAAGGAAGCAGCTAATATGTCTATGGAGATTCTCGGTCATCCAGGTAATGGATTGCCTCAAAGTTGTTGTGTTTTTTTTCCAAAAGGCAACTGGACTATGACTTTTTTCTTTGAAGAAGAAATGTTTTTTCCTTGAGGAAGAATACATTTTGCTTCTCATCCAAGAAGCTTCATCACTTCTGATTGGATGGTGGGGGGCATGAAAGGATTAGTTCTGGGAGATGAAAGGATTAATTCTGAGTCTCTCTCTCTCTCTCTCTCTCTCACACACACACAAACACACATACAGACACAGACACACACACACTATCCAGTCAGAACTGATGAAGCTTCTAGGATGAGAAGCAAAATGTATTCTTCTTCACAGAAAAAAACATAGTCTAGTTGCCTTTTTTGGGGGGGAAGAACATCAGCCAATAAGTAGACACATCTTCCCCCATTACACAGGCTGGAACTGTTAATTTAGGAAAGAGTAAAATCTCTATAAAATATGATTAGAAATCGGAAAGAAATCCAAAACTCGTTCTTTGCATGCTTCGCATACCTAACCAATTATTCAGGTTATGGGAAGTCTCAAGTTCTCCTTATCCAATCAAGGCATTCTATAGAGGGGTTTTGATTAGATTTAAGGAAGGCTGGGCTTTCAGCGCATAAATTCTACACTGATACAGCCTGGGCATTGATCATCTCAACACTTTCTTATTCATTTCAATAGAAGCTTATAAGGGAAAATTACAAAGCTGCATTATGTTAGTTCTTACTACTCACAAGCCTAGGGAATTCTTTAATTTATTTATTTATTTATTAAAGAGTTTTACAAAAACAAAGTTTTACAATATATCCCCAAATCCCCCCCCCACTTCCCAGAGCTAAATACAGGATTATAGTTACAATAATAATAAGCCTAGGGAATTCTTTGTGCCAAGAAAGGTTTATGACAGCACATTCTAAATACCAGTGGAATAAATAGTAAGCTTGTGCACGATGGCCACATTTGACTTGATTAGTTGCAATGCACTGTGGAGGTAACATTATTCACCTTGTTAAAGTACTTTGCACCACTCTGCATCAGTCCAGCATGGCCAGAAGACAGTTCTGTATATGTGTTGCATACAAACTGAAGCCTCTTCTAGCTGCTGGACATTGCAAGGGATTATTTGGAGCTATTTGGTACTCTTTAGAAGCAAAGTGGACATTTGTAATATTGCTTCAAAACCAGTTTCAAAGGAGCTCAAGGCACTGTCAAAGCAAATTGCACCTTTGAGGGTGGATACAGCCCTAGAACATAGAATAATAGATTTTGAAGGGTCCTCAGAGATCTTCTAGTGCAGCCCTCTGCTCGAGCAGGAGACTCTATACCATTTCAGACAAATGGTTGTCCAGTCTCTTTGCAAGCCTCCAGAGATGGAGCACCCACAACTTCTGAAGGCAAGCTATTCCATTAGTTGATTGCTCTTACTGTTAGAAAATTTCTTCTTAGTTCTAAAGGTAAAGGTAACACATGCGTGTTAGTCGTTTCCAACTCTAGGGGCCGGTGCTCATCTCCGTTTCAAAGCCGAAGAGAGCCAGCGCTTGTCCGAGGATGTCTCTGTGGTCATGTGGCCGGCATGACTAGACGCCAAAGGCGCACAGAATGCTGTTACCTTCCCACCGCAGTGGTCCCTATTTTTCTACTTGCATTTTTACGTGCTTTCGAACTGCTAGGTTGGCAGAAGCTGGGACGAGTAACAGGTGCTCACTCTGCTACGTGGCACTCGGGATTCGACCCGCCAAACTGCCGACCTTCTGATCGACAAGCTCAGCGTCCTAAGCCACTGAACCACCGCATCAGTTAGTTCTAGGCTGCTTCTATTTCTTTAGTTTCCAACCATTGTTTCTTGCCATGCCTTTTGATGCTTTGGGAAATAATTTGACCCTCTTGTCTTTGTAGGAGTGCCTCAAACATTGGAACAGTGCTATCATATCACCCCTACTCATTCTTTTCATCAGACTAGACCCAATTCCTGTAACCATTCTTTGTATGTTTTAGCCTCCAGCCCCCTAATAATTCTTGTTGCTCTTCTCTGCACTCTTTCCAGCATCTCAACATCTTTTTTTATATTGTGGTGACCAGAACTGGATGCAAGTGTGGTCTTTCTAAGGCTTTGTAAAGCATTAGTAGAATTTCATATGATCTTGATTCGATCCCTCTATTCATGCAGTCTAGGATTGCATCGGCTTTTTTGGCTGCTGTCGCACACTGTTGGCTCATATTTAAGTGATTGTCCACTAAGACTCCAAGATCCCTTTTACAATTACTGGCATTTGGTCAAGTTTCACTCAGCCTGTACCTGTACAGTTGGTTTTTCTTGCCTAAGTGTAAAGCCTTACTTTTAGCTACATTGAATTTCATTTTGTTAGATAATTTTGAGCTTGTCTTCTGGGGTGTTGGCTATTCCTGCCAGCTTAATGTCATCTGCAAATTTGATAAATTCACCTTCAATTCCTTCATCTAGATCATTTATAAAGATGTTGAAGAGTACTGGACCTAGGACAGAACCTTGGGGTACCCCCCTATTTATTTCATTTCTTTCCTTAATAAAAAGGTAAAGGTTCCCCCGCACATGTGTGCTAGTCATTTCCGACTCTAGGGGCCAGTGCTCATCTCTGTTATAAAGCCGAAGAGCCAGCGCTTGTCCGAGGACGTCTCCGTGGTCATGTGGCCGGCATGACTAGACACCAAAGGTGCACGCAACACTGTTACCTTCCCACCGTAGTGGTCCCTATTTTTCTACTTGCATTTTTACATGCTTTCGAACTGCTAGGTTGGCAGTAGACAGTCCCTAATGGATAGCGTTCTGGAATAGCCAAACGTTCATCAGACAGAGACTATTCTGTGAGAAAAAAGGAAATCAGGAAGAGACAGTGTAGAGTGGTCTCTGTGGACAATACAGTGTGGACACTAATCAAGGAGACAAGCAACCTAGAATTAAGGAGACATTTCCTGATATTGAGAACAATTAATGACTGGGACAGTTTGCCTTCAGGAGCTGTGGGTGCTCGATCTTTGGAGGCTTTTAAAAAAGAGACCGGACAGCCATTTTTCTGAAGTGGTATAGGGACTCCTGTTTGAGCGTGAGGTTGGACTTGAAGACCTCCAAGGTCCCTTCCAACTCTGTTTTTTCTGAATTTAGACTTTCAAATTTGTTTTATGATTTTTGGTTTTATAACATTCTGTTTTATTTCTGGCTTTGGAGACTTCCTTTGCTCAAACACCCAAGAATATGGGGAAAAAAAGAACAACCCTGAAAATTAAGTTAAGCCCTGAAATCTGACAGCAGCATTAACTATTGAAGTAATCTATATATTATTATATATAGATTATCTATCTATCTATCTATCTATCTATCTATCTATCTATCTATCTATCTATCTATCTATCTATCTATCTATAGATATAGATACAGATACAGATACAGATATAGATATTTGTTTGTAATCTTCAATTGGGCAAAATTGGAAAGCAGAGGCAACTGATATTATACCAAATGGAATAACTTACAGAATGCTGGAACCCACAACTCCCTGGGGAAATTTGTGAAAGTTGTGGCTACTTCAGCACCCCCAAACCTTCCATCCCTACCTCTCAGTGTCTCGTATATTGTATAGTGCAGGGGTAGGCCACCTTGGCTCTTTTATGACTCGTGGACTTCAACTCCCAGAATTCTTGAGCCAGCATGGCTCAGCTTGGAAACCTCTCCCTTTCCCCTCAGCATGGCTGGCTCAGGAATTCTGGGAGTTGAAGTCCACAAGTCATAAAAGAGCCAAGGTTGTCTACCCATGGTATAGTGCAAGGGAAAATGGGAGGGCTATATCCCCACCCTCTTTCTTGCCTCCCATTGGTCCCTGCAACCAACTGGCTGGCAGCAGAGCCTGTCAGGTAGGCATTGGTTGATTGCTTTGGAACTGAGGCTGAAATCTGAAATATATTAATGGCTGTGGGAAGGTTGAGGGAGAGATTTGGATGTCTGTTGGCAAGATAGAGTTAGCTGGAGGGTCCCAGTGGTTGATGGGTAAGACTTTTCCTTAGGATTCCTTGTATTCCTGGGAGATATGCCAGGATGGAGACCAAGGGTGCAAATTTCTTTGGGACTTGTGACTCTTTTTGTTCGCTGTCCTCCCAGCAAAATGGCAGACGGTTCTGTGGACTGTAGTAGTAGTAGTAGTAGTAGTAGTAGTAGTAGTAGTAGTAATGATTTATGACATTCCCTGCCAACCTCCCACAAGGAAACTCAAAGGGGAAGCCAGCAGGAAGTTGGAAGTTGCTCCTACTCCCACTGCTTTTTTCCCCCACTTGGGATCATTCTCTTTCCCTGATTAGGTGAATAAATGAACCTTTATTATACAACATGTATACATTGAGATTGGCTGAGCCTCCCTTCATACCACCACAACTCACTGTGACAACAAACTCACCATCTTGTTACACCCTGTGAGCTAATTGCACAACACACCGGCCTCACAAGTCAATCATACATAGAGTTATTTCCCGTTCAAGAGCCTGACAGCCCATGGATAGAAGCTGTTCATCAGCCTGTTGGTACGGCTGGCTATACATTTATATCTCCTACCTGATGGTAGGAGAGTAAAGAGACCAGGGTGTGAGTCGTCCCTGAGAATTTTCCTCACTTTTCCAAGAAGAGGAAATATCTCTTAAAGGATGATGTAAAAGCTAATGTGTTGTCTAGCTTCTATATAAGCAGGAAACCACCTACTTTGGATACTAGTGATTAGGATGACTTCTTTTTACAGCTCTTTTTTTAATTACATTTATATCCCGACCTTCTCCGAAGACTCAGGGCGGCTTACAAGCTTAGCAGTAGCCTTCATTCTATGTATATGCCTGCTTATTAGGGCTTTCACACACACCCCAAGCGGCATTATTACAAAGTCAGCTTAATTGCCCCCAACAATCTGGGTCCTCATTTTACCTACCTCGGAAGGATGGAAGGCTGAGTCAACCTTGAGCCTGGTGGGATGCGAACCTGCACTAATTGCAGGCAGCTGGTGTTACTTAAGGAGGCATTAGCCCTCTGCTCCACCAAGGCTCTCTTGCCTTGTGTCTCCATTAATTTTCTTCTTTCTTATGGGAACCTGTTCCCTTATTTGTTAGGAGACATCTTAAAGTCATAAGTAGCTTATTATATTTGGATACCTGTCAGCAAGATATACATACTTTTTGAAATGCTAATCTGTTGAAAACACAGACACCCATTTGTGACTTTTTATGGGAATACTCTGTCGGACAGAATATTCCCATAAAAGCTATCCCAAGTCTCACAAACTTCAAAGATGTTTTTTTAATTGGAAAATGACAAAAGTACAGTGCATCAGTGTAAACACTGAAAATTAGAAGTGTTCATATGTAATTAAATTCAAATTTATTTGAGTAAGTCAAATAAAGGAAATTATCAGTCTACTTATTATTTGCCAGTTATGAGGAGCAGTAATATCATATGGTGAGCTACAGTATATATGAATGACTGCAGGCACATGGAAAATGTGTGTAACTGTATGGAAGAGATAAATACTGTGGAAACAAGAACAGTTCGTGGAAGGAAAAAGTTCCAACTTAATAGTTTTTTATAAACTTGTATTGGCTGATAAACAGCCCAGGATGCAGTGCCTCCAGAAATGCAATTTTATTCTCATTTCTACTCAGTTCAGGTAGACACCAGTTCCATAGTTTTGACCATAGTCCACGGTCAAAACTTTTTGGAGTTATTGTCCTATGGTGAGGCAGGAGGTGGAAATGATGTCTCCTATAGGCAATGGGATTCTTCTCTTCCCATGTCTTCTTTCCATTATAACGTAGGATGGTTGTTTTGCTTTTGCCTTGTCAGCAAGTTGCTTCATCTAAATTATCTTACTTCTGATTATTATTAGATTTTTATCTCACCTTTTAATATAGTTTGAGAAACTCAAGGTGGTAAACATATGTACTCTTATTTTTCCACAACAGCCACCTTGTGAGGCAGGGGGTCTTCAAACTTGGCCCTTTTATGAGTTGTGGACTTCAACTCCCAGAATTCCTCAGCCAGTGTGCCTGGCTGAGGAATTCTGGGAGTTGAAGTCCACAAGCAGGGGCCTTCAAACCTGGCCCTTTTATGAGTTGTGGACTTCAACTCCCAGAATTCCTGAGCCAGATGCCTGGCTGAGGAATTCTGGGAGTTGAAGTCCACAACTCATAAAAGGGCCAAGTTTGAAGACCCCTGTTGTGAGGTGTGCAGGGCTGAGAGAGAGTGACTGACCCAAACTCATCCAGCTGGCTTTCATATCTACAGAAGGCCTAGAATTTACAGCCTTCTGATTTCTAGGCCGACAACTTAATCACTAGACCAAATTGTCTCTCAGCATTCCTGTATCACTTAATTACATGAAGTAAGCTTGTATATAGAAAAATGTACACCCAATTTATAATCTCTTCACTGCACAGAAGCCTCAGGTGGCTAATATGTAAATTTTCCTCAGGAAAAGAACCAATAGATTCAAAATGAGCTTTATTACTGAGCAAAAAAAAGATGCCAGCACAGCTGATTTTTTTTTTTTACTCTGCAGGGTCTTTCCAGCCAGCCATTTATTTTTATGTTGCCCAGAGCTGAGTGAGTGAGATTTGTTTTTAAATTTGATATATGAATAAAAATAAAATAAATAAATCTTTCACTTGCTGGGAGAGCAGTGCATAGCTCCTAGAAGACAATCAAGTTTATGATCGATCTTGGAGTTACATTTTGTCGTGTTAAGATACCTGAACTGCAGCTACCTGTACCATTTTGACATAGACTATCAAGAAAGCTTTCATTATTATTGTTTTATATATAATGGTAATGCCAAATTAAAACAGATTTTTCTTCCAGGAAATCCAAATCGTGCATTGAAAACAAATTACACAAGTTAAGTATGTTGGCATGCCTCTGCTGATTGCAGTATATTTGGCTTACAAAATGTGAAGCACCAAAGATTTCTGAAGTAAGGCCAACAACAGACTAGGCAAGAAAGGAGACAAATGGAGAAAGGACAAATGTGATATAGAAAGTTTACTAGCCTGCTGTGCAACACTGTACTCTAAGTAGCACAGAATAGGATAAAGATCTAAACAAATCTAATCTAATCATGGGATTTATGTAAAGAACTAATAAAAAGTAAAGCCTTTGTGAAGTCCAAATCTTGGAGCCTACATAAAAATGTTTAGTTTTCTTGGTAACTGTACAAGGGTGTTTTTTTCTTTCTTTTTTGCTAATGCCTTTTTCCAAGACTTTATTTCTCAAGGAAGGAGGATGTCCTAATGGTTATCATTAGTATATCTTGTATTTCTCATTTTTTTTATCCTGATCTCTCAAGGTTGGCTGTGTGCTGTTCTTTGCTGTGGTGGAGTCCCAAAATCCAAAGCCTAGTCCCTACATTTTGTTCAAATGTAGTGTATCATTTCAGGAGGACTAAAGGAAACATTTTAAATGAAACTTTACATCCTTAGAATGTGGTCAAATAACCGCTTTGGCATGCAAACAATGAACCTCTTCATAACAGTGCAATTGTCAGTTTCAAGCCCTTTTGCAACCACTGAGCTCACATGTTTATTTGTCTTATTGATTTAAGATGGTTTTTTTTTATTTTTTTAGAGACATACTGCATTTTGGGTATACAACTGTATTTCTCAACATCAGCAACTTTGGAATGCTGGCTCAAGAATTCTGGGGGTTGAGGTCTGCACCTCAAATTGCTGAGGTTGAAAGACACTGGTATATCTTGATAGGATTCTGTATCCCATGGATGAGTCCTGCTTTACAAGTCACTTTGATTCAATAAGGTGCATTGCTTCATGGGGACAAAGCGTCCAAGAAGCAGCACTCCATTGGACATTTTTGCCCGAAATCATCAGAAGTGACTGGCATTCACATGCAGAACAACATATAATGTACAAACCATTTCCGCCGTTCATATCAAAACTCAGTAACTGCACAGATGTGATACTTTGCAGCAGAACATATCAAGAACAGGAATTGCAGGAATTGAGTATGGCCAATCTAGAGAAAAGAAGGACACTAGGGGGTGACATGATAGCAGTCTTCCAGCATTTGAGAGGCTGCCACAAAGAAGAGGGAGGCCAACTTATTTTCCAAAGCGCTAGAAGGGAAGACAAGAAACAATGGATGGAAACTAATAGAGGAGAGAATCAACCTAGAACTAAGGAGAAATTTCCTAACAGTGAGAACAACTAACCAATGCAAGAGCTAGCCCTCAGAAGTTGTTGCTTCATCACTAGAGTTTTTTAAGAAGAGACTGGACAGCCACTTGTCTGAAATGGTATAGGATCTCTTGCTTAAGCAGGAGGTTGGACTTCTATTCTATTCTATTCTATTCTATTCTATTCTATTCTATTCTATTCTATTCTATTCTATTCTATTCTATTCTATTCTATTCCTTTGTCAAATTGAAGCACTCCTTCAGAGCTCTGTATAATGGGTTATATGCTGTATGGCTTTCCAGATATAATTGTTCTGTGGTTCATATCATCTGTCATAACTGGTGATAATGATTAGGACCACAATAGGTTGCACAATGATGTGCAGTGCCACTCCTTAATTGATCCCTACCAAGATGTGTGGCCACATCTAGATAGGTACTACGTATGGCAGATGTTCTACAACGAACCTGTCCTCAAGTTAGCTTTTATGGCAATGGCAATAAAATAAAATAAAATAATGAAACAGAGATATAGTTCTGTCAGGGGTTCTAGTAGCTCTGATAGCAGAATAAAGTCTTTATATATGGGTTCCTCTGATATCAGTTGCTGGAAGCAGTCAGCCAGAGTTCTCTCTCTCTCTCTCTCTCTCTCTCTCTCTCTCTCTCTCTCACACACACACACACACACACACACACACACACAGACACACACACACACACACACACACGGAGATATCTGTCTGGCTGCTGATGGAAAAAGGATGCTAAGCAGACACTGCATGACCCTAATAAGATACTCACTCCTAAAGTTTTACTTAAAACAGATATCCATTGATTTCAATGAAGCTAATATCAAGCAAATATCAATTGAACTCAGAATGATATGGGGATTATTTCTATTACTATACTCTTTTCCATAGATCACTAGCAAGAAGCTTAGTTTATTGTTAAACCAAGTTAGTTAAACATTATAGTGACCATCCAGCGTATCATTAAAGTATCATCTCTTCAAGCACCTCTTAAGACTGTAATAAATTATAGTCCTTAGATTCCAAACTGTAATCAATTAATAGTTGTTCAATAAACAATACTGTGATTTTTAATGACATATGAAAAACTTTACACATTTCCTCTGTCATCTTTTTTTAAGACCAAGAAGGCTGAAGGATTGATATATATGGCTTTTTTACTCAGAATCATTGGCTTTTAATCATCTTCTAAATATAAGTTCCTCAGACCTCAGCAAATATTTGATAACCAGATAAATTTTTATTAATCAATGGGTGGAATTCTTGCACATACAGTATTTTCTTTGCAACTAGGATTTTATGTATGACAAAGAATCTCAATTTTGTAACGGCTCCATTTAGGGCATAAAACAACATTTGCCCTTGGAAGAAACTAAAACAGAATTTTGAACAAAACTTTAGATTGTATTATTGGCAATATTCGAATATCACCATTCCTTTCTTCCTCTCTGTCTGAAAATGATTTTGGTATCATGAGAAATAATTTCTTAAGCTATTAAAACAATTTCTTGTGAACTATTGCATTTGACAATGAATGCCGTTCAATTTGATAACTTCACATTCAAATACTGAATGATGAACAGACTTAATATCACAATTTGTGTGCTGGGGCTGAGGAAACTAAATTCAGAGGACAGATAGCTGATAAGAACAGTAAAGGCTTGTTTCTGAATAAGCATCAATGTGCTAACTAAAGGGTTCTGCGACTTTTTTCTCCAATGCCTATTTTTCTTAATAGTAAAAATGAAAGAAAACCCAAAACACAAAAACGTTTCTAATTTCTTGGCTTAATATTCATTGCAAAGATCAGGCATTGCGAATGCTACTTAGAAATAGGCCACAAATGTAGGGAATTTGACGCTTAAAAAGAGAAAAGACTTTGTCTTTACATTATAGTTATGTATGGGGGTGTGAGACATAAAGATTTAAAGATACTGTTGGCATGCAAATTCCACTTACTGTGAGTTTTTTTTTCAATCCACTGATGCAGTTGAAATCCTCAGCGCTGAAAGATTCACTACAGAGTCCTAGTGTTTGGCTTAACGAATTCCAGAAAACATCTGTATATTTCAGATCAACTTATATTTTTTTCAAAAGTAAAAAGCTTCCAGACTGACCTCATAGAATGGCAAGGGAGGTAGAAATAGTCAAAATTACTTCTCTGAATACTCTGGCTGTGTATACAAAAAGGGAGGGAAAGGAAGAAGGGGGAACCCACCCAGAACCCGTCTCAGCCACCACCAGCATAAAGTTCAGATTTCATAGCTGAGATCATTGCTCTATTCTCAGCACTTTTGCTCTATATGTGTGATTCTGACCAAAACACATTCTGCAGCTGGAGGGAGCCTTAACTAAGTGGAATTTAACCAACCTTTTCCTTGTTACTTTTGTCTACTAAATGCAGGCTGATGTTTTGTGAGATGGGGGCCTCCGAAAAGTAGGTCCAGATTGCTTGAAAAGTATTTCCTGCTGTTGAGTAATAGGCATTGAAAGTGTTTGTGTGTGTGTGTGTGTGTGTGTGAGAGAGAGAGAGAGAGAGAGAGAGAGAGAGAGAGATGGGAAGCATCATCTGATTACACATTAAAACCTGATTTACAGTATTCATTACAGCATTTCCTAATTTCCCAAATTTTCTAAGTGTGGCATTTTATGAACACAGGCATGTGTTGTGAATGTTAATTTCCTTAACTGCTTCCTTAATGCAAACACAACGCCTACAGAATGCAGTTCATACATGCTATGCACACAGGCAAACTTGTAAAAAGCAATTTAGTACAATTAGCAAAGAATGAGACAGTCAAGAAAGAGGTAAAAAAAAAAGGATAGGTAATAGTTATAGATTAGGCAGATTAATTTTAATGACAATGTTCTATCAACGAACTGACAAAAATGAAGAACAACGATAGAAAGAACATCCACAACTGGCATTAAAATGAGTTACAGTTCATATGTGCATGTACCACATTACCTCTATGGAGAATTCTCCAGACTCTGTGAAAGCACAAAGACTCCATCTTGATCACATTTCAATTCAGTTGACATAAAGCACTTGTAACTCCTCTTTTGCAATCTGACAGAGAGCTTGAATCGTATCTCTGAAGCTACCCACAGCATTTACATCCTCCATTCTACGCACATTTGGTGCAACTATCTGCAGTTTATCTTTTTTTGCTTCTTCTGCCTGCTCAGAACGATTTCCTCTTAGTTGCTCCAGCCTGGGAACTCACATTGCCATTTGGTTTTGATTAAAACCAGACAGACAGCTCTGTCAAAATTTGAGAGTAAGTTAACGGAAAGCGCTGGCATGGTTTTAATTAGAGTATCAATTAATAATAAATGTTAACTATTTACATTGCACAGGCTATCAGAAAGAATTCACATCATTTTTTAAAGAGAAGAATGCTGCGCTTGGGGAGTGGGGTTTAACTAGTTCACCTGTTTGGTTTTATTTATTTATCAATTTAACACAATGCATCAAACGAAGGAGCTTTCTTATGGATTCTAAACTTAGGATAGAGCTGAATTTGTGGAAAATTTTTAAGACTGAGCCTGATAAAATTGTTGAAGCTACAGGAGATATACATTTTGTATACTCACTTAGGAAGTACTGAAATGCATGGAAGATATCACCCCCCCCCCCCCCCGCAATTATTGTGGTTGCAGTTTTAAGCAGATCTACTGGTTGCAGTCAGCCAATAAAGATTTGGAAGGAAGCAGAAGATTAAGGGGGGAACACATGTCATTGTAGGATGGAAAAAACATCAGATTACAGAGGACCTCACTCTCAATTGCAAATTATTAGATCCCGGTGGTACACAGTCTGGTTCTTCTTTGGCTCTGGAACAAGATGCAAGTAACCAAAAATAGCCATGAAGCTGAACCTCATATAAAAAAAATTATACCACATTGTTAAGAGCAAGTAATACCAATAGTTCTTCACCAACAATGGCTCCACATTCATGTCACACAACATAGGACCTTGAATATATCTGCGCTCAAGTCCAAAGTAGCTGTTGAACAGACAACTTGAAAGCTATTAGGTAGGAATTCAGCTTGTGTGGTTGACGTTAGCTTTTGTAGAAGAACAGAGTCCTGGCTAAATACGTGGGCAGTTGGCTTCTGACTGGGATGACACATAGGAAAATGGAGTGACCACAAACTTTAACATTCCTTCTTATTTTCTGGGTGCAGTAATTTAGATATTTCTTTGTGTATATAACTTGAGGGGATCATGGTTACATTCCCAGTGAGCATGATTTATAAAGAGGAAGGCAAGCTGCAGAGCTTTCTGAGAGAGTTCAGCCTACTCATATCCAGGCTTAACTACCAAATTGGGGTTAGCTACTGGTAAGGAAGCCAGGATAACTAATTCCAGGAGAACAATAGGGTAGGAAATTGGCATGTGTTCATTTTCAGTTCGCAAGAGCTTCAGAGACATTTAGTTGGCGACTGTGGAAACAAACTTTTGGAATAAGCTGGATCTTGGACCGACCCAGCAGTGTTGTTCTTATGTTCTTAGGAACAAGTCCAGCATTCAGTTCACAAAAGAGCTGTGAGGTCTAGTATTTAAAATATCAGTCTCCAGGAGGAAATATTTATGGTAAGATTGAAGATTGCTCTACCAGTGCAGTTCAAAGCCACTGTGAGAAGCATTTGCAAGAATAATTTCAGCTCAGTTAATTCAGCAGTGTAATTAGCCTACTTTAATGGTTTGTTCTGCTGGGAAAAAAAAGGTAGTTTCAGTTTGTAGAGAAAGACTTTAATGCTGGATTTAATTGCTGAAGCCACATCTTTGCCTAGAAGTGAAACAAAGCTTCTGTGAAGGTCAGACCCTAAATTGGACTGCTCTCTCCTCGAAAGCTGCCAGCTGAGTTAAGCAATAATGAATACAATCACCCCAAAATTAATAGATGTGTTAGTTTAATGCTAACAGAGAATAAATAGTGGAGACAAAGTGAGTTGTAAAAGGCTGCCTTATATCAAATCATAGCACTGATCCAGGTAGCCCAGATTTGTCTAACTTACCATGGTTTCAAACATGAATCTTTCACCAACAGGGATGGCAACTGCACATGCTGGAAGAGCACCAATGTTCACTAGTCTTCTATCTCCATCTTCTTTTGTTGCTCTTGGTTGCCCAGTGACCATTCCTAAATTAATGGGCTTTTTTAAAAAAATAAGTGGCAGAAAATGTCGAGTGTCAGGCTAATATCTCAAAGTAAAGTCCCTAAGCCATGGACACATAGTTTGTGAATGTAGTAATCTTATGATCTATTCATCGTTATAGTCCACGGCAGCAGGAAAAGCCACATGATGTTTATAATGTACCACATCATTATATTTTGCCTGATGTTAGAGTGTGAATCAGAAACAATGAACAATTAATTGGCTCAATCTCAGTTGAGAACATATCAAACCAAGAAAACTATTTTGCCTCTACACATGAAATGAGCATGTGTCTTCAAATATTTCCTTTGGAATGTTACAGGAATGGCAAAAGACATCTGAAATAAGATTATTCTTTGTATAGCCATGAAGATTGTTCAAGAAGGAGTGGGGGTTCACAGGGAGGAGAGGATCTTGTGAGTACGATTAGATAACCCAGTGCCTTATTCAACAACACAGAAATGCTAGCTCAGTAGTCTGGCAGATGTTATACATGTAGGACATGCTAACTTCAAACCTGTAATGAACAGAATCAGGTGACTGAGAAGAATGAAACACTCCCAAGAGGATATGATATGTAAGTTTGAAAATATGATACTTGTAAAAATAGACTGTAAAAGGCAACTTGCTTTGTTCCTAACAAGAATATCAGATTTTTTTTTTAAAAAAACAACAATTCAAATTCAATCTATCAGATTTCAACAGAATTCAGTTATTTCTTTGAATATCCCATTTCTTCACATTTTTCAAAACACTTGGCAACAGTGCATGTGTTCAAAGTTTGTGTATATTGGAGAAAGAGATGTATCCAACTGATACACACAGCAACAGCTTTATATGCCATCTGATTCAAAGCCATTCCAGGCTGTTGATGTACAGTATGGGTGGGAGTGCTCATACAAATGTTTTCTTGAATTTTCTTGCATTCTAAAAATTTTCACTCCCCCCAAATTGTAGCAATTCGTAAGATGTAAGGCTAAGATGGATGGGTGCAGTCTCTTGTCATATCATTACTTTCTAGATTCCTGAGGTTAATTAAAAAATTGGAAGATTTTGGCTTTTATAGTGAATTGTGGCATAGGATAGATTTTCTAATGAATAGTGAAAATGCTGAAAAACAGCTAGGAGAGTTATGGGTAGCCTTCATAGATAACTCTCAAATATGAACTAACTATATTTTTATTTTTCTATTAGCTGACATGACCAACACATATTTTCCTTTAATTTTCATAGATGTCATAAATGTAGGTTAAATATACTTTAAAATACATTCTGGGCATGGAATGCCACTCTCATGTACTTTTCTCAAACCAATACATGAAAGGCAACATTTACAAAAAAAATCTGCCTTTCTGGATTGGCTTAGTCCCAACCATGGTTATCATAGTGAAGAAAGCCCATTTCTTTAGGAAGCAAACTAATCGTTTTAACTGTCAATCTTATTTCTTCTGGGGTGAGATATTCTCTCTGTCTGACAGAATGATAATGAATGCAGTGAAACACAATAACATTATTTATGTTGTGGCCCATTTGAAAACAGACAGCCCATTTATTTATCAATAACTCAGTAGTCAAAGAGTTCACTATTTGTGAATGTCTGCAGACCAAATGTGATTTTTCACATGGTTATTGGGGTTTGGGGTTTTTTTGTGTGTGTGTTGTTGTTTTTTGCTAAATCAAAGTCTGAAAAATATTTCTGGCCAAAATGCATTTTCATACTGTTTGAAAAAAAGGAACACTTGGATATTGGATTAAATATACCTGTCACATATTTCAGCTAGGCCATTTGGCAGCACCTCATTATATAAAGCAAAATGAAACTTTCACTTAACATTAACCTGAGTGATACATTTATTGGTCAATAGAGACATATCAACAATGCCAATTTTAAATGAATCTTTGTGTAATAGGTTTGTTTTTTTTTGAAAACATGAGAAACGTCTCTGAAGCTGCCAGTAACATATCTTCTGAATTACTTTTTTTTCCAGATTTATGTGAGGGTGAGTGAGGCCAAATGGGTAATGCTTCATATTAAGGTATTAACATCTTCCCCAAAGTAATATTTATATACTTTATATATTTATATACCACATATAAATATGCACGAATCCCACATAATAGTTTTGCACTTATATAACAGTCTTGCAAAGGCTGGACTGTCACAAGTTTTTCTGCAGTTCCAAAATGAGTTTGATCATTTGGTCATTCACTACTTCTAAGTTGCCCTGATGAAAACTCATACACATGCAGAGATGGTGACTGTGATAGTAAAATAATGGTCAAAACTACCAAGGTTACAGCTCTGAAGTGCAAAAAATCAGACCTTCGCTAGGAGCAAAGGGTTCAAAATTTCTGTATTTTTTTTCCTGTCATCTAGTTGCAGACTGGATTTTTGCAGATCTGAACAGCCCTAATGTAAATGATTAAATTTGCTGAATAGAAGTCAGCAGCAGATCCTGAACACTTGACTGTGCATGGCTGAACTATGCTCCTTAGATCAAATTATGTATCAACTTCAAAAATGAACGTGGCTGTAGCCATTTTCCCTATCCATTTTCGGTTGACACATAGAAAAGTGGGAGGGGGAGATCACCGGGTGCTTGGCTAGTCAAAATATTCTTTTGTCCCGTGGGAACCAAGGTCATCAGCTGCTCCCGAGACTGCAGGCTGGGCATTCCGTGAAAAGCCCGCCAAAAAGATGTATCGGGGAACATAGTTACTTTCATAGCTTTAGAGGAGGGGTTTCTTAGCTTTGTATTGGGGAATTGTTACGTGTGTCTTCATACTTGGTTTCCCTTTGGATGTGCTGATAATTTGTAACTAATAAACTTGTTCTCTGAGGAATTTCCAAGCCACGGAGTTCTGCTTTATTTGTCACTGTCTGTTGGAACCAGAAGCCCTGTAATTTAATTCTGATACTTCCCTCAATTTAACACTTCTTTTGCTTTGTGGTTCTGGTTGTTGGGATGAGAATGTTAGGCAATTCCAGCAAGACAAAGTTATGGGTAGTAATATTGTCTTTGTAGAGTGGGGCTGAGAGGACCATCAGATGGGCAAGTATAGAGGTAAGAAAAAGTTCTATTTTGGAGGCAATTTTGACTTTCAACTCACTTGCTCCATTCAGTTGGCTGGACTGCTGAATTATTTAAGCTCAAGATGCTGCTGTTCAATACCAGCTCTGCAATAATCAGATGCTCCTCTGCTATTTGTTGGTGAATGAAACAGTATACTGGGCATGTAGTATCAAAACCTCATTAAGCAAAGTTGACTATGTTGTTTTGTCTGAAATCTGCCCTGCTGGACTGCAGGTCTTTCAGCAACCTCAGCAAACAGGAGTCATGACTTTGGTTGGAATACCTTACCTGCCATAAGGGACTCTGCTCCTGGATACCAGGAAATGAATATCATTATTTATTGCTAGATTATATTATTCTATTGTTATCGCATTTTTATTTTTGGTCCACTCATGGTAGTGTATAAACCTCATGCTCCCCTTCCAATTTCATTCAAAACAGCAATTCTAGGATGTGGGATGGGTTGAGGGAGAGTGACTGGCCCAGTTTGCATGGTTATGGAAGAACCAAAACTCAGTTTCTGCTTCATCAGACTGTCTCTTTATGATTGGGCCATGCAACAAGCTTGAGCTATTTGGGTAATAGCTGCCCTGCCTGGTGGGTTCTTCATCTATAATACTAGTTAAAGGTAAAGGTAAAGGTTCCCCTGCACATGTGTGCTAGTCGTTTCCAACTCTAGGGGCCGGTGCTCATCTCCGTTTCAAAGCTGAAGAGCCAGCGTTTGTCTGAGGACATCTCCGTGGTCATGTGGCCGGCATGACTAGACGCCAAAGGCGCACGGAGTGCTGTTACCTTCCCACCGTAGTGGTCCCTATTTTTCTACTTGCATTTTTACGTGCTTTCAAACTGCTAGGTTGGCAGAAGCTGGGACGAGTAACAGGTGCTCACTCTGCTATGCGGCACTTGGGATTCGACCCACCAAACTGCTGACCTTCTGATCGACAAGCTCAGCATCCTAACCCACCTAGCCACTGCGTCCCTTATAATACTAGTTAGTGGTATGGAATTTCAACCTCTGTACCAGGGTGGCAATTTTGGGATAATCTAAGAGTTCATGGGTGGAGTGTTGGAAGACTTGAAAAACGACATTGAGTACAGATTCCCCCCTGGAAAAAAATTCATTATAATTCTAAGAGTTACTATTGACCACAATAATTTAATCAAGAGTTCATGACACTTTTGGTGACTATGGGTTTGTCTTAAGCAATCTCTGGTGCAACACATCTTTGCAATTATACATTTGATTCACATTTGTCTCTGAACAAATGTGATCTGTTCCAGCCTACGACCGGCCCTGTTTGTGTGACAGGGACAACCCCTTTTTCCTTTTGACAAATTAATAGGCTGGAAAAAATACAGTTCCAAAATGATAAAGTCTTTCAAACAAAAAAGCAGCAGAATATTTTCTTCAATAAATGATTCAAAACATCAAAGAAGAGTCAACGAACAAGAGTCAAACAGATTAGCAAGAACAGACCAGGATTCTCTTTGAATGTCTATGAACAGTTGCCTTCAGCAACCACCACCACCCACACCTTCCCCTTTTATTATCTGTCCCAAGGCGTGGCTTCTCAATGCCTTCTCCTCCTTTCACTGAGTTATCTCATCGATTTTCTCTGCTCTACTCTGCTGGATTGCCTTCTGCTTCTAGCATCTCTGAACAGATTCAGCTGTGACTCCTCTGAGTCCAACACTTCCTCCTCACACAGCTGAACCTCATGAGGAACACAACTGGAAGGGCCAGGCTGAGAGTCCTTCAGTGCATCAGAGCCTCCCTCCGAAACTGAAGGCTCTTCAAACCCCTCCTCCTCCTCCTCCTCCTGAGATTCCTCAGACTCAGCTGCTGAGAGCACAGGCTGACACTGAATCACAACAAATGTGATCTGGAGATAGAGGTGATTTTCATCACTTGTTGCTACGGCCAGTGTCAATGCTACTAACATTGGATGTTCCCGCTTTGACAACTGATGAAAATGCAGCCATTTTCTCTTCCCCTTTTCTTGCGTTTAGGAATCAGGTGCAGCAGGGAGGGGAGTTGGAATGAAAGCTCGGCTAGCCATAACAATAACACTGCTGTGGGAACCCAAGGACAAGCTGATAATGTTTTGGGGGCTGAGGAGCTGTGGAGGAAACATGTGCTTTTAACTAATTGGGGAATGTGATTTATGACAGTTTATTGAGGGTGGGAATTGTACCTTGTTACTTTGTATCTGGGGGAAGGGAATTTAGTTTTTGGGTTCAACTGCAAACCTTCTTCATATATTTTAGCCTCCAGTCACCTAATCACCTTTGCTGCTCTTTTCTGCATTCTTTCCAGAGTCTCAACATTTTTTTTATATTGTGGTGACCAAAGCTGGACACAATATTATCCCAAGTCTTATCAAGGCATTATAAAGTAGTACTGACATTTCACATGTTCTTGATTCTATACATTTATTAATGCAACCTACGATTGCATTGGCTTTTTTTGGTGGCTGCAGCACATTGCTAACTCAAATATGAGTGATTGTCAACTAGGACTCCAAGATCCCTCTCACAGTTACAGCCATTAAGCCAAATACCACCTATTCTATATCTGTACACTTGTTTTTTTCTTGCCTAAGTGTAAAGCATTACTTTTCTCACCATTTAATTTCATTTTGTTAGATAGGGCCCATTGTTCAAGTCTGTCAAGATCCATCTGGATCTTCTGGGATGTTGGCTATTCCTGCCAACTTAGGGTTGTCTGCAAATTTGATGAGTTCCCCTTCTATTTCCTCATTTGAATTGCTAATGAAGATATGGAAGAGTACTGGGCCTAAGACAGAAACTTGGGGTCCCCACTGCTTACTTCCCCCCGTGTAGAAATAGTTCTATTATGGACTATACTTTGAGTGCAGTTTGTCAGCCAGATACAAATCCAACTAGTGGCGTTGATGTCTATCCCACATTTTTCTAACTTTCTAAGAAGTAGGTTGAGGTCTACTTATCAAATGCCTTACAAAATTTGAGTATGCTGTGTCTACTAATTTAGTCACTTTGTCAAAGAACAAAGTAAGATTTGTTTGGCATCATCTCTTTTTGTTGGCCTCGAGTCATTATTTTACTTGATTCTAGGTTTTCCCAGATCTGTTGTTTGATTAGCTTTTCCAGGATCTTCCCAGATATTAAAGTCAGGTTGATTGGTCTGTAGTTTTCTGGATTCATTTTTCCCCATCTTTTTTAAAAGTGGGAACTACATCAGCTCTTTTCCAGTGCTCAGGTATTCCCTGGTGCTCCAGGATCTTTGAAAGATAAGGTTCAATGGTTTGAGATCACATCTGCCAGCTCATTCAGACCTATGGGATGGAATCCTTCTGGTCCTGGTGATTTGTTTAGGGGTGGACAGGTGTTCTCTTACCATTTTCTTCCCTATTTTACTTTGTATTCCTAGTCTATCATGACAGATGCAAGGAAAGAATTGAGCAGCTCTACTTTCTTGCTGCTACTTGTCACTTCCTTGCCATCCTCTCCCATTTGTGGACATTGTTTCCTTGACTTTTTTCCCCTTATTTTTACATGTTGAAAGAAACTTTTAAAATTTTATTTAACATTTGTTGCAACTCTTATTTCATTCTGAGCTTTAGCTTTCCTGACTTGATCTTTGCAGATTCGGACTATATGCTGGTGTTCTGCCTTAGTTATGTGTCCCTCTTTCCATTTTTTATATTTATTTTTTTTTGTCTTTCAGTTGATCAGAGAGTTCTTTGTGCAACCATGCTGGTTTCTTCTGGGATTTCTTATTTTCCTTTTTAAGTGGAATTGTGCTGGACTGAGCTTTAATAATCATATTTTTCAGAGTTTCTTAAGTTTTCCCCTTTAAGATTTTCATCCATGGAATCGTTCCCAAGCTGTATGTTTGTTGAAATTAGCTGTTTTAAAGTCTAAGATGCTAGTCTGATTTTGTTCTATTTCTTATGTCTGTATTATATTGAATTCCAATATGACATGGTCACTCTCCCCAAATGTTCCTGGAATTTCACACCCCTCTATCATTTCATCTCTATTAGTAAGAATTAAGTCCAGTATAGCAGACCCGGTAATTTCTTCCTCAACCTTTTGGATGACAAAGTTGTCAGCTAGGCTCAAAAGGAACTTTCTCCTACTTGATGCAGTGTTTGTCTCCCAGTTGATGTCAGGGTAGTTAAAGTCCCCATTATTACTGTGATGTGTTTCCTATATACATTAGTCAACTGATTAGCAAAAAGTTCATCTATTTATTCTCCTTGGTTGAATGGCCTGTAGTATACACCTATTGCAATGCCATTCTTTTTTCCTTTTATATTAACCCGTATGCATTCTAGGTTTCATCCTGGTTTTATGCATTTCTGTACAGATGAAGTGATCTCTTACATACAATACAACTCCCCATCGTCTTTTGTTAGGTCTGTTTCTTTTGAACACTTTAAAAACTTCTAGCAATACATACTAGTCGTGAGTTTCATTCCACCAAGTTTCGGTAATGACAACTCATACCTGCACACAGTGCTTTTTTTGTAAGAAAAAAAGATGCCGGAACTCACATCTTGTTAATCTTTTATTTACCTTTCGCACGTAGTCAATCATTGTACACACACCCACACACGTCAGTTGTGTAACGAAACATAACTGTCGCCACCCGCAGTAAGCACTCAGCACACGACCACATGACCAATCACAAGCCAAGCAGTGCCACAAGCCAAGCAGCCAGACGAAGTATGCATGCATTGGACTCGACACAAGCAGCCCACATGGACCGTTTTAATGATTTTGCCACCAACCTGCTATGCTCGACAGGGCAATTCAAGTCCACGTGGACCAAACATCAAATTTTCAAGTTATTTTTAAAACTTGGAAAACCCATAAAAAAATGGTGCTGGAACTCTGTTCCGGTGAGTTCTATGACAAAAAAAGCACTGCTTGCACATGTATACTAGTGCTTCAAGTTTACCCTGTTTGTTCGCCAAAGATTGAGCATTGGTGTATAGGTATCTGAGTGCTTCTTACATCTCCTGCTTTTTGTTTCTTCCTGTTGTGATTCAGGGTCAGCCTGTGGGCTCGGCAGTTGGGTCGGACGACTCAGAGGAGGAGGAGGAGGGGGGTGTTGAAGAGCTTGCTGAGGGGGTTGGACAGCTTGATGAGAGCCCTCAGCCAGGCCCCTCTCACCTGGTCACGACGCAGACCCAGCTGTGTGAGCCTGACAGCGTGGAAGGATGACCCACAGCTGGCCATGTTCAAGGACGCCCGATGCAGGAGGCAGTCAATCAGGAGTAAACAGAGGAAGGCAATGGGGCTCCTCGGAAGGAGGCAGAGAGAAGCCACGCCCTGAACTGTATTTAAGGGGGAATGCGTGGGAGGGCTGGTTTGCTGAAGGCAACCGCTTGAAAAGCTCCTGTTTCTTGGTTTGTGTCTTGTTCTATTTGTTTTTGTAGCAATAAAATTGGCAGGTGTAATTCCAGCCTCTTGCCTTCTTGTAAAAGGGGTTGTCCCTGCCTTTTCTGCAGGGCCAGTAGCAGGCTGGTACAGAACACTTCCAACCATTCCCTCCTCTTGGTTTGATTAGTTGTCTTGAGTTTTATGCTTGGGATTAGATCCTAATGATTGGTCACCCTCCCCCTCAGAGATGGTTGTGAGAGAACTGAGAGAACTTTAGAGGTTTGTTTATTTGTATCTGAGGTATCACAGTCAAAATGAGGTGCATTATAAAATTCAAGTTTAAAATATGTATCAATTAAACAGATCTTGCCCAGAAACTAGCAATGTTAATAGCACACTGTCATGCTACCACGAGGTCCTCAAGTGTACCCTGATTGGGGCACAATTTGTCAGGTATACACATGTGTTGTTGTCTGTATGTCACCACAGTTATAGAGGTGAGAAAACAAGATTAAATTGCATCCAGCCAAAGCAGTGTTATATGTGGATAAGTATGTATTTCCTGGGAAAGGGCAGGTATGTGATTTGGGGATTCTTCTGGACTCCACAGATCTTACTCATGAAGGAGCTGGAGTCCAGCTTTGGCTGCAATGTCAGTTGTGCCCTAATCTGATGGATTGAGATAGTTGTTGTGATTCCGTGCCAGCCTGTGATCCCGGCAGCTGAGTCTGGGGAATCAGAGAAGGGGGAGATGGGGCCTGGGGAGCCATCAGAGTTGGAGGAAGGCTCTGATGAGCCCCCAGACTTACAATCTTATGGCCCCTCCACTCGCGCTCAGGATGAGACTCAGATGTGCTAGGAAGCTGAGTCAGACTTTGAGGACGCATAGCTGGAAGACATTATAGATGCTCGCAAACACTGACAGATTGCAAGAGCAGGACAGAGGGAGGCAATGGGGTGGCTCCAGGGAAGGAGGAGAAGGCATTGAGAAGCCATGCCTTGGGGCTGCATAATAAAAAGGGAAGGTGTGGGCAGTGCTGGTTGCTGAAGGCAACTGTTTGCAAAGAATTCCAGTTTCAAGGGCTCATGTTTCGTTTGCTTTGCCTGTGAACTATTTCCTGTTTGACTCATGCTTCGTTTTGCTTTTGAGACAATTATCAGGTCTGTAACTCAAATAAAAGGGGTAGGTTTTACAGCCTACTTGTTAAAAGAGGGTTTTGTCTTTTTGAAGTAACAAAGACGTACGTAGGCTGGGACAGAACAATAGTCTAGCCGTCTGCTGGGACCCCTGAAGTGGGATATAAATACAATAAACAAACAAAACATGATTATGCACATGGCACAACACATGATTAAGTGCTTAGCCTTAGCACAGAAACTGTGTAATTGCAAAATATCTATTGGACAGATGAAGGAGGAGATGTTCACATTCAGTCCTGTGCTTTTCTTTGCGTGATCTCTTTAAAGCCGGAGAAGGGAATTTTTAATCCTTCCCCTCCAATTCTACTGTTTCTCAACCTTGTCAACTTTAAAATAGGTAGACTTCAAATTGCAGAATTTACCAACAGGTTTAGTGGGAAATTCTGGGAGTTGAAGTCTGTCTTTCTTAAACTGCTTTATGTTCTCAACCTTTTACTTCACATACTCCTACAGTGAATGGCTTGAAGAGGGAAGCTTAGAAGCACAACTAGGATCAGCCTTCTCTGAGATAAGCACCAGACACCCTACAGATGCAGAAAAACTACAGTCCCCATTTAGGTAGCCAACAGAATTGATGGGAATTCTAGGAATTGCAGAACTAATCTATCTGGAGGATTCTTGATGAGGGAAGTCTGGCAGAGGAAAATGTTATGTTGCTTTCTCCACTGGAAAAGCTTTATTTTCAGGGGGATGATTTGAATTAGGAGAAGAACAAGGACAAAGGCTTATATAAATCATTCCTTTTGCTACTCCCACAACCTCAGTTTGCTGGGGGAAAAAACCCTGGGGAGAAGTAGAGAAGAAAGACAGGATTCAAACTTAGGTCTTTAATCATTTTATCTAGTTTGTCTCTGAGCTAATTTGATTTGGTATTGCCTACACCAGATGGCACTGTAATCTATAAAGCACAAATGAAATTCTCTGCGTGCATTAGCATAAGTGATGCTGCATTTGTTAGCAAACACAGGTTAATGAACCCTGCCAATTTAAAATTACCTTCTGTGGTATAGGCGCCTCTCTGGGATTCTGGAAAATGTTACCTAGTGTAACTCCTGACAATATATTTCAGATCTCTGGTCCCATTTTATTCTGCTAACAAGGGAAAGGGACATTGTAAAAATATGGGTGTGTAACATAGACAGGAGGGACGCGGTGGCTCAGTGGGTTAGGACACTGAGCTTGTTGAACAGAAGGTCGGCAGTTTGGCAGGTCGAATCCCGAGTGCCGCGTAACAGAGTGAGCGCCTGTTACTCGTCCCAGCTTCTGCCAACCTAGCAGTTTGAAAGCACATAAAAATGCAAGTAGAAAAATAGGAACCACTACGGTGGGAAGGTAACAGCGTTCCGTGTGCCTTTGGTGTCTAGTCATGCCAGCCACATGACCACGGAGATGTCCTCAGACAAGCGCTGGCTCTTCGGCTTTGAAACGAAGATGAGCACCGGCCCCTAGAGTTGGAAACAACTAGCACACATGTGTGGGGGAACCTTTATCTTTACCTTTAACATAGACAGATGGACCATAAGAAGGCTGAGTGCCAAAGAATTGAGGCCTTTGAACTATGGTGCTGGAGAAGACTGTTGTGAGTCCCTTGGACTGCAAGGCGATCAAACCGGTCAGTCCTAGAGGAGATCAACCCTGACTGCTCTTTAGAAGGCCAGATCCTGAAGTTGAAACTCAAATACTTTGGCCACCTAATGAGAAGGAAGGACTCACTGGAGAAGAGCCTAATGCTGGGAAAGATTGAGGGCAAGAGAAGAAGGGGACGACAGAGAATGAGGTGGCTGAATGGAATCACTGAAGCAGTAGGCGTGAGCTTAAAGGGACTCCAGAAGATGGTAGAGGACAGGAAGGCCTGGAGGAACACTGTTCATGGGGTTGCGATGGGTCGGACACAACTTCACAAATAACAACAACAACAGCCTAGACAGAAATGAATTCCATAATATTCTATTCAGGGAGATCACTTCTGCATGTTTAGTATTTATTTGCTTGTCATTTGTAAGGCTCAATACAGCGTAAGAGTTTCTAATGGATAATTTTACTGCCTGACATTTACATTTCTCGCAGTTGGAAGTTCCCCAAAGGCCAGTCCACAGAGTAGCTCTGAAGTAACATTTGAAAATGTTCAGCACATACAAGAAATGAGTTTATGGCACACTCTGAAATGAAACCCACATTTGCTAAATGAACTTCATTTTGCTTCTCCGTGATTTTGCTCCATTTTAATTAACATAATATCCCTTTGAGACACCAATCTAAGGAAAAGAGATGGAGGCTGCTATTTCCTCTCTTTTCTCCTTCTGCCTACCCCCACGATATGGCCATCTGTAGTATACAACCTTTCCCTAAAGACTCAAGCTCATCTTTCTCAGCGTTTCTCAGCCCATCTTATTTTCTGGACCTCGCCCACAGCACATGGCTGAAAGACTTACAGCAATCATTGGCAGTGTCTACACTCAGAGCTTGTCTGCTGCTCTAATGCTGAGGTAATGCTCCCTGAAGACAAATGTTTATGAAGAATAAATTACATCTGGTGCATAAAATCAGTCCTTCAGTTGTGTAGGAAAGGTCTCCAGCTGTGGGAATCTAACCAGCTTCCAATCAGTCTCCAACTGTGGGAATATAACCAAAAGATCCCCTGGCTTTGATTGGGGTGGGGGAAAAAAAGTGGTGCCAGCAAGCCTTTTTTTGTGTGTGCACACTATTCACTTTTATCTGTAAAGGAAGACAATCCAGAAGGAGATCATAATTATTTTGAATGCCTTCAGTAACTGTCTCTTCCCTACAACTGTCCCATAGGTTGGCTTTATTTTAGAGTGGTGTCTTTACTGAGATACACATTATGTAAGCATTCCTGAAATTATTATTGTTAATACAGTATTCCAAAACTGCGGACTAAAGTAGGAATTCCAACATCCAATTCATATTTTACTTTATGTGCCTCTTATTTCATCTTACTGCTAATTCTTATTTATAAGCATCCAAAACACTAAATTCACTTTTTTCTTTTTTTTTCTTTTCTGTAAACTTAAAAACTTGATAACAAGAGATTAACTCTGAAATGGCCATATTTCTCATGAGTCAAGAAGACCAGACAAACATAACGCAGCAGAGTGCAGATAGATTAATATTGATAAGGTCAGCATTGACCCACCATCTTGGATAGACAAGAGACTATACCTCCTGAGGGAAAATGAAGCTGTTTCATGTTAAAGGGAAACTGTATTTTGGTGGCTATATTTATCTCTTAACCTACATAAGTCACAGAGATACACTTCTTGAAAGAAAATACTCACCACAACAGTGGTTTAGTTTTAATGGTATTTATTCATCTCTTTTATATGTCTTAGTTTAATATTTTATGTGGTCATTAGATAGAGAAAAGGCTGTTCTGTTTCTGATTTGCTTTGCACAGAAAATTAAAATTCCTAAGCAACATTGTGCATGAATTTTTAGACCAAACTTTTAAAATATATACCATATATATATATATATATATATATATATTCCTGCCTGAGCAGGGGGTTGGACTAGATGACCTCCAAGGTCCCTTCCAACTTTATATTATTATTATTATTATTATTATTATTATTATTATTATTATTATTATTATTATTATTATTATTATTATTATTATTATTATTGCTTTAGTTAAGAAGCAGGCGAGACAGCGAGTTAAACGGTTTAACTTTTATTCCGAACCAGGCAAACAACAGAAGAACATGACTCTTATTTATACTGGCAGCTGTCAACAGGTTAGCCAATCAGGGCTGAGCTGGTTCCCGCGCCGTTCGTCTCCTCCAATCGGAGCCGGCTGATTTTGACAGCTCGGAGCTGTCAGTGGTGGCGCGTGCAGAACTGTCAGTCGGTTGCGCCTGCGTAGTTCTGTCCGGCAGCTTTTGACAGCTGTCAAAAGCTGCCGCGGCTTTTACCTCAGCCCTGTTATATTCTATATGTGAATACATAACAATGTGCATAATGAGTACATAACAATGTGAATACATAACACCCCTTACCCCTCCCTCTAATTGAGTTGATTTTTCCCCAACTGTTTCTTTTTTGGGTTTCCCCATTCGAAGTCTTGTAAGTAGGCGGGGGGTCTTTTTATCCTTTCGGAGCGCCGGGGGGTCGTCTCGGCTGGTTGTTCCTTTTCCCCAGGCATATCATAGACTGGTTCAGGGGTCGTGGGGCATGGTTCCGTCGTTTCAGCATCGTTTGGGGTGGGGTCTTGAAGTGGTACATTCTGATCGGGGGGGTCGTGGCGTGAAAGTGTTTGCGGTGGGGCTTCTGCCTGCATTTCGTCGTTCCCTCTTTCCCCTATATTTTGCGGGCTGCGCCGCCGGAGTTGGTCAATGTGTCTGCGGATGTGGGAATTGTGTCCCGTGTCTATGATGTATGATAGGGGACCCGTTTGTTCAATGACAACCCCCTGTGTCCATTTGTTGCCCCCCCCCATAGTTCCTTGCCCAGACAGCTTGCCCTGTGCTGAGAGTTCTATGCTGGAGGGGCAGTTGTGGGTCTGGAGGGGATCTGTCAGGATGTAGACGGTCCAGTCTGGTAGTTAGTCTTTTGCCCCAGCGGAGCTCTGCTGGAGACTTCCCCGTAGTTGTGCATGGGGTGGTGTGTTGTGATAAAAGGAATTGGGCCAGTCTGCGGTGCCAGTTGCCGGAGATGATTTTCCGCAGTGCCTCTTTGGTTGATTTCACCATCACCTCTGCCAAGCCGTTCGAGGATGGGTGAAACGGAGCCGTGGTGGTGTGCCTAATAGAGTTCGCCGTTGTGAAACTCTGGAATTCGTAGGAAGTAAATTGGGGGCCGTTATCGGAGACTATTACATCTGGAAGCCCATGTGTTGCGAACAACCCCCTTAGAACTTGTATTGTGGCTGCTGAAGTTGTGCTAGTCACTGGTGCCACCTCCAGCCATCTCGAATAGCTATCCACGACTATTAGGAATGATTGTCCCTGGAATGGACCTGCATAGTCTATGTGGATACGAGACCAGGGTGTCTTTGTAGTTTCCCATCTGTGTATGGGAGCCTGTGGCTGGGCGGCTCTAACAAGTTGGCAGGAATAGCAGCCGGCTACATGTGTTTCAATTTGCTTGTCTAATCCTGGCCACCAGACATAGCTTCTGGCCAGAGCCTTCATTTTGACGGTACCAGGGTGACCTTCGTGGAGGCTCTCTAATACTTTGAGTCTGTGTTTGTCAGGTATGATTACCCTGCTGCCCCATAATAGACACCCCTGATGGGTGGATAATTCCTTTTGCTTTAAAATATAAGGTTGGAATTCTGGGTCTGGGGGTGCGCATTGCCAGCCAGACGTGACATAGCCTAAGACTCTGCCTAATATTTTGTCTGCAGCTGTGGCTGCAGAGATGTCTTTAACTGATAATGGGCATTCTGGCAGGTCTGAGATAGCCAGTATCCTTCCAGCTGGTGCTGGGTCTGGGTCGACTATCTGTTGGGGCAGTCTGCTAAGGCCATCAGCATGGCCCATGGATTTCCCTGGCTTGTATTCTAAGTTGTATGAATAGGCTGACAGAAAGGTAGACCATCTCAGGATGCGGGGAGATAATATTTGTGGGGTTAGTTTGTTTACTGTAAAAAGTCCTAATAGGGGCTTATGGTCCGTAAAAATGGTAAAGGGTCGGCCGTATAGGTAGTCATGGAACTTTTTTACGCTAGCCACTATAGCTAAAGCCTCTTTGTCAATCTGAGCGTAATTACGCTCAGGTTTTGACAGCCTTCTGGAATAGAACGCTACAGGGGTCTGTGTTCCTTCCTTAGTTAAGTGGCTTAGGACCGCTCCGATGCCGTAGGGGGAGGCATCACAAGCCAGACATAAGGGCAGCTGTTCGTTAAACAGGGCTACTGTTGCATTGCTGGTGAGTAAGTTTTTTAGTAGATTAAAACTTTTATCATGCTCAGATGACCAGTTCCAGGGTTTGCCTTTATCTAATAGCCTGTGTAAGGGTTCAGCAATGGAGGCTTTATGAGGCAGGAAGGTATGATAAAAATTGACTAACCCTAGGAAGGCCTGAAGTTCTTGTTTATTTTTAGGGGTTGGTGCTGTTTTAATGGCTTTAATTTTTGTTTCAGTGGGGTGAATTCCCTTAGCATCAATTTTAAATCCTAAAAACTCTGTTGAAGGCACCCCGATGGAGCATTTGTCTCGTTTTAATTTGAGACCAGCCTCCCTGAATCTAAGGAGCACCTTTGTTAATTTGTCAGCTAGGTCTTTTTCTGATTCCCCTGCAATTAGGATGTCGTCAAAATATGGACAGACCCCGGGGATCCCTTTAAGTGTTTTTTCCATGATTTCTTGAAAGATCCCCGGGGCTGCAGAGATGCCGAATTGAAGGCGGTTAATTTTAAATGCTCCTTTGTGGGTGACGATTGTCTGAGCTAAGGCGGTGTCAGGGGTGACAGGCAGCTGTAAATACGCCTGCGCCAAGTCTAACTTGGCAAAAATGGCGCCTGACTTAATGGCCGCGAGGATGTCTTTGACAGCCGGGACCGGGTAGGCATGGGCATTTAATGCGCGGTTGAGGGTCGCTTTATAATCGGCACATAATCTTATTTGGCCATTTGGCTTAATTGGGGTCACTATGGGTGTCTCCCACTCTGCCCCTTCTACTGGTTCTAGGACTCCTAAGTTAGTTAATCGGTCTAGCTCAGTTTCTATTTTTTCTCTCAAGGCGAAGGGAACTCTCCTTGCCTTGATTCTGACAGGCATTACATTAGGGTTTAGTTTAAGCGATACGGGCGGTCCAGTGTACTTCCCTAGCGAGCTGTCAAAGACGTCCACAAATTGAAGGCAGACGGATTCTAAGTTTGACAGCTGAATGGCGTTGACGCCTGTCAACGCTATCCCTAGTGCCTCGAACCAGTCTAGTCCTAGCAGGCTGATTCTGTTTTCCTGGGTCACTAGTATAGGGAGGGATCCTTTAAATTGTTTGAACTCCACGGGGACGGAAGCCTTTCCCCGGAGTTTAATGGGCGTTTTCTGAAAGTCAGCTAGGCGGAGTTTGGTGGGTCAAAGGGCGGGCCGTTTTCTACTTTGGTTACAAATGTCCCTGTAGGTTTGCCACGAAATGAGTGAGACGGAGGACCCAGAGTCCACTTCCATCTCACAGGGGATTCCATGAATTAGAACGTCCACCTTGACTTTGGGCTTAAGAGTGCTGTGGACTGTGTATTCCCCCGCCCTTCCCCTCACATTAAACACTAAGGGTTTGGAACTGTGCCTGGCTCTGGGTGTGTGTTGGCTCATACCTGCAGGTGTCACCTCCAGTTCATGCAGATTTTCTCGGCTCCGGCTGCGGCACACGGCTTTGAGGTGACCCGTCTTTCCGCACCCATGGCATTTGGCACTGCGGAACCGGCACGTTGCTCTCGGGTGGCTTCCGCCGCAGCTGGCACACTTAGCCCTGTTTGGCTGGAAGTTAGCGCCCCTCTGGTTGTTGGCAGGCCCCCCTCTGTAGTTGCGTTGCAGCCTGAGCTTTTCGAACCGCCGCTGTACCGCATCGATGTCCATGGAGACGTCGTCATCTTCGGGACCGCTGAACCCGCCGTCCTCCTGGTGCACGGACCCACTGGGCCCGCTGTCAGGTGAACGTCGGTTGTCACCGTGGCTGTCCTCGTATGCAATGACTTCCCTCGCCACATCGGTCATTGTCATTTCTGGCTTGGCGATCAGCTTCTTCCTCAGCCGCTCGTCTTTGAGCCCTATGACAATCTGGTCCCGGATTCGGTCTTCTAAGTCTGGGAACCGACACCGTCGTGCGGCGTGTCTGACCCGGGTTATGAAGTCATTTGCTGGCTCGTCAGGAAGCTGTAGTTTTCGGGCGAATTTTACCCTCCAGAAGAGTTCTGACTTGATGGGCATGAAGTATTTACTCAGCCCCTCGGTAAGATCGGCGTAGGAGATAGTGGCGATCGGTTCAGGAGTGAAGATTCCCACAGCGGCATCATAGACAGCGGGCCCGCTGAGCCAGAGGAGGGCGGCTGCCTTAGCCCGGTCGTCCGTAATCTTCTTTACCACCAGGTATCCTTCTACCTGGCCCAGATGAGATTCCCAGCCTTCTGGGTGGCGGGTATTGAACTCTCGAATGTGGCCATGGTTCGTCATGCTGTCTGTAAACCGTGGGTGCAGCTGCTTGCGTTGAATGGAAGTTCGGCTTCCCAGTGACTTCAGCGAGTGACTAGCTCGGGCTAAGGGAAAAAATCTCTTCTCCCCTTAGGTAGTGACTTCAGCTAGGCAAGCAGGCATCCCACCTTCGTCGCCAGTGCTTTAGTTAAGAAGCAGGCGAGACAGCGAGTTAAACGGTTTAACTTTTATTCCGAACCAGGCAAACAACAGAAGAACATGACTCTTATTTATACTGGCAGCTGTCAACAGGTTAGCCAATCAGGGCTGAGCTGGTTCCCGCGCCGTTCGTCTCCTCCAATCGGAGCCGGCTGATTTTGACAGCTCGGAGCTGTCAGTGGTGGCACGTGTAGAACTGTCAGTCGGTTGCGCCTGCGTAGTTCTGTCCGGCAGCTTTTGACAGTTGTCAAAAGCTGCCGCGGCTTTTACCTCAGCCCTGTTATATTCTATATGTGAATACATAACAATGTGCATAATGAGTACATAACAATGTGAATACATAACAATTATTATTATTATTATTATTATTATTATTATTATTATTATTATTATTATTATTATTATTATTATTATTATTATTTAGCTCAAAGCTTCATCTTCTGCTGCCACTTTCTCTTGTTTTCAAAGTACTTTATACACAGCACGTCAATATCCCAGTGGTGGGGTTCAGCCAGTTTGCAGCAGTTTGGAAGAACCGTTAGCTAATTTTTTGTTTCCCAGGCCCAGAATGGACTTCTGGAAGTGGCATCCACACAGAGAAACGGTTATTCACATATTTGAATCCCACCACTGCTTACAGAAAATCTTTTAGTAATACCACATATTATTTCATCTCCTTAATAAGGGGGCCAACAGAGCCTTAGGATTTACCAGATTATTAAATTTGGGAATATATATGTTTTGGATTACAACTCATGTTTCAGCCTGGAACAATCGACAGTAAAAGATCTTTGATCTCTGTTAGAATTTCCTATGATTTGGAAGCGTCTGTTCATCTTTCTACATACAGTATAGTAGTTACTGCAACTTATTTGGCATCAGATTCTTTGAACCAATCAACTCTCTGCATCATTATTAGCATTATACAAGTGAGACCTACTCTTATTAGACTATTTATACAACAACTTTGCACCACGTATTTATTTATCTTTACAGTTTGGAAGGCAATTGCTATGTATCCATCTGTCAGGAAAAAAAAGAACAATGTTGGATGAATGGAGGAAACTGCTACTGCTTTTTCACTGTCATCCCAAAGTGAGGAAATGTACTATTGATTTAAATGAATATGGCCATCATTCTACTTCTTTTGTGAAGAGTTGCATCTCCTTGGTGCACTTCTAAAAGAAAGCAACTCAGCAATACATTCAGTGCATGTATTAATAGAGCATTATTGTTCTGTAATACCCAATTGTTTGAATTTGGGGAGATGGGAACTTCTAACCTTTCTGCTGCATGAACTATGTGACAAATACAATGGGAACATTCGAACAGAATAATGTATTTGTTTATTATTCAATTTGACTTCAAAACATTTCTAGATAGGAGATACAATTAAGGCAGTCTGGAGCATTATGAAACAGAAAAGTATGTTGTATATCCAAGGAAGAGCCATAGAAACACACCCTTTAGGCATAAAAACTTCCCACAAAGTTATCTACTGTTGCCAATGCCTGATGGCTAGGGGATGACTCAAGTTTTAAGGGCTTGCTTATTTAATTAATGGGACTTGAAGCATGGCAATGTTATTGATTTGAACAGAATGAACAGAAGCTACAGAGATAGACTGTACTTCAGATAAACAGTCCCTTTGAAATGAAGATTTTCCAAATGTACCTTTAATTTACTTGGAGGCCTTCTGCTAAGTCAGTGTAGCTCATGAAACAGAGATGTTTACATGGGTATAAATATCATGCCTAGAGTTGCCTGTAGTGCCATATTCTGGACCAGTAGAAGTTTCTGAGTGGTTCCAATGCCACTCTCCTTTAGAAAAATCCACAGTGTGATGATCAAAGCATAAGTGATTGTTTGCAGGCCCTCTCAGTCCAGAATGGCACATAGGAAGAAGGTTTGTAAAGGCTTTCCTGGCTATAACTGCCATCTGCTCCTCAAACAGCAGCTAAAAGTTCAGCATCAATGCATCAATCTCAAATATAGAAGTGCAGCTTCATTCAGAACTGAAGATGGAAAGTTTTCTGGTTTCAGATGGCCTAAATAAACACAACCATTTTATCTTGTCCTCCTCCTCCTCCTCCTCCTCCTCCTCCTCCTCCTCCTCCTCCTCCTCCTCCTCCTCCTCCTCCTCCAACTACCCCACATCCTACAGGAACTGAAACAGGCCCTTGACAGCTGCAGTTCAAAGTTGAGAGGTACACCTGGGCATCATCAGCATGCTGATAACATCTGACCCCCACCCTGCACATGACCTCACCCACACAGTCCTCTCATGTAGATACTAAACAGGAGGAGCTTTATGGCACTTGACACATCAGAAGCTTTGGGCTCAATCTTTCACTCTCTGCCAACTGAAACCAAACACAGAAAAAGAAAGAGAACACCACGTAACACATAATACTGTGTAGCCTCACTCCTAAACCCTATAGCTGCTACCATGATCTATGGCTATCGAAAGCTGCTGAGAGAGGAGAAGGACCAGAATGGTTGCACCACCCCTGACCCAGTTCCTCCAAACTGTTTATCAAGTGTGGCCAGTGCCCTTTCAGCATGATTGAAGAGACTCCATTTAATTAAGTTAATTAAGTTCTTCCAGGGCTCTGAAATTACCCCTGATTACCCCAAAAAAATGGAGGTTGGAGATTGAAAAAAAAAATATTCAGAACTGTTGGGCCCAACAATAGCTTCCAGCAGTGGAGACAAACCACCTTCTTTTTCAAGAAAGCTGGATTCCCTACTTCACACCAACAAAATTCCCTTTTTTATTTATCTATTTCAGCTTGCCTGGTATATTATCTATGAAAGCTTAAATGCATTAGTTTATCTGCTGCCTACTAAAGCTACCAATCCATTACTCTAGAGCAGGGGTCTTCAAACTCGGCCCTTTTATGACTCATGGACTTCAACTCCCAGAATTCCTCAGCCAGGCATGGTGGCTGAGGAATTCTGGGAGTTGAAGTCCATGAGTCATAAAAGGGCTGAGTTTGAAAACCCCTGCTCTAGAGTGTCCCAAAATGCAGGGAATAATAAATATAACTAGATATGTTTCATTTAAATTCTTACATACTATGAAAAGAACAGTAATGCTGTGCTAGTAAAAATACAAGTTAGATCTACAGTATCAGCAATTTATTGTGTTGCATATAAATTCTACTAAGAGCAATCTGAAGAAGCAAATCTGCTAATCATTAGGAAAGCATTCAGAATCGAACTGTTAATATAATAACACCCTTATATCAATCTCTGGTTAAAATTACATTTGAAGTGTTGTGTACAGTTCCGATCACGAACTCTTGGAAAAGATATCAAAATATGAGGAACCAAAGTTAGGAGACAGCTGGTGAGTTTACAGCACTTGAGGTTTTTTTTTTTAGCTTACGACAAAAAGAAAAGGAGAGGCATAAAGAGAAACATAAAACAACACACATCATAGACAGCAGGGTGGCACAGAGTTTTTCTCCCTAACACTCTCACAATCATACAACTAAGTCATTTCATGGAACTAAATGTGGGGGATCAGGACCAGCAGAAGGAAATCTTTTTCGTCCCATGGTGCGTAACAGTACAACTGTGGCAATGGCTTAGGTCCGGGATACTTACAGGACCGTCTGCTGCCAGGAACGACTTCCCTCCGCCCTGTGCGCTCACACAGAGAGGGTCTCCTCAGGGTGCCGTCGGCTAGACAGTGTCGGCTGGCAACCCCCAGGGGGAGGGCCTTCTCTGTTGGGGCACCGGCCCTTTGGAATCAGCTCCCCCGAGAACTTCGGATGGCCCCAGATCTCCGGTCCTTTCGTCGCGACCTAAAGACGTATCTTTTCCAACTGGCCGACCTGGACTAAGGATGGGGGGTTTTAATATTGTTTTCATTTATTGGTTTTAGTAATTAATCACGGGGCTTTGTAATTTAATTCTTTTTTAATATTTGTATTACTGTTTTTTATAGCTGTTTTATTGTTGTGAGCCGTCCTGAGTCCTTCGGGAGATAGGGCGGCATATAAGTCCCATAAATAAATAAATAAATGACAGCAAATTTGAACTGTTTTTTTTAAAAAAGAGATTGGAGACGTTCATTGAGAATCAAATTATCAATGGTTACTTACATCAACGGATGTTTACCATTTCTTGAATCACAAGCAAGATGCATTCTATTTTGATTTCTGAGAACTAACAATGGAAGGGATCTGTCCATCTTCCAGTTCGGGGAAGGTGGCCATTTTGTGACACAAAATGCTCTCCTATGACATGATCTAGCAATGTTTTTCTTGTGCTGTTATGCTCTTAAACTTTTCTTGACCCCTGCCAGGTAGTAGTTAGAGTGATAAAAGGAAGCTTATGCTGGCAAATGAAGAGAAAAGCCTTGAGAAAGAAACACCTAGTAATTTGCTGGTGTTACCTTACGGAAGCAATGCTGGGCTCTCCAAAATAAAATTTCACTAAAATGCCCTGTTGATTTTAGGTTGAAAATAGGACCTAGTGTGGCTTCTCATCTCAAACAACTTCCGCTACCTACAACTGAAGAATAAACCTCCTATTCATCACTTGCTGGTATTCTTTCTCTAATGAAAATTTTTAATATTTTCCTTGGCAATCCTTGGTCTTCATTTGGTATTTTCAAATGAAATAGCCTCCCCATACACACACACTTTGCTTACCAAGTTGTTTCTCTCTCTTTCACTTGACTTCCCACCTTATTACCTCAACACTTTTCTCAGATTAACTCCCTTTATGCTGAGTACCAAGAATGTTGGGAGTTTCACAGCGGTTGCATGTTTCAAAAATAATTTGGAGGAGTTTTAAAGTAAAAAAAAGAAGATCATTTACAGGTTTTCTATCTGGTAGAACTAATGTAGGCAAAATGGTCCTGTATGGCAACAATAGGCCTTCAGTTTTAACACTATAGATGATACCTTCTGTGGCTTCAGGGAATTCTAGAGCTTCTTTCATCCTGTTACTTATTTGCTTTTTATTGAAAATGATTCCAACAAATTGAATGGCTATGCATTTGTAGACATAACCAATGCATTTCTATTGGTGTACGGATGCAACAACGCATCTGGATGAACAGTTATGTCTATCGTGTAATCCTAATCCAATCCAATCACCAGCATATAGCTTTTGCTGCAAAGCAGTTGTAACCTGGTAGTAAGCAGAATTATATATTCTTTATAATTTCATAAGGGACCTACAGTATATTGCTTTTCATTTGAAAGAATTTACCTGCACAAAGGCATACGTCTACATGGTTTGTCATGGCTTAGCACCAATCAACTTGTTCTGCAAGAAGAAGATCCCTAATTAAACCTCTGGAGAGTCCACTCTGGAATCTAAAACATGGTTGCTGTTCATTTGGTTTGGCTTGGTATAGGTTTCTATGCCCCAATAATTAATGTTTATGTTAGAGAACACATGTATAAGGAGTTTTTGTCACTTTTCTTATTGAAGATGTGTGCTGTTCCTGCACGGCTATTTCTGTGAACCAAAAAAGTAAAGCAACTACTTTGGATCATTCAATGCAGTGATTTTTTTTTTTAAAAAAAAAACAATTTTATGTCTGATTCTCATTTTAGAAAAAAAACTGTAATCTTATATTTATAAAAAAGCCGTTTAGATGATCAAAAATCAGTCCAACTATTGTTCATTTCCATGTACAAATTTTATATAATATGATCTTTTTTCAAAGGATATTGGCTATGCTTAAATTTTATTAATTTTAACAGGCTTAAATCTTAGTTTTAACACTCTTCCAGCCCTCTCTGTCTTTACTTGGAATAGTAAGTTCCAGGTAAACATATAATGAATCTTAAAAGAGTTCCATTCATCATATCTAGTAGATTAGGCCCAATGAATTTCATGTCCACCTTCTCCAAAATGATGTTTCTAATTATTCTGGGATATTTTTTCTATTAAACAGCTATTTCGTGAAATACTAGATACCAAAAATAAAACTGACTTAGAACATTTATTTAAATTGGATTCAGAGGGAAAGGAAAAACATTTGGCATGAAGAGATCAGAATTTCTGGCAGCTTACCATGAGTACTTGCCTGGGCGTTTTCATCATATATATCCGTGAAATTCTTAGAAGGCTAGGTTAGCTCCAAGTATTGAATATTGTATTTATTAATAACTGAAAGTTGTGCCTTTAAAATTTAAAATCAAAATCAAAAAGGGATTAAAGTCGGTGGTACTGTAGGAATATGTCATGGAATTGTATGGCAGCTGTCCAGATGAACTCGGAGACACAGACACAAACTTGTAATTATTATATAAATATATTTTACACTCATATTTACAGCAGTCTCTGTCATCATCCAGAAAAGGAAAAACACAAGATAGTCAGGAACAGAGGAACATCATGCAGTAAATGAAACAGTATACAGACCACACAGAAGAAAAAGGAGGGGGGAAAAAAGGGAAACTCCCCCTGTATACTTACAGCAACCAATCAGGGCATAGATTGCCTCATGCATGAGTCAGCACTCTCTAATTAATCAACTACATCTGCATGTTCTAGACCAGGGGTGTCAAACTGCCGGCCTGCGGGCCGGAGTGTCACAGAGAAACCGCTCCCATCCCATTTTCGGCAATGGGGAAAAGTTCCGATACGTCGCGCGACGTCCCGTGACGTCGCGAGTTTGACATGCCTGTTCTAGACTATTGTACATGTCACTGTTTCAGCTATTAAATTCCATATCCTAACAGAATATCAACAGCCTCTGCAGCTGATACAACATCGCAGAAAGCAAGGAGGATCTGGAGTGGCTAACCCTGAAAGTCCAAGATGAAAGTGAAAAAAATTGGTCTGTACCTTAACATCAAGAAAAAAAAAGATAATGACAACTGCAGAGAACACACAGGTTAGCGTGCAGATCGACAATCAGGCCATTGAAACAGTAAGGGCAAGGAAAAATGGATGGAAACTAATCAAGGAGAAAAGCAACCTGGAATTAAGGATATACTTCCTAGTAGTGAGAACAATTAACCAGTGAAACTGATTGCCTTCAGAGGTTGTGGGTGCTTCATTACTGGAGGTTTTTAAGAAGAGACTGGATAGTCACTTCTCTGAAATGGTATAGGGTCTCCTGCCTGAGCAGGTGGTTGGACTAGAAGACCTCCAGGGTCCCTTCCAGCTCTATTCTATTTTAATTCTAATGAATTCATCTTCCTGGGCTCTAAAATAAACCAAAGTGTTGACTGCAACCCTGAGATCAGAAGGCGTGTAGCACTTGGAAGAACTGCAACGTCCTGCATGAATAACATCTGGAAGAGTAAAGACATCAGCTTCCCAACTAAATGCAAATTAGTTGATGCAATAATTTTTCCAATTGCTACTTATGGCTGTGAAACTTGGACTCTGAAAAAGGCAGACAGGGGAAGGGTGAACACCTTTGGACTGTGGTACTGGTGGTGACTATTACGCATTTCATGCATGTTGTTAGCTGCAAAGTCGTGTCCGACCCATCGTGACCCTATGGACAACGTTCCTCCAGGACTTCCTGTCCTTTACCATCTTCTGGAGTCCATTTAAGCTCATGCCTACTGCTTCAGTGACTCCATCCAGCCACCTCATTCTCTGTCGTTCCCTTCTTCTATTGCCCTCAATCTTTCCCAGCATTAGGCTCTTCTCCAGTGAGTCCTTCCTTCTCATTAGGTGGCCAAAGTATTTGAGTTTTAGCTTCAGGATCTGACCTTCTAAAGAGCAATCAGGGTTGATCTCCTCTAGGACTGACCGGTTTGATCACCTTGCAGTCCAAGGGACTTGCAGGAGTCTTCTCCAGCACCCTAGTTCAAAGGTCTCAATTCTTTGGCGCTCAGCCCTTCTTATGGTTCAACTTTCACTGCCATACATTGCAACTGGGAAGACCATAGCCTTGACTATACGCACTTTTGTTGACAGGGTGATGTCGCTGCTTTTTAGTGTGCTGTCTAGATTTGCCATGGCTTTCCTCCCGAGGAGCAAGCGTCTTTTAATTTCTTGGCTACATTCCATGCATAATAACCAACAAAGAAGTCCTAGACTGAACCTCACCAAAAATATTACTTGAAGCCAAGATCCCCAAACTGAGGCTGTCATACTTTGGTCATGTCATGACAGCCGTTTCACTCAAAAATTCAATCACGCTGGGAGTGATCAGTGGAAAAAGGAAAAAAGGACGGGCCTAGTATCTGATGTTCTGTCCCAGCCTATGAGAGTACTTGCTCAACTGCTTTACTCACAAGAAGAAGCCCCTCTTCATGGTACCAGGCAGGACCCGCAAGAAAAAACAAACCCCTTTTATGTTTACACACCTGACTCAATGTCCAAGACTTCAGAGGCAAGCAACACAATCCACAAAAACACAATCCTCAGCATGAATGGTTGCCTTCGTCAACCAGCACCTCCCACACCTTCCCCCTTTATAATCCAGCCAGGGTGTGGCTTCTTAATGGCTTTTCCTTTGCCTCTCAAGCCGCCCCACTGCCTTCCTCTGTCTTGCTTATCTCTCTCCTCTGCGCATCCGTGTATCCGGGATTGGTCCCAGCTGTTCCTCTTCGTCACCCAATTCAGAGTCCCAGCACAGCTGTGTCTCAGCCTGAGCATGAGTAGAGGGACCAGGCTCCTTGTCAGACTGTAAGTCTTGGTGTTCCTCAGAGCCTTTCTCTGACTCCAATGTCACCCCAGGCCTCTCCTCCTCATCTGAGTCCTCAGACTCAGCTGCCGGATCCACTGGCTGGTGAGGAATCACAACATCTGGTGTCTGGGCACTGTAAAGCAGTGTTTCCCAACCTTGGCAACTTTAAGGTGGGTGGACTTCAACTCCCAGAATTCCCCAGACATGGTTGGCTGGGGAATTCTGGGAGTTGAAGTCCACCCACCTTAAAGTTGCCGAGATTGGGAAATATTGCTGTAAAGGATGACATTGGGATACTCATGGTGGATTTGAAGGAGGCGATGCGAGAGAGGGGCATGGAGAGTGTTGATCCAAGAGTGGCCGAGGGTCAGACACAACTGAATAGTTGATGACGAAAAGTTGTATCTAGATAACAACTTTCTTTGCTGTTGTGAGAAATAGGGGGGAAAAATCATACAGAACTCTCTAATATCAATCCAGAAAGAATTATCTCAGGAATTCTTGATCAATGGCATCTTTGGGTTTATGCCAAGCTATCTTAGCTTGGGGGCGGGGGGGGAAAAGATGAGATACGGATGTATCAAACAAATTGGTTTTATTTTTGTACAGGAAAGGCAGAAGCAGGTCCTTATGTTTTTATTAATGTGCTTAAGTAAAGAAATACACAACTTAAAAGGAAAATTGGAATCAGAAATGGTTTTAATACCTGAATTTCAAAGGTAAATACAATCAATATGAATTGTTTCAGTAGGACTTCAGCTAAAATTACTTATAACCCTATAGTGTTTGGGTGGGCTTTTTTCCAGCTGAGAAAATTAAAGTATACACAAGCAGATTCCACCATAAAGGTTTTATATCCCACCCTACTTTCTAATGGGAACAGTTTCCTCTTGAATAGTACTGCAAGGAGGCCTCAAATTGTCTCATTATTTGATTTCTACTTTTTAAGATATAAATTGCATTTACTATTCCACAACTACTCCGATTTACTCAGCATTCTTAATTCTCAGTGCCCTGTGCTTTTATTTACAAGGAAGGCAAGTTATTTTGGGGTTATTTTTTTTCAAAGAAGTGGGTTTCTGTATCTGGAAACACACCCAGTGGTGAGATGCAGCCGGTACGCACTACTTCAGCAGAACCGGTAGCTAATTTTTTGTTGCCCGGGCACAGAATGGGCTTCCAGAAGCGGCATCCACATAGAGAGCTGGTTGTTCACATATTTGAATCCCACCACTGAACACGCCTATACTTCTTCTGTGCCCGCTTCATTTCAGTTTATATCAGCATGAGAGTATGTATGTCATTGAAGAAGACAGCATTACCTGATACCCCAGACAACAATCTTTGGCAACAAATCTGGCCAACTTATATTTTTTTCATAGCCTGCTTAAAATTGCTATTTATCTGAACTATGTATATAAATGGAGAAATACACAACATTTGCATGGTATGTTATAGATGAGTGACTTTTAAAATATCATTGGGCCTGTTGTTAACTCAGGTCTCCTTAAAATAAAAGTCTAGTGACTTTTTAGGGGAAACCTATAATTTTCATGATTTGACCATCCAAAATAAAAGTATAGGCACAATGAGACACTGAGATTATAGAGGGGAAATGTTATTGCTAAGTGAGAGAATCCCAAAAGATAAGTCCAGAAGCTGAAAAAAATGCACAACACTTTAGGGAGAGAACAAAGAGAAACAAAGTCTTTTTTACAGCCTCTTCTGAAATGACAGCTTCTATGTATGTGTGTGTGTGTGTGTGTGTGTGTGTGTGTGTGTATAACTTATGAACTCTGCTCTTTAAATTGTAGCAGTTGTGTAAATCTTATAAGACTTAAGGAGATTTAAAATGAATTCTGTTGTGTACTGGGTTCTTTGCAGCAAGCAGGAGACGAGGCGAGAGAGTTCAGGCAGGAACATGCTTTATTGAATGCAGGAACTGAACTGTTAACCCAGGCTTCTACGCAGCTATTTATACTGCTGGCCACTAGGTGGCGGCCAATAGGTTTGAAGGAGCCTATTGCCGCCCTGGAGACTGTTTGTCTGAGGAGCCAGCGACTGTTACTCAACTCCCTGCTTAAGCAATCTCAACAAGCAATCAAGACACTGGTACAGTTCAAGTAAAATAGGCCCAATACATTACAAATTCTATGAAGCTGTAAAAACTAGCCTCAATGCTTTCTAGGTTACTCACAATGTACTTCATATAATTTTATTTTACTGAAATGCCCCCAACCTTTTCCTCCTCCCACAAGAGTAGTAGTTCTTACAATGTTCTGACTTAAATCTCCTGAACTTTCTTCAAGATTATTAAAATGGACTGAGATTTTTACTGATAGTGTCCATATTTCTTGAGGAAACAATATTGGGAAAAAGTCAAATGACATGGCTTGGAGGAATTTGAAGGGCCTGAAAGGAAGGTTGTGACAACCTGAACCGGGTTGTAGCTTGCTATTGGTTAATCAATTGTTATTTCATAGGAAAATAAGAAGCTGCTTGATATTGTGTACAACCAGATAAACTGTATTTATCTTGTTGCATAAAGTTGATACTGATGGGTCTTCAGAGTTTTAGGCATAGCAATAGCAGTTAGACTTATATACCTCTTCATAGTACTATACAGCCCTCTCTAAATGGCTTACAAAGTCAGCACCTTGCCCCACAAAAATCTGGGACCTCATTTTACTGACTTCAGAAGGAATTGAAGGATGGAAGGCTGAGTCATCCTTCAGCTGACCAGGATAGAACTCGTGGCAGTGAGCAGTGAATTAGCCTGCAACCATTGCGCTACCACAGCCTGAGTATTTCCACCGGAGTTGCAAAAAAATGAGGGCCATTCCTAGATGGCAGCATAGCAATACAGAAACTTCTCACTCTTTGCTGCCTTTGTATTAATCAGACTTATACATTATCAAATGTATAAGCCTTGGTGGAGCAGTGGGCTAATGCCTCCTTAAGTAACACCAGCTGCCTGCAATTAGTGCAGGTTCGAGTCCCACCAGGCTCAAGGTTGACTCAGCCTTCCATCCTTCCGAGGTAGGTAAAATGAGGACCCAGATTGTTGGGGGCAATAAGCTGACTATGTAAAAATGCCACTGGGGGGGGGCGAAAGCCCTAATAAGCAGGCATATACATAGAATGAAGGCTATTGCTAAGCACATTGGTTTGTGCTTCTTAGATTGTGAGCCACCAGTCTTCGGAGAAGGGCGGGATATAAATGGGATTAAAAAAAATGGCAGTTGACTATGACAACAAGAGAGGCAGTTTGATCTAGTGATTAAGGCACCAGGTAAGACATCAGGAATCTTTGACTTCCAGTCCTGCCTCAGGCATAAATAAAGCCAGCTTGGGCCAGTCATTCTTTTTCAGCCTAAGGAAAGAAAAGGGGATAGCAAACTATTTCCAAAACCTTGTCAAGAAAATTACAGACATTTTATTCAGGCAGTTGCCAGGAGTCCAGACTGAACTGAAGACAGACAGAAAATATTATGCAGAATAAAGCATCTGTAATAGCAACAAATATTTAAAAAGAGGTATAGTAAATACGGGGGACGCGGTGGCTCAGTGGGTTAGGACGCTGAACTTGTTGATCGGAAGGTCGGCAGTTTGGCGGGTCGAATCCCGAGTGCCGCGTAGCAGAGTGAGCGCCTGTTACTCGTCCCAGCTTCTGCCCACCTAGCAGTTCGAAAGCACGTAAAAATGCAAGTAGAAAAATAGGGACCACTACGGTGGGAAGGTAACAGCGTTCCGTGCGCCTTTGGCGTCTAGTCATGCCGGCCACATGACCACGGAGACATCCTTGGACAAGCGCTGGCTCTTCGGCTATGAAACGGAGATGAGCACCGGCCCCTAGAGTCGGAAACGACTAGCACGCATGTGCGGGGGAACCTTTACCTTTTACCTTTATAGTAAATACGTAAATTAGCTAATCAAATCCAGTTTCAGATGGCATGAAATCTTTCCCCAAAGACCTTATAGAAGAGTTTGTTCTTCACAATCTTCTGAAGGCTATCACTGAGTTGGTCAGTTTAGGATATAGAGGAAGACTGCTCCAGATTGTAGATCCTACTTGGAAAAATAGGAATTCCTGGCACTTTCATTCAGCAACCAGGGCTTTATACTGACTATAAACTGCTTAGAGAGGGCTGTAAAGCTCTGTGAAGCGGTATATAAGTCTAAGTGCTATTGCTATTGTCCTAAATATCTCTTTATGTATCAAACCCTGTGGCAGATAAACTTCTAATATGAGGAAACTAGGAAGCGGGTGATTAGTTCATTCTGAGCAGAGCCTCAAGTAAAAGATGGCAAAGCTTTCACAATGGACTATTGTAACCAGGTCCCAATATTTAAGTGTCAGAGGTGTGTAATGGTAAAAAGAGGGCAAAGATTTGGACAATTTATCCTCATTTGATCATTGTTATTTGTTGTTAGTTGCGAAGTCGTGTCCGACCCATCACGACTCTATGGACAACGTTCCTCCAGGCCTTCCTGTTCTCTACCATCTTCTGGAGTCCATTTAAGCTCACACCTACTGCTTCAGTGATTCCATCCAGCCACCTCATTCTCTGTCGTTCCCTTCTTCTATTGCCCTCAATCTTTCCCAGCATTAGGCTCTTCTCCAATGAGTCCTTCCTTCTCATTAGGATTTGATCATTAGTTGTGACCCAACTGAGGAATTTGACTATCTAGTCAAAAAAGCACCTTCCAGCTATAATTCTTGGAGTCTAACATGAGACGATGGCTAGAATTTATGTTTTATCCTTCTTCCCCTCCTGTAAGTGTGTTGTTTTTAAATAAACTGATAAGACATTAGCTGGAGATTTTGTGCTGTCAGCTATTTTCCTTTTATGCTTTTTCCATATCTATTCTGTTTATAATTCCATTTCATACATATGGTTGTGACAGTACACAAACTGAATTCTGATGCATGTAAGACATTGGTAGATTTCTAGTGATCATGGAAGTGATACAATACTGAATTAATTTTTGCAAATAGAATGATTTTAGAAAATCTAGTAGTTTTTGATAAATGTTGGCACCTTTTCCACCAGCAAAAGTCTCTGTTATAACAAATGTTGTGCCATGAAGGTAACAAATATATAAAACCAATTATATATGATGTTAGTCAGTTAATGAGACCATTACCATTTTCATGTAAAAGGTAGGATCCCACATAAATAGAAATGCTGGTAGCCAATGGTCTTGGAAGTGCATGAGTGTTCTACACTGATTGCCTGAATCGAAGGATGTTTGAAGTTAAGTATTTCTGTTCACGCAGCAGTCATCTGTCCACCTCAGTTTCTTAAGCTGTTATTCAAAAATCCCAGCTGCTTCTATCTCCTGACCTTTGCTATCCTTCCAACATGTGTTCCAGTTTCTTTACAATCTCTGTTCAACTTCCACATGAAAGTTGCTCACTCAGCACAGCAGATCCACAGTGGCAATGCCTTTTTCTGACAAAGATGAATTCAAGCAGATGTTTGCATGTTTTACTGGTGAGGTTTTAGATACTTAAATACTCACACATGGAAAATTCAACAGAAGTACCTGACAAAGAGATCATATAAAGAAACTCAATGTGATATTGTAGATAGCATCAGGCTACTATCATGGACACCTCCGTTCAAATGTCTTCTCTGCCAAAAAGCTCATTCACTGACCTTGGGTGAGCTGCTAACACTCACCTAATCTATTTCATGTGTTGTTGACAAGATAAATGAGAATGTAAATGACACCTCTAAAATCTGTGGAGAAAGGCCAGGATAATGTGGAATAAAACTAGTGGCTGACATAGAGAGGCCTTTCTACATAAATTTATTTATTAATTTATTTTTAAAATAAATAAATGAAATGGAGAGCTCTTTCTATATAAATACAATGTAAATATAAAGAAATCCCTCCTTTCTGTATTATTCAGGAATATTGATACTAACCTTCCTTCCAAATACACTCCTGGTTATATTGGTTAAATTTAATTATATTTGGAGAATTGAAGCTCCTACAGAAATTGTCAGGGGAGGGAAGAAAGCAAAACAAACATGTTCAAGTCCGCAATACAAAGAACGGCTACGGGGCTAGTCTAAAGAAAAGAAGAAATAGGGGAGACATGATAGCAGTGTTCCAATGTTTGAGGGCCTGCCACAAAGAAGAGGGGGGTCAAACTATTCTCCAAAGCACCAGAGGTCAGGACAAGAAACAATGGCTGGAAACTGATCAAAGAGAGAAGCAACCTGGAATTAAGGAGAAACTTCCTGACAGTGAGGACAATCAACCAGTGGAACAGCTTACCTTCGGAAATCGTGGGCACTCCATGACTAGAGATTTTTAAGAAGAGACTAGACATTCACCTGTCTGAGATGGTATAGGTTCTCCTGCTTGAGCAGGGGGCTGGACTAGAAGACCTCCAACGTCCCTTCCAGCTCTATTCTATTCTAAAATGCTTCATACAATCAAAACACATCCATAATACATGTCACATGGAACCAATAACCCTGTTTAAGTAATTAAAAACAAGGTAAGTAATGCATTATGTGTGAATCCTCTAATCATACATAAACCTTGGCGAAATTGACATTCTTATTTACAAACATTATAAAAAACAATAAATTGAAAGAATGACTTTGAACATTATTTCAAAGACGATGCAATTAAATTGCTACCCTGGAATAATAATATCTGAGAAATCATCAGATTGATCTAAACTCCTCCGAATATATGTGATGAGTTTAAAAAAAATGAGGAAAAACATACTGACTGAATTTTCTAAATCAGTCTGCATTGTCAAGGTGTACCGAACCAATTTATCCAGACTGCTATACGTCTTGTGTGCTCATTAGAAATATTTAATAGTTCCTCGCTGTGTAAGTGCAAGCTGCATAGCAAAATTTGAGACTACCGGTACTGCCTTTCCCCCCCCCCCTCCAGTCTAAACCTTCTCTCCAGGATCACTAGGGCAGAGTTGCCAATAAAAGTGCAATCTTGACAGATGTAGGAGATGACACGTGTTTTGGAGCTCTGTGGCTACCTGCAAACTGAATGCAGCACCCAAATGAAAGGTGTTTTTCCTCTAGAAGGAGTGAATGGTCCAAAAGAGAAGGAAAAAAAACACAAAACAAAACATGACAGCCCTGCAAACTAAAGCACAACCTTAAAAAGGGCAATAGCCATTAACAGAAAAAGAAGAAATCTCAGAGAGAGGAAACTTAAGGCAGAACAGATTTTAAAAAAAGAACATAGTTGCATAACAGTAAAAGTGTAGATCAGGGGTCTGCAACCTCGACAACTTTAAGATTTGTGGACTTCAGCTCCCAGAATTCCTTCAGCCAGCGGCATTATTACAAAGTCAGCTTATTGCCCCCAACAATCTGGGTCCTCATTTTACCTACCTCGAAAGGATGGTAGGCTGAGTCAACTTTGAGCCTGGTGGGACTCGAACCTGCACTAATTGCAGGCAGCTGGTGTTACTTAAGGAGGCACTAGCCCACTGCTCCACCAAGCATCTGAATGTCGATAACGTGACCGTGGGTATGCTGTAGTGGTCGTAAGTGTGAAAAACGGTCATAAGTCACTTTTTTCAGTGCCGTTGTAACTTTGAATGGTCACTAAATGAATTGTTGTAAGCTGAAGACTACCTGTATGAGCAATTGTAATATGGTATTTTGTAATAATATAAACATTGTCATAGTAATAGTAATTGAAGAGTAATAGTATATTAGTAATTACCATAGTTATGAATAAAGGTATTAATGGAATAGAATTAGGAAGCACTCACATATTATGTTTGTATGATTATTTTTACAAAATAAAACAACTCCCAAGATGTATAGTGGGGTAATAAAGAAACCAACCATTCAAGGTCCGATGCTTTTGTGCCTGTCTTGAGTCATGGTCACCCTACTAAATCCTAAATTCACTAAAGACACAGAAAAGTGCAGCAGTACTTAAAATACATCAGATGATGATCAGTGCATCAAACTAGCCTTAATTTAAATAATTGTTTGGTATTGTGATAGTCATATATTAACTCACTTTTTGGTATTGAATGTTTTTACCCCATCCTAATGGATTTTTTAAGATTTTTGTTCTATCATCTATCTGTCTGTCTGTCTGTCCATCCATCTGTCCGTCCATCCATCCATCCATCCATCCATCCATCCATCCATCCAAATATATGTGTGTATAGTGTATGTATGTATGTGTATACACGTGTGTATATATATGCTTTTTAGGTATATTTTTGTCTTTTTACTTTTGTGTAATTATTGTTTTAATATGTTTTTTAAAAATATATTTGTATCCCACCCCACTTTATGTGGATCTATGATTGATTCTACACATCAAAGCCAGTTCTGGTTTTAAATTCCTCAGCGCTAGAATTGGGCAATCTGAGATCTTGGCCACATGTGGCCTCTGAACTTCTCTTTGCACTCTCACCCACAAAAATCTTTATGATTACAGTTATTGAAATCTGATGGTAAAATTTCCCTTTATTTTGAAAAAGAAAAACAACAACTCAGAGGAGATATGTGACAGTCCTAAACAGGCTTTGGAAGGTTGAAAAAAAAAGAAGTTTCAAGCATCAAGATGATAGATAGATAGATAGATAGATAGATAGATAGATAGATAGATAGATAGATAGATAGATAGATAGATAGATATAGATGATGATAGATAGATAGATAGATAGAGATAGATAGATAGATAGATAGATAGATATAGATGATAGATATAGATGATAGATAGATAGATAGATAGATAGATAGATAGATAGATAGATAGATAGATAGATGATAGATAGATATAGATGATAGATAGATAGATAGATAGAAAGATAGATAGATAGATATAGATGATAGATAGATAGATAGATATAGATGATAGATAGATAGATAGATATAGATGATAGATAGATAGATATAGATGATAGATAGATAGATATAGATAGATAGATAGATAGATAGATATAGATAGATAGATAGAAATAGATAGATAGATAGATAGATAGATAGATAGATAGATAGATAGATAGATAGATGACTGCATGTTACTGCTACAACCCAATACTTTGCAGTAGAAATTTACCAACATTCAAGACTACATCATTTCAGAGAGCAAGTGCAAATACACTCTTTTTAATGTTCTTTCATATGACAATAAAGAGCTCCATATTGCCAAGACCAAGGCCTTTCCCAGTTGCAACATATGGCTGTGAAAGTTAGACCATCACAAAGGTTGACAGAGTAAAACAGATGCCTTCAACTTATATTGCTGGAGAAAACTGAGAATATTTTGCATCTAAAGAATATCTTCTTCTAGATTAGATGAAGAAAAATCACATTATTCATGGAAGCTCTAAAAATGAAGCTAAACCTTTGTGTGATGGTAAAGTCACTGGGAAAGATACACAGATTTTTTTTCTTTTTTAGACTATATGTATGTGTGTGTTATATGTCTGTATATTCTCTCCCTATGTATATATGTACACACCGTCCTCAACTTACAACAATTTGTTTAGTCACCGTTCAAAGCTACAACGGCACTGAAAAAAGTGACTTATGACGAATTTTCCCACTTACGGCCGTTGCAGCACCCTTATGGTCACATGATCAAAATTCAGACACACTTGGCAACATTTATGACATTTGCAGGGTCCTGGAGTCATGTGATCTCCTTTTCTGACTTTCCGAACAAGCAAAGTCAATGGAGAAGCCAGATTCACCTAACAATTATGTTCCTACTTTAACAACTTTAGTGATTCACTTAACAACTGTGGCAAGAATGGTCGTAAAATGGGGCAAAACTCACTTAACAAATGTCTCATTTAGCAGCAAAAATTGGGGCTCAGTTCTGGTCATAAGTTGAGGACTACCTGTATATACATATATAACTTTATACGTATACATATGCTCACAGACATGTACACACACACCAAGCACCAAGGCCAATTTCTGATAAATGGGTTAAAAGGCTTTTATGGGAAAAGGATGTTTATAAAAAAAATATGTCATTCCTTTTCTAAACATTGTGACTGAGATGGAAATACATTTAAAAGGTCCTCTACAAAATAAAGAAAGGCTAGAGTGGCCAGGTAAAGCAAAATAAATTCATACATCTATCAGAACAGGATAGTGGGTGATGGTAAGGGATATTATTTATTTACTTATTTATTTAGTGTATGGCTGGTCACACATAATATTAAAAACATTTCATATTTACAAGTTAAAACAGTTAAAACAATTAAAAAGAAGCAGTAATAAAACCTAAGAAAAAAAACAGAAATAAAAAAACATTAAAAAAACCAGTAATGCTAAGTATTTCTCTCCGACAGACCCATCTGTTCCACTCCTTTCCTTGTCCTTCCCAATCCTGCAATTGGGTTGTGAATTCATTTACTGCATTTACTACCGCTTTCTCCATCATTTTGTATAAACTATTTTTCTGGTTTTAGTCTTACAGGGCAGAACTCTGCAAAGCATATTAGGAATGGATTTTCATGGAGAATCAGAAAAGAATAGGCTCAAACTAGCTCATCCTCATTGGGGAAATGAAATTTGTTCCAAATTACCTCCATTTATTTCATGATATATATGCAGGAAATTGAATGTTGGAAATAGGGATTCTCCCCATAGTAATGATTTCAGATGTGGATGTTTAGTCCATTTTTTGATCTGTTTTATCACTTCAACACCATTGTGTCTTGCTTGTCTGACTTGTAAGAATAAGCCTCCATGTTGCTTGTTGTTGTATTAAGGGACTTCCATACATTTCAGTCCCAAATCTTAGATCAAAGATACTACTATATTGTATATGTGTTTGTCTTTCATTATATACTTAAAATGGGAAGGATTAAAGAATAATCCATTGAATCATGCTATAGACCAAAGTTGCTGATTTCAATAAGAAATTTTCTTTCACTGAAATCAATAGGATTTAGAAATGTTTAACTTTAGATGCTTTTTAAAATAAGTATTCTTACATTTATGCCTTTCTTTTGTTTTTTAATGTGCTTTATGGTGGTATATTTTTATAGACATTTTATCTTTTCAATAGTCTTCTGAGTTCATCTAATCCAAAATCAACCACGAGGATCTTTGAATATGAATGTTCCCAGTCTCAGCCCCATTTCTTGAATGCAAAACAATGCCTTATTTTTGTCCTTTGAAAGAAATTATCTGACTGTTCCTAGTATATCATTCTATACTGTATATACTGAGTACTGAAACTTTAAAAAATGGGACTAAATATACAGCTCTATTATAGCTCTTGACTTTTACTTAATGCTCCTACTTCCTGAATATCATTGTAATTCCAAGTATAGGTTAATAAGATCTATTTACAGTTATAAATATAAGTTTCATACATCATATTGACAATTTTAATCTCCAAAATATAAATATCTGAGACATTTGCCCCAGCTAAAAGCAACTGGCTGAAAGACATAGAGACTTTAAATTAAGAATGAGTATCTATTACTTTAAAAAGATTGAAATGAAGGTATCCATTAGGAACGTAAAAAAAGTCTGTTCATTCAATTAACTCTTCACCCTGAAGAGCACAGATTATTCCATTTGTCACTTTACTGATTAACTGGGTTTTGCAAATGCTGCTATGCCATTAGCTTATTAAACTTAACCCATTTAGTTCCTTAGAAAGATGCTGAGTGCTCAGTCCATTACCTAACAGAGAATCAAAAAATATTTTTAAACATCTCAAACTAAAATTATGAAAAGGTTATCCAGTTGAAAATTACATACAAGTTACATAATTTTCATTGATATTTGGAATAGGCAGTTTTGAAGAATAGTTCACAAAGTCAAACCTTTTGTTTCAAATCACACGCATACAGAAACACATATAATAAAAGTAGTTGAAATTATTACTCTGAATTTATGAATGTCCAACTTGTTTCTTGTAGTAAATTATTTTTCATTAAATTGGAAAACCATCACATGTGTCCACAATTTGATGTTTATCTATAAAAGTGAACTGCTCTAATCCATTCCATCTCTTCCTATTTCACTACAGTTAAACTCATAACAGCTTATACTGTGCATCTTTGAAAAAAAAATCACTTAAATTTCAACAGTGTATTATTAGTATGTATGAAGTAGGAAGGTGGTTTTCTTACCTTGGTCCTAGCAGTGCTGGTTTCTGACTGAATGCAATTATTTTTCCTCACAACCCAGCAAACTCTTGAGAAGTAATCCTGTTATTGTATGTAGCAACTGCAAGGGGTGGGACTGAAGGCTGATAATGAATTCAACCAGGAATTTTTTTCTTTTCAAAGAACTTAACAGAAAAGGTAACCACACTGTATGACTCCAGCATTTGAATTTAAGGCACACAAGTTCTGCACATACATACCTGCACAAATTGGTCAGAATATTTGACACAAGAGAAGAAAGCTCTTATCCACATGGTGAGGTTTGAGGAATATTACAGTGCTACAGCTACTGTACCGTTATGTCCAAAGACAGTGTTCTGTCTAAGGCATCTTTGATAATTCTATTTGACTCAGCCAGTTAATAAAATGAATCAATGCCCAAAGACTTGAATTCTGCTTCGGCTTTTGCTAATTTTAAAATTGTAGAAATAGAATTATATTCGATTATATATTATTTTTCTCATATCCATTCCCAACTGAATCCAAATGAAATTTCAACCCCAAACAGGCATTAAGGCTTTATGTCAGGGGTGGGGAACCATAGCCCATTTATGACTTGTGGACTTCAATTCCCAGAATTCCTGAGCCAGCATGGGAGTTGAAGGCCACGAGTCATAAAAGGGCCATGGTTCCCCACCCCTGCTTTAAGTGGAGAGGAAAATAATTTGTGATTACAAAACTGTGCTCTTTTGCAACATTTCTAGGGTTCAGATATGTTATATATTCCCATTCACTAGATCTGTGCATGCTTTGGAAAATTATTCAGGAGCACTTTGGACCTTATAGAAGCATCTCATTTTTCTGCTATTCATTAAAGCGGACATCTTTTTTTCTCAACTCCCACTTCAATACAAAATGAAAACCCAGCTTTAAGAGTTGTACTAAAGATGCACCATTTTAATGATTCATTTAATTAAGGCAACTACATCTTTTTCAGATTCAGCCAGAATCCTGAAAACAAAGATGTGGCTTCTATAATAAATAGCTGAGAGGTGCTATTCCTGCAAGTTCTGAAATGTCTCTTCCAAATCAGTGGAACAATTTCACCCATTAAAAATAAAAAGGGAATTCATGTAAAACTCACAACTAGAAACCTTGCAAATAGAGTGATGGTTGTAGATATATTCATCAAAACTGGAAACCTCTCCAACTTCCCCCTGCAGACTTTAATATGAAATATACTTAGAAGTGTCAGGACCCAAAAACATTATGGAGACTGATAAGGTTTTGGTCAATGAAGCTATACCAGCTGCATTTCTTTCCTATAGGTTATAACAAGAAATGAATAGTAGTACAAGCAGAATTATTAATTAATAATAATTTATTTACTTGTTCCAAAATGGGTAACAAAAAAGCAATAAAAGCTAATAATAATAATAATAATAATAATAATAATAATAATAATAATAATAATAATAATAAAAACTGGGTTCATTTTGAAAATTCTAGGCTGGCCTGAAATTATCCTACCTCAGTAATATGGGCTGTATCTTTCTGTTATTTAAGAGAACCTCAGAAACTTAAAGATGTGTGAACTTCAACTCCCAGAATTATTATTATTATTATTATTATTATTATTATTATTATTATTATTATTATTATTATTATTATGTTTCTATTATCATTATTCAGAATTCAGAATTCCCCAGCACCAGCTGGGGAATTTTGGGAATTTTCACATCTTAAAGTTGCAAAGGTTGGGAAACATTGATCTAAATAAATAATATTTTTGTTATGATCACCTGCCAAAATTGCAAACAAAAACACATTAAACATAAAGTAAAAACAAAACAAGATAAAATATTACAATTCGTGGTGGTTTTGTCAGTGGGTACTGACAAAATTTTATAGGCAGTATAACAACATTTAGCTACAATCAGGAAGACTAAATCATTGATAGGTAACATCTGTACATAAAAAAGATGAGAATTTCCTGGGTGTTTTACCGGATAAAGAGTTATAAGATGGATCCTTAAGCCCTTATAGAGGGTACAGTATAACAGAATGTGAGCTGTGGTTTCAACAGCCCCTTGTCCACAGCATGTTCTTGGTTCATAGGGAACATTTTTATATCTGCACTCCAAAACTATTGTGGGAAGAGAGTTGAAGCATGCTAAATTTAATGCTGTTTAGAATTTGGAAACAATGATACAGTAAGTATCTCACTAGTTGTATAAAGGGGTGAGTGCTCAAAAAACCATTCTAAACACTGATCTGGGAAAGGCAGTGGAGCAGTGGTGGGATTCAGCTGGTTCGCACCATTTCGGTAGAACCGGTAGCTAAATTTTGCTACATTCGGAGAACTGGCTGGCTTCCAGAAGTCCAGTCTAGGCCTCAGAAGTGCATGGATGCCACTTCCGTAAGTCAGTTCTAGGCCTCGGAGGCCTCCCAGACCTAGAATGGCCAGCTGGAAGTGCATGGATGCCACTTCCGGAAGTTTGTTCTAGGCCTCAGAGGCCCAGGCCTACATCGAATAAGAGAACCGGTTGTTCAGGTATTTGAATTCCACCACTGCAGTGGAGGCCACCACACCGTGAGCTAAACTGCAAGGCCATAGGTAGATTCTCTCCAGCTGATCTTACTACATGAATTGAAAGATACTGAAAAAACTTTCTTTTAAGTAGTTGGGTGAAGTCCATGTCAAAATTTTATTGGTTAGTGTAAAGTCCTTAGATTGGGCTTAGCAGCTCTTAAGAAGCCATGCAGTGCTTTTAGGAGTGGGCTCAGGGTTTGGCTACCCTGATTAACAATCAGACAACAGTATCCTGTAAATGTTTACAGAGCATTTTCAAGGATAGCCTTGCACAGACTTAGTGATATCTTCAACGAATTTCAATGGTGCCAAAAGATGATAATCATTGAAGTCCCATGATGATATTCTTATCTTATAAATAAGTGCTTTATGTATGTATATAAATGTATATTTATATACCTAAATGTATATAAATTATAGCATGTGAAGACTGATTGAAGTAGTCCACTTGTAAAGTTATTAAGATACTTACCCTTCAGGCTAAGCTAGAGCTGTAGCTGGTGTATCAACTAAAATGGAGAGAGGGCCTCTTTATCACACTATGGAATTAAGGAGAGCCCTCCAGTTACATAACTGTTCCTTCAGAGATAGTATTCTAACTTGCAAAGAAAGTCCTAATTTCTGGGGTGGGGAATCTTCTATCATTTGAACTGAGCTTTAGTTTGCCAGCTCTCTTCTAATACGTCAATGCCTCCAAGTCAAAAAGAGAAACATACTTCAATCTATATGAGGAACTGTCGATATTTCTTTGATGTACGATAGCTCTTGCTTCTAGCTCAGTAGGAAGAAACAAAAATACTAGGAAGGAAATTTCAGCTATAGGCATTACTATTAAAAATGTACTGGTTTTCGTCCATACTATCTAATTTGTAAAGCTCCTGGTACTGACATAAGGATGCACAAGGCCGCTGGGTAAAAATACTCTTATGCAGGTTAGCAAGAGAGAAACAGCATGAAATTTTGTAACTGAATATAAAACTGAAGACCCAGGGAATATATTTTATTCTTGCACATAAAGGTAAAGGGTAAAGTTTCCCCTGCACATGCGTGCTAGTCGTTTCCAACTCTAGGGGCCGGTGCTCATCTCCATTTCAAAGCCGAAGAGCCAGCGCTTGTCCAAGGACGTCTCCGTGGTCATGTGGCGGGCATGACTAGACGCCAAAGGCTCACGGAACGCTGTTACCTTCCCACCATAGTGGTCCCTATTCTTCTACTTGCATTTTTACGTGCTTTCAAACTGCTAGGTTGGCAGAAGCTGGGATGAGTAACAGGTGCTCTCTTTGTTATGCAGCACTTGGGATTCGACCCACCAAAGTGCCGACCTTCTGATCGACAAGCTCAGCATCCTAACCCACTGAGCCACTTGCACATAGAGTCATATTAAATAAATGGTGAAATGATTGAATAACAAGTGAGTACAATTAAACCAAAACTAAGAACATCTTTCCGTGTCCAGCTGCTTTTAGCAGGAATAAACTTTAATCGGCTTAACGTTGGTTGTGATTGTGAGATTATAAGTTACCAATTATCCCATTAAACTGAATAACTATATAAAAGTATTACACTTTGGCTACAGCATTATTGGTTCATCTGAAAAGCTAAAAATTATAAAATTGAATCTAAAATTGAAAACACAAAAAGCTGTCAATCAAGTACTGGCTGCTGGAATTATTGAAGTTTTTTATATAGAAATCACATCAATTAAAGCAACATAAATTTAAAATGAGTTGCATTTTAAATCAGCTGTAGCTTCTGGAGAGCTAAGATAGGAAGTATGAAGGGCACGAGAAACTGTCAATAAAACCTTTTGCTTCAGAAGCAGTTGAAATTGGAGCACAACTGGAGCTGTGCAAAAGCTGTGCTAGACTGCCACTCAGCCAAGGTTACATGTCTGCTTGTCTGTGGAAAACTACTTTTGCCTGTAGAACTCTCCAAACATGGAGTTCCTTGATCTGGGGTCACTGCTGGTTAAATTTCAGAACCCAGATGAACGTGTTTCAAAGAAGAGAATACTTCCCCATTCAACCTCTTAGATTTTGGTAATTCAAGGCATGTCTGTTCTCTTGTCCACAATTACAGCCAGACCTGTAGCACCAGCCAGAACTTGATGGCCTGATCTTCTGGCTTCTGAGATTAGGCAACTGACCCAAAAAAGAGATAGTGCTCAAATAGCCAACCTTTTGTTCTCATTGCATGCTTCATATTATCTGTCATCATCTTAATTCTGTTCTCTTCCTCTCCACTCCTTTAAGTCCATTACTTGCAGAGCACATTTCAAAGCTAACCACGTCCTCTCTAACAGGCTCCAAAATCATAATCTCAATATCAGATAATCCCCCTATAAGTGTACAAAAGGAGAAGGATGATGGCAGAAGATGAGATGTTTAGATAGTGTCATCAACACCGTGGACATGAGTTTAGACAGACCCAGGGAGACAATAGAGGATGGGGGTGGGGAGGCTGGTGTGCTATGATCCATGGGGGGGTCACAAAGATTTGAACATGACTTAGCAACCGAACAACAACAAATAGGTGCACTTAATGACCTCCCTCAACAGCCCCTAAATCAACATTCCCAGTCCTTTTCTACTGCTGTAATCATCTTCCCTGTACCCACCTCTCAACCCCATCATGGACTGAATGGGAGGGTTATGATATGACACTAAAAGGTTTGAGAATACCTGGTTTACAGTATATTCTATTCCCAGGTGTCATGTCTTTTTCAGCTCAAAATGACAGGAACGTATGCCAGCCATTTTCAGGAATCATGGCCAAGAGCCATGTCTTGAAGAACTGCCAAAACTTGTCCTTCTCCCATAATGGCCCGGATGTCTGTAGGGAAGTAGCAACACAGCCAAGATGATGGGCAGAGCTACTTGATCAAAGCCCTGCCCTGTGCTTTCATACAAAAGGGCAGGTCTTGATTGAAGACCTGTCAATGCTGTCACCCCTGCCATCTTGTTCTTCTGGTCCTCCCTTGCAGGTTTCCCCTTCTGCATGCTAAGCATGTCTCAAAGCCAGTCCCAGAATAGTATCCTGAAATCCATCCTGAGCAGCATGATTATCTCTCTAGCTATTATTGAAAGTTGAATGAGTAGATGTATTAACTCTACCTTTACAAACCTTTGCATCATTCTGGAGGAAAACACACACACAGACATACACACACACAAACACACCCTCTCCCTAGTTGTTCAGGCAGGTTAATAGGCTTCACTTTCAGTACTTCAAACCGTTAAAACAGATTAGCTCCAATAATCTAATTTTTTTTTAAAAAAGCAACTATACAATTCAAATGTAAGACTTTCTTTTGATAGCAACATCCCTGAGATATTGGTTGCCCTTGTATTAAATTACTGTCTAGCTGTCCCTTTGTCTCGTCGCCACTTTCCAAATTGCTGTAAGAGGTAACAACATTATAGCCAGGGATCATTTTTCCAATGTATATCTGTTACAGGCTGTTCCATTCCTAATTCCTAATTGCTTTAAAAAGATACCGAAGCTGACAGTTTTTTCTTTGTCATTTAAGAGCATTTTTAGGACAGTTACAGTAGTTGTCCTTAGTCGGTATATACCTAGTTTTGAATGTACTGGATTTTAAAATGAACAGTTTTTAAATGAAAACATAAGAGTTTGTTGCAGAAAAATAGAAATATGTTGAGTACTTTCTAAAGGATAACTGTATATTGGGGAAATTTGGGAACGATAGCCATAGGTGTACATTAGGAAAGGACCAATGATGAAATGAATCTTGCATCCTAATGCGAGCTCCATCTCTTTTGCTCTTGTGTGGTGATGTCACATGCTGGTATGTAGGGAGAGAAACTTGCAATGTGATATCATGATGGTTATTTCTTTGATTTTTGAGATGACTTTTGATTGCAGTATTGATACTCATAAAGTCTCAGCTCTCATGCGCCTCTCAACATGCTGCCTTAATAAACAATAACAGAACAAAAGAGGTTAAGCTGAGCTAAGTTAAGGAGCAAGATTATTTTTCTCAAAATAGAATGTACAAAAGCAGTCAATTAACCAAGGCTAAGTAAGCAGACCATTGCATGCTAAAAGAAAGTGCTAGTTTTAAAACACCCAGTAATGGGGAAAAAATAAATCCTTTAAAAATCACATCATCAGACAAATATTATAAAGATAAAGCTACCCTGGATTACTTCATCAATTAAAGTGATGCGTCAGACATAATTAAGCATCTGGTGCCTTGGTGGTTTTATAAAACTGTAATAGTTCAAATCAAACAATAGACATAATACAAGATGATGGCTTAATTTTGGCATGTTAGATCTCCTGAACAAAGGGCTTGAGAACCTGAACTTTACACACAGGCAAATGCGAGAGTGAAATCTCATGAGAAAATATCTTGTTTTCACTCTTTTTCATCACTTCTCTAAAATCTGTATGGCTGTCAATAGATGAATAGTGAATTTCTACATCAGATCAGATTTCTGACAGTTCTTTTCCAATTGTTGAGTCAAATACCGCCTATTGATTTTGTCATTTTGGATGACTTTTCTGCATGTGTAAAAATAGAATTCTTGAATTCAACTCAAATCAGATTGAATCTGAACAATTTATCCAGTAAAAAAAAAACCACACTGAAGTAAATCACATATAAGAAATTGAAATAATGATTGGAATTGGATGTAGCCTCAATCACACATTTTTAGTACATAAACTAAAACTTAAATTTTTGGAAGTATTTATACAATTTTTAAAAATTATATATGAAGCAATTTGGTGGAAGTCCATTGCCAAAAGATTTTATAAAAATAGTTTGTATTAATATAATTTTCAAATATGTGAAAAGAATACAGTTTTTCTTACTCTGTCCTTTATATTCATAATACTTTGATACTTAAATATTCTATGTAATACTTTATGCTTTATTGAAATCCAAATCTAATTTCGTATGCCTTATATATCAAATAACTGGATTAAGAGGCATCATTAATTGAAATTATTAATCTTAGAATATTAAAACATGTCCAGAATGAGTGGCATTTTAAAGCTAGAATGATTTAGGGATAAGCTGTTTCCTTTCACAAAACATTTTTCTGTAATGATATAAGCAGTTAAGTGATTCATTAGAAAAATCTCCAACCTTTTCTGACTCATTTTACATAACTACAATTATTTGTGTCATATCCACAAATTTCTTTATTAGGTAAAAAATCTCCACTTTTTGGTTTGCATAAAATAATAATGTAGTCACTTGGTGTGTAGGAGTATATTGGGCTTTTATGCCTTAGATCTTCTGAATTCATTTGAGATTCTTTCAAGCCTATAATATTTATGATTCTTACATAACCAATGTTCTATTAAGGGAGGAAATATACTACTGTACATGTGTGAGTTTTTTATACCAATTTTATGTCTATTACACTAGACCAGGGGTAGGCAACCTCGGCTTTTTATGACTTGTGGACTTCAACTCCCAGAATTCCTGAGCCAGCCATGCTGGCTCAGGAATTGTGGGAGTTGAAGTCCACGAGTCATGAAAGAGCCGAGGTTGCCTACCCCTGCACTAGACAAACATAGACAAGACCAATTATACTTTTAAACATATAGGAGAAGGCAATAGATCTACAGTCCTGATCTAATAGTAAGAAAATTACTTTCAGGTGTAATTAGCTTTTTTTTAACAATATTTATCATAAATGCAATAAACAGGAAAAGCTTTCTTTTACAGCTAAGGATGCTGTAAAAAGCTGTCTTAGATAAGGGCTGGAGCAATATCAAGAGTGTGTTTAGATAGATAAATAGTTTCTGGCATGTTTGTCTCATAGTGAGATGTAAATGGGAAGGATTCTTAACATAATGAGGACTGTGCTTTATATGATTTTCTTGACTTAAAAATGGCAGATTAATTACATGAAGAAAAAAAGGAAAAGGTTTTTCATGAAGATTTAGCCTAGGCCTTCCTTCTTATGAATCTAGACCAGGGGTGTCAAACTCACAACATCACGTGACATGTCACGATGTATCATGACTTTTCCCCCATTGCCAGCAATGGGATGGGCGCCATTTTGGCGTGATGCATCGGGCCCACGGGCCAGCAGTTTGACACCTCTGATCTAGACCAAGTGTATTGAAACTGTGGATTGTGACCACACACAAATTTGATGGAGTCTTATTTTGGGAAGGGGCTTATACATGCAAGCAGGATCACTGCTCCATACAAAAAACTAGAGGAAGAAAATGTAGAGTGTGTGCTGATTTCTTAATGATTTTAATGAAAGATTTTTGGCAGGAAAAATGTATCCATACAAAGTAATACAATCCATTCCTATAATTTATTGCAATTTAGGGATACACTTTAAAAAGAAGTCCAGCATTTCATATCATGAGATTATTACCATATTTACAAGCTGATTTACTTTATTTCTAAATCTTTCCAGATTGATATATTTTCCCCCCTTTGTATCTGTGGCTGCAATCTCTATACTATACTTCTCAACCTTGGCAACTTTAAAACCTCTAGACTTTAACTCCCAGAATTCTGGGAATTGAAGTTCAGATGTCTTAAAGTTGCCATGGTTGAAAAACATTGCTTTGTAGTCATACTGAGGAGTCCTTTCCACTGAATGTGTTGGATTTACTGCTGTATAGATAGGATTATGGGTGCTATATATGAGTTATAGTTGTGTAATTGAGGATTAAATTTACCATATGCTTGAAGTAGATGTGAAAGGAAAGGCAAGTGAATATATAGATTCATGCATGTACATAAACCCACAATCTCACCAAAGGCATAAAACAATGGATAATTCTACATTTCAGAAAGAAGTGTGTAATATGTATGTTTGGCGTGTTATCAAGGTTTATAAGATTTGTATAGCAACAGATGTTAAAGCATAGTTATGCTACGAGCAGACATCTGGAATTTGTCCATTCATCTGCTATTTTAATTTTGCCTCTTTATTTGTGGTTGTGTATGCCAAATTGATTTTCACATAAGACTTTAGATTTCTTCAATTCCCGATAGGAACCATTTCTGCCAGATGGTAAGAGCAAGCATACATCATATCTTGCTGTCGGCAGTTTTTCAGATTTATAGTTGCATATAAGAAATCTTAAAATGATCTGACAAAAGCTTGAAATTATTTCTTAGGATCTGTAAAATGTTAATTGTTTAAGAGACAAGGGAGAACAAGAGATTTGCAAGAGGAAAAGCAGGTTAATATATTACTGCTGGAATTTGGACAGCGGTAAACAAGGATTAAATGTAGTGCTGATGTTTTAAAGGGGGGTTAGCAAGATCTGGCATTGCTATTAGAAATGATATTTTGAAGGGGAGGAGTGGGGAATTCATTAGCTGTATTGCTCCACTGGTAGTACTTGACTCCACTCACTCTCCAGGTTGAAACTTCTGACTGGTATATTCTGAAGCAAGCTCTGATAAAGAACACTTCTTCCATAAAATCAATTTCCTTAAGTGCCCAATCAGATCCTTTTGTTGATGTCCTATAGTGGGCATATAGAAGCATTCTGTTCTGATTCCAGAATAGTAAGGTAAGGTAAGGTAAGATAAGTTAAGTTGGGGTGAGGTGAGGTAAAATGATAAGACAAGACAGGACAGGACAGGACAGGACAGGACAGGACAAACAAGACAAGACAAGCTTTATTGACATTTTTTACTGTGAGCAAACTGGCCCACATTAAAAATGAAATTGTGTTGCCTGCTTTCAAAAGAGAAATATCTACCCATACATATAAATAACACACATATACACATGCATACACACACACACACAAACACACACACACACATGTCATACATATATTTACATACTGTATAAATATTAAGCACTGTCCATTTTGAACCTATAGCAGAAAGAGGAAGCTTGAGAGTTCACAAGGTTTATACCGTATGGAACAAAACTGTGGCTGAAGCTGGATATTCTGCTTCAGATACCACGAAACCTCCTCCCAGAAGGTAACAAAGAAAACAGGTTATGAAGAGGATGCATAGTGTCCCAGACAATCTTGCGGATGTCGCTCAAGCATCACTTATATGGTATGTCCTGGGTAGAAGGAAGTGAACTGCCAATAATCTTTTCCGCTGTCCTCACCACTCTCTGCACCGCCTTCCTTTCTGATGCAGTGATGCTTCCAAACCAGACTGTAATGCAATTGACAGGATGCTCTCGATCGTCCCTCTCTAGAAAGTGGTAAGGACAGGAGAAGGAAGATGTCCTTTTCTCATGAGACACAGAAAATGCAGTGTCTCACTGTTGAGTGACCAAGCTAGCCTACTTGTTAACTGCATACCCAGAAACTTGATGCTGCTAACCACCTCCACAGGTGAATCATTAATACACAGAGGTAGGTATTAGAGAGTTAGCATTGACTAGCAATGCTTGATAACATTAAAGGTAGTCCTCGACTTACAACCATTCTTTTAGCAACTGTTCAAAGTTACAACAGCACTGAAAAAAAAGAATTATGACTTGTTGTCACATTTATGACTGTTGCAGCATCCCCATGATGATGTAATCAAAATTTTGAAAACCAGCAAGTATTTGCAATGGTTGCCATGTCCCAGAGCCATGTGATCACCATTTGTGATCTTTCCAGCTGGCTTTCAGAAAGCAAAGTCAATGAAAAATGAAAGTCAATGAAAGAAGCTATATTTGCTTAATGGCCACATGATTCACTTAACAACTGGAATGATTTGCTTAACGTCCAGGGCAAAAAAGGTTGTAAAATCAGGCATAATGCAGGAGATGAGCAGGCTGAGCCTGAGGGAGGGGTCAACTGTGTCATCAGTTATGAGTCCCTTCGCATCACAAGAGATCTTGAATTATTTCTATTCTTATCTCCCGCTAATTTCCCTTGGCTGTTAGTAGTTCAGATTCTTGTAGAGAGCTTAAACTCGCAATAAATTTTTATGCCCATCTGAACTGTCTGGATCTCCTGATTTTCCTGGTGCTTAAAACATGACTCTCTTAACAACTCCCTTGCTTAGCAATGGAAATGCTGGTTCCACTTGTGGTCTCAAATTGAGAAGTACCAGCAGCCACCATGAATTTTGTTAGAACAGGTCCAAAATATAGCTAGTGTGAGCCCAGAAATCATCAGAGAATTTTTCATGGAAAGAAATATACTCAGTATTCTGTTCTGCTGAAGAAGTCCATAATCATTATTATGAAGAAGAGAAATTGTCTTATGAAGTGAAGAAACTTCCTCACAGTGAGGACAATTAACCAGTGGAATGGCTTGCCTTCAGAAGTTTTGGGTACCCCATCACTGGATGCTTTCAAAACATTGATATGTTAGCCATCTTCCAATATTTGAGGGGCTGCCACAGAGATGGGCGGCGGGGTGGTGGTGGTTTGTCGACCTGTTCTCCAAAGCACCTGAGGGCAAGACCAGAAGTAAATATGGAAGCTTATCAAAAAGAGATTCAACCTAGAACTAAGGAGAAACTTTCAGAGAGTGAGAACTATTAACCAGTGGAACGGTTGCCTCCAGAAGCTGTGGGTGATTCATCACTGGAAGCTTTAAAAAAGAGCAATTTATCTAAAATGATATAGAGTCTCTTACTTGAGCAGGGGGTTGAAGATCTCCAAGGTCCCTTCCATCTCTTTTATTCTGTTACTCAAAGAGCAATTACTCTCTCAGTTTGAGTTCCAAGTTGTGTAAAATAATACACTGCTGTCATAGGTATAAATCCGGTGAAGTCAACCCACTTTGGAAACAAACTCTCTCAAATTCCAGAATAATAGGATTATTATCCTTTCACGTAGTGTATGTTCAGGGTTGAATTCTATCCTTATCATCTGGGCCAGAAAGTGTCTGGAAGGCTGAATTAATGCACAGGTGCTTAATGTCCATTTAATTGCTTCATTCTGCATATTTAAAAATTCAAAGGCCTTGATAAGATTCCAAGTTTTAATTTAGCATCACATTGAGATGCTAAACTATAATATTTCTTCCAAAATTGTATTGAAATTTGAAACGATCACAAGGTGGTAGCTGGATAAGAATAAATCCTATGAAGGAAAGGATGTTTTTTTAATTGTTCTTTTTGCTATGAGTATTCTCATTGCATCATATTTTTATACAGGAAAATTATCAGTAAAACTTTCCTGTTTTGGCTTTAATGAAAAAAAATAATAATCAAAGAAACTCTATCCTCTTTTCCCAACCTGGTCCCCTCCATATAACTTTCCTCATCCCAATCAGTATGACTTCTACATGTTATTTTTGTCTTCTGCTTTAAGAAGAAATCAGGTTAAAAGGTTAAACCAAGGAGGACTTATTTATTTATTTATTAGATTTATATCCCATCTTCATTCCAAAGCTCAAGCCTGCTCTGTGTCTTCATCATGCCACACATCAAACTTTCCCAAAGTGGTGCAGCTACTAATGTAAACTTTTATCAACTTCAGCCTGCAAAGATACTAGCAATAACGATAGCACTTAGACTTATATACCACTTCACAGTGCTTTACAGCCTTCTCTAAGCAGTTTACAGAATCAGCATATTGTCTCTAACAATCTGGGTCCTCATTTTACCGAAGGCTGAATCAACCATGAGTCAGTCAGGGTCGAACTGCTGGCAGTCGGCAGAGTTAGACTGCAATGCTGCATTCTAACCTTTGTGCCACTGCTGCTCATGGTGTCGGTGCCCATGGTACCAAAGGATGATTTTATTTTTTTAGTTTCTAAAAGCAAAATATCTGTTAGGGGTAGCAGGTAAGCATGGCAGTTCTTAGATTTTTATTGCTTGACATTAATTACATTATAGGGAATATTTTATAGGCCTTTGTAGCAAATGCCTGGTTACTATCTGTGCAGCAACCTGGACATTTTAACGGAGGAGGGCTTTGGAATAGTAGACAACTGCCAGGAAAGTTATGGAGGAGAAATGTATGTTTTAGAAATGAACCACTCAGAAAGGCTGTTAAGATGTTGTTTCACCCAGGGTTTTTTTTTTTTAGTCGGTTTTAAATCACCTAAACCAAACCGTTGGATCTAAAGAGCAAAGAAATGACTGAAGAAATGGAGACATCTTGTGGCAATAGTAGATATTGCACACCCACACAAAAATAACAAGTGTTAGAAGGGACCTTGGAAGCGGCTGTTGGCAATCATATGACAACTTGCCACTGTCTTCTTCTGGAATGCTTTTGACACCATTCCAGCTTATAGTTCTGGGATGGTTCCTAACTATTATCCACCCTAGAACCAGCTTAGCTTCCAAGCCTGCAAAAGGTTGTCCATGTGATGCTAGCTGCTGATAACTGGTTAACATGTTTTGTTGTCTTTATATTAAAACCCGTCCGCTTTTAGCAAATAATATATTCTAATTGAGAAACTCTTTTTTGTAATTTCAGTTTTATGAAGCCAGGTTGGACTTTTTCATTTAAGTGGAAGCTATCAGATCCAGCAACAAAGAGCTTTCAGATTCAGATTATCTGAAATAATTCTTGTGTCCACATACAAAATGTATAGCATTTCACCACATACACAAAAGTTACCCAGTTCAGCTGTTCCAATAATTCACTTCAGTATTTCCAGACTGCTGTGTAATCTGCATGCCAGCTGATGCATTTACAAGCCTAACTCACAACAATTTGTAAAGGTTTATTTTTTTCTCTCTCTCTTTGGTTTTAAGAATGATTCTTTTTACCCTGGATGCTCCTTGATGTTATTTATTTCTTCTGAATCTTGTTCATTCTGACTGGAACAATTAACACTAGTAAGGCATTTCTTTTCAATTCAAAAGCCATTAGGAATTGTTGTTGTTAGCTGCGAAGTCGTGTCCGACCCATCGCGACCCTATGGACAACATTCCTCCAGGCCTTCCTGTCCTCTACCATCTTCTGGAGTCCATTTAAGCTCACGCCTACTGCTTCAGTGACTCCATCCAGCCACCTCATTCTCTGTCGTCCCCTTCTTCTCTTGCCATCAATCTTTCCCAGCATTAGGCTCTTCTCCAGTGAGTCCTTCCTTCTCATTAGGTGGCCAAAGTATTTGAGTTTTAGCTTCAGGATCTGGCCTTCTAAAGAGCAGTCAGGGTTGATCTCCTCTAGGACTGACCGGTTTGATCGCCTTGCAGTCCAAGGGACTCTCAGGAGTCTTCTCCAGCACCATAGTTCAAAGGCCTCAATTCTTTGGAATTACTCTGGGTTATATACAGGTACATTTGTTAAACTCTTCTACCATAAAATTGTTGCCTTTCATCAAAGAGCACAGAAATGTAAAAAGTCAATTGCTTGTTTCATGACTCACCAAAAATAATCTCTTCTGACAAACAGATAATGAACTAGTTGTAGATCTAGACTTCTGACATCAGAACAGAAAATCCTGAAATAAACGCAGCAAAAGTCAACAGTAAAAATTTGCAATTTGAACCTGAGAACTAAAAGGAGCTCAATTTTAACTACAGAAAAAGAATAATCAAAAGGGGATCAGAGTGGACTATCTAATGACTATCTAATAAATTATTTTAGGTGTCAGAGTTTCGAAAGCTTAGGGCAGAAATTTTCAAACCTGTCGACTTTAAAATGTGAGATTGGGTTTGTTATGTACTGGGCTCTTGAGGAATACCACGTGGGTTGCTGGAGCAGCTAACGGCTCTCCAGCAACCCAGACTACAAGTCTCCTGTGCTGCAATTGGCTATCCCCAGGCGGCAATGGTTGATTCAAACCTATTGGCTGCTGCCTAGGGGCGCTATACTATATATTGCGGCTGGTTGCAGCCACTTCCCCAGTACAGTTTCTGCACAAAATAAACTATGAGTTACCCTGTACTTCATTATTGCGCCAAAGAACCCGCTATTTAACAGGGATATTCTGGAGATTGAACTGAACAGTTCTTGAAGTTGGCAAGCTGAAAAACACTGAACTGGGATAAAACAGCCTTTTTATATGGCTTACGTCCAGCATTTGGTATAATTTTAGTTATATTGCTACTGAATACAGTTTTAGGCTACCATATCTGACTTTATACTGATAGCAAAAAGATTCAGAAAACTGCTATCTAACGGTTTAGATTTTTGTGGTCATTTATGGATATTGTATGGGTTATGATGCTTCTAGAAGAGTTGGTGATCGCTCTGATTTTCAGCCTTAAATTATTCACCACCATGGGTACATTTGAGCACTCTAGAACAGAATTCCCCAACATTTCCAGCTTTGTAGACTGGCATGCGGGGGGGGGGGGGGAGATGGGATGGTTCTACACTAGTGGCCAACAAACATGTGTGCGCATGCACCTCCATTTGTATGAGTGGCACACACATGTGCCTCCTGCTCACCCAAATGAAGTGTTCATAGGCGCCTGCCTGCTGCTTTCGCAAGTGAGGATAACTCTGAGGGTAACTCAGAAGAAATGGGGTTATTATTAAAGTTTCTGGAAAACTGAAAATGCAATTTTGACAACAATATGCAAATGAGAAGCTTGTTCTTTATCTTGGACAAATGGCTTGGAAGCGATGAGGCCATTGTTGCCTGAAAAGAATCCTGGGAAAATTATTTGGCCGAAGTATGATGCTCTTGAAATAAAACTTCTGACTTCTAGGGCACCTGACCCCTAAATCTACAGATAGCTAAAGCATCCAGACATAGTCGATTGGATGCAGAGGGTGGTTCTAAAAAGAAATAACTGTGTGAAGGTTCAGTGCAATATTGCAATTCTTCATTATGCAAGCTTGTTTCTTAATTTAGCAGCTGTGTGTCCTGGACTTTCTTTTGGTTACTCATATCTTGGCTTCTTGTATTATGATTTTCTTTCCAAATCAGTTGGAAATCCACTTTCATCATCTGTGCTGTTCTGATTGTTTATCTTTAGAGGCTCACTGCCGCTGTACATTTGTAAAAAAATAATAAAGATAAAACAGAAACTACAACCTTATTTGCCCTTGGCAGGTATCAAATAAACTCTTGAGTAAATGGATTGACCCTTAGATGTTAATGCTTTCATTTAAGGCAGTTTTGTGGGGGTATGATAATGAGTCTGGACAAGTGTATATTGATTTTAAGAAGTCAAAAGTTACTGTTTTGGAATAAGGAACTATGGCTTAGTTAATAACTACAGCTAATATTAGGCCAGGCCACAAAAGATTGTTTTACACCATTCGGGAATAAGGGACATAATTAAAATTGATCCAATTTGTTGTACAATTTCTAAAAAGTAACATTATTCCTGATCCCACAGGTTCATTTCATTCCTTCTTGGAACAAGGAATCTGGGAATTAGCATTATCTTATTTTCTTTAATGAGGTCACCTGCAAACTTTCATTTTGCTTCCTCTTGTGCTAATGGGATATTACATTTCCATGCTGGCCCTGGTGATACCGGTCAGCACCCACTATTCTGAAAAAAAGTTCAGTTTCAGGACACATACTTGGATCAAACAATACTTTTGAATTCTGCACCAATTTGAGCAAATTTCAGTTTTGATGCATTACCACGGCTGGTCTTAGCTGACCTGGGCTGGTCTCAGAAGTTAAGCCCTGTCAGCTTGGTTACTGTTTGGGTAGGTATTGGCTAGACTGGGGAGTATAAAAAAAACAACTTGGAAGAAGGATATAGCAAGATGTTTTTATAATGCTGCCAGAAATACTACACAATTCATTCTCCAGGAGTCAAATTAAATTCAGAGGCTTTACAAGGAGTGAATGGTGCTGAGTCATCACTGACACGTGTTGCTCCAAAAATCTATTATGTTGTGTACGTGGAGAAACTACAAATGCCACTTGCTCTGTGGTCTGCCCTGTCTTTGTGGTAGTGAACTGTGGTAGTGAACTCGCTCTGCCAACATGATTCTTCTGCACCTGGTAATTTATTTTGGTGTATAGCCAGGACCTCCAAACTTTAAGACTTGTGGACTTCAGCTCCCAGAATTGGCTGGTTGGGGTATTGTGGAAATTGAAGTCCACAAGTCTTAAAGTTGCCAAGTTTGGAGACCCCGGCTATATAATAGTGGTAACATGTCACAACTCTGATGATTATGGGCTTCTGCCAGTATTGATTGAAATCCTTTTCAGGAGAAGCCAGGATTGCCAATCAGATATCCCCAAAACTCAGCAATTAGAAGAAACAAAAATCTACATTCCATACAAAGAAAAGACAACAGTCATTGTTTAAAGTCCTGCCAAGGAAATGCCAAACTTTGCCCATACAGCTTGGCACAACCAGTAACAAACGGACCCAAGCTTGGCAACTCTCTTGGCATTCCAAAAACAGCAAGCAATCAGAGGCAGCCTGGCACTCCATTTCTAAGATGGCGGCACCTGGAATGGCTGCGGCTGCATTGGCTCTTGAAGGCGAATAGTTTTGGGAGGGATATTAAAGGCTATAGGTCACATGATCAGGAAGATTTTAATGTGTTTGAGCAACATGGTGGAACTAAGGTAACATATGACATACAACCGACAATCTTTGCTGGCATGGCGAGTTTCTAGTTGTTTTGGAACTGTTGGTGAGACCGTTAAAAGTCATTGACGCTGTTTGAATTTGTTCTACCATCAGCAAGATCTGACTGCTGACCTAGTGATGGATTGTATTGCAAATTAGGACTGTTTCCAGAGGAGGCAGAGGAGGAGAGGACCTGGAGCTTATGGATCGAAGGAACTGGATGAGGCTGTCGGCAGGCCCAGAGGAAGAGAGAGAGGCTTTTGGAGGAGTTGGTGGCAGCAGCAGCGTGCTCCAGGGGTGAAAAGAAGCAAGACCCCTTTAAGGAAAAGTTGGAAGAGTCAGGATCAGAAAAAGGAAAGAAGGCGAAGTTGTCAGAATACAAGCTAACCTGAGGGCTAATCCACATGGAGCCCGATTTCCATCTGTCCTGTTTGCCATCGTTCACTCCCTAGAGACTAAAATGGACAATGTGAAATTTGAGCGGGCCCCGAACAAGGAGTATATATCGGAGGTGGTGACCCTTTGAGAGCTGTATGCAACGAAATTTCATTTCGATGTATGCCGATTGGTGTACGTTCAAAGTGACAATAAAGTTATCATATCATTAACACAAGATTTTTTTTAATTTCATGTTGATGGTTAGCTTCCATAAAAGCAAATGGAAAAGGAGGGCCTTACCTTTTTTAAAGCATTGATACCCAGCAGGGTGAATACCTGCAAAATACCTGCAAAAAAACACCTGCAATTTTCATCTTATTCTGCTCCAGACAATGAGGCAGCTTCTATTACAGTGTTTGATGTTTCTTCCAGTGGATACTGTTGTGTACATAGTTATTGGTATTTGATAGCTCGGCGCCCGGCAACAGCAGGTGGCGTCAGCATACGCTCTGATTGGCCGGCCAGCTTTTGGCGGGACATTCCAACGCAAACGATTGGTTAAGAGCTCGCCGGCCAGAGTATTTAAAGGGCTAAAAGGGGCTGCGGGAGAGCGATGTGACTACCACAATAAAGCTGAGTTACTGAACCTCTGGCTGTCATCTGTTCCCTCACGGTCCAGCCCACGCTATCTAACAGATACAATTTTTCTTTTAATGGACTTCTACTGCAGTTTGAATTAAGTTAAACGTGAACTGACTCATGCCTTCTTCAAATCCTCAATATCCAATCTGAATCAAATCTTTTCAAGTTTATTATATCTTTTCTTCGGTCTCCTTGTTGCTTGATTTGATTGGAGTGAGCTTCTTTAATACATTATTCTGTATCAATTCACAGATTTCAAGACATCTGGCAATTACAAGATCTTGATAATGAAGTGGAATTAACAACTTGAAATATATCCATGTTAGAGTTAAAATAGTTCAGAATTTATACCAGATCAAAAATCTGTCACATTCAACATTTCTGTTCTCAAACAGATAACTAATGGAAATCTAATAGTTTAGTTTAGTTTAGTTTATTGAGATTTGTATACCGCCCTTCTCCCAAAGGGACTCAGGGCGGTTCACAGGGCATAAATACAAATAACAATACAAACATTAAAAGACAATTAAATCAGTGCCCAAGTTAAAACAAGAATAATAAAACAAGTCTATAAAAACCCATGTACCCCCATCAGGCCAGACCCGCTAGTTCAAATAAATGGGTCTTCAACCCGCGACAGAAGGATCGGAGGTCTGATGCCATCCGGAGCTCAACCGGCAGTTGGTTCCATAACGCCGGAGCACCCACAGAGAAGGCCCTCCCCCTGGGGGCCGCCAGTCGACATAAGCAGGATACATGCCCTATTATGGTTTTTCTATTTTTTAAAAATTTCAAATCTCCCATTATTGTTTGGATCCTTAGTATCTGTCAGAACTTCTGCTGTCACAATTCATAATTAAAATAATTTTCTTATTATCTAGCCTCTGATGATTAATGATGGGAAGATGAACATTGAAGAGAGGGCCTTGCCTTAGATATATAAAGTCCTTCCCAGAAAAATTTGATGCCAATTCTGGCAAGTAATATCAGGCTAAAACCATGTATTTTCCCTCAAGTTTGTAATGCACTGATGTTTGTTTGTTTTGTTATTAATAAATTCTTCCTGGTCTTTTATTCTAAATGTTCGTTTAAAAGTTTTTTTTACTGAATTGAAAGGCAGGGAATTAATTACATTAAATCAATATGCAGGCAAAAAGGTGACTTTTTAAAAAAAATGAAATGGACATGGTGAATATGGTCAGATTACTGTATTTGTAGAAAAAGAAAATATATTTATGGGGTGACAATAAAACTAGATGTGAATTTATTATAGACAGGATTTAATTTTGTCCAGAACAAAAATAACTTCACCTAGAGCAGACATGTCAAACTCGCGACATCACAAGACATTGCATAACGTATTGGGACGGTTTTGCCATTGCCGGCAATGGGGTGGGCGTGGCTTCTGCATGATGCATCCGGCCCGTGGGCTGGCAGTTTGACACCGCTGACCTAGAGCAAGGAACATACCATCATGCCACATATCATAGGTATGCTTAAGTTTTGGTAAATACCAACTTTGTCACAGAAGGCGATCTTGAGTTCAAGACATCCATTGCCCTATTTCTGAAATTATAGACAGAAACATATGCCTGTGTACATGTATTCTCAATATATCTAATATCCAATTTTTAAAGATATAATACTTATGGAAATAATTCCTTACAGATAGTCCTTGACTTACAACCATTCATTCAGCAACAGTTCAATGTTACAGCAGCATTGAAAAAAATGACTTACCAGTCTCAGCACACACCCAACCCCCACAGTGACATGATCGATTGCCACTTGTGACTTTTCTCGGCTAGCTTCTAACGAAGTAAATGGAGGAAATTGGATTCATTTAACAGCCACGATTCATTTAACAATTGCAAACAACTATGGGAAGACTCGCTTTGTGTACGACTTGCTTGACAACTGCTTTGCTCAGCAACAGAAATTGTGGTCCCAACTGTAGTCATAAGCTGAGGACTGTCTGTACACAGTAAGTTCATGTTTACTGGAATCAGAAATTTGTGAATTAGATTGGGCTGTCTATTGATGTGTTCAAAAGGTTGCAGTGGCTATTCTCTGCTCTCTGAATGACTAGTAAGTTGTCCAAGGATGATGGGATTACTAGCCTGACCCATCTGGAGGGCTAGTAATTGAAAAGTTGAAAAAGAATATCACAAATGAAAGCAAAAATACGTGTCCCAGGATAATGTTGCAGGATCCAATCTGGGTCAGTCACCGTGATCACAGGTTTTATCTTCCGAGCTTTCGGACTTGTGTGGGAACCCGTCCTTGGAGAACTTCTCTCTACTATGTTCTGGTGACAGAGACTAAACCTCAGGCTCCAGAAGACTAAACCTCGGGTCCCGATGACCGGCCCAGATTGGATCCTGCAGAAATAATATTTCTTACTATTGTTTATCTTTTTAAAAAATCTTTCCAAAACAAATATAGAATTCTGGTGCTGCTCCAGAATCTTTTCTATCTTATCTCAAGGGTGAGATCTAAGTAAAAATTCTTTGCTCAATCGTCAAGTTAATTTTACATGTACTTGAGTAGCAATTTTTGAGAATACTTTTTACTTCTGTGCAAACATTATAAAATATTTGCAAGATGCTTATTAAAGCAACAACAGCCTGTTTCAAAATCTATGCAGGTTAAAGAAATAGAATGACTCTTTGTTTTTGGATAAAACATAAAATTCAGCATGAGCCCATTTTTCCCTGTGTTAGCTCAGTTACATTTTTTTTAATCTAGTATTATATGTTTGCATGAAAATGAGAAAATATATTCCTGGCTTTATACTAGAAACAGAACTAAATGTTTTGGACCATATCTTAAAACAGTAGTTTTGTGTCTTTTCCCAAGTTTCCAAGAAAAGAATATAACTTTCCGGTAGATGAGCTACCAACATCATTGAACATTCATGTTGTTGTTGTTAGCTGCAAAGTCGTGTCCGACCCATCGCGACCCCATGGACAATGTTCCTCCAGGCCTTCCTGTCCTCTACCATCTTCTGGAGTCCATTTAAGCTCATGCCTACTGCTTCAGTGACTCCATCCAGCCACCTCATTCTCTGTCGTCCCCTTCTTCTATTGCCCTCGATCTTCCCCAGCATTAGGCTCTTCTCCAGGGAGTCCTTCCTTCTCATTAGGTGGCCAAAGTACTTGAGTTTTAGCTTCAGGATCTGGCCTTCTAAAGAGCAGTCAGGATTGATCTCCTCTAGGACTGACTGGTTTGATCGCCTTGCAGTCCAAGGGACTCGCAGGAGTCTTCTCCAGCACCACAGTTCAAAGGCCTCAATTCTTTGGCGCTCAGCCTTTCTTATGGTCCAACTTTCACTGCCATACATTGCAACTGGGAAGACCATAGCCTTGACTATACGCACTTTTGTTGACAGGGTGATGTCTCTGCTTTTTAGTGTGCTGTCTAGATTTGCCATGGCTTTCCTCCCCAGGAGCAAGCGTCTTTTAATTTCTTGGCTACAGAACGTTCATAAAGTGGATTAAATATCAGGCAGAAATCATAGTGACATTTATTCATCACTAGGGCAAGGATTTCTATGATCTAAAAATGTTAGCGATATGCAAGCATTTATGACCTTAAAATCATTTAAATATGATCAATTAAATATGAGTTATAAAGCAAAAATATGACTACAATCTGATTTACGCTGCTCATTAAAAGCATGTCTGGTACTGTTCTAATGGAATGTGTGTATAACTTTAGCACACCTAAAACAATTCTCAATTTATTGGTGCAGAAATCATGCTACTAGCAGAATAATGTCCAGTTTCATTTTATTTTAAAAATATTGAGAAATACATTTCCATAGATTTTCATTCAATGTGAATGAGAAGAATATTACATCTATCAACACTGAAATATTTTATTCTTCCTGAGGAAGCTTCACATTTTAGCAATAATAAAGTATAATCTGTACAATATATTAATATTAGTTTTCTGGTGTGCAGAACTGGGCAAATATTGCAATAGAAAAATATGCATTTTTCTTGGAATATGTGATTAATATCCGTGTTTCTATTCCTTTTACCTGACTCCCTTTAATGTATCCGACAGATTGTTTTAACATTGATTTTTATTTCCACCTGCTTCTTACAGCCAACTCAAGTCACATCAATATTATTCTGTAAATTACTATGAAGGATTTGTGAAATATACCTATGTCTCTGTTTTTGTGGGTATATACGCACATATGCCTACACTGGCATGAACTCTCAATTAAGCAAGATATTAGATGCTGATGCTTGAATGCTTTAAGACCAAAATTTACAGAATACTGGCTCACACTGTAGTGTTTATTCAGAAACCTCTGCTACAGAACCACGGCATATTGCAGAGTAATTTTTTAGGAACTTAATATTTTTGGGGTAGCCTTTCCCCATACTTCTAGATGTATTTTTCAGCCCATATAGAAACACGTTTTTTATGTACTCTCTCTTTATGCAAACATTCGGCTAATGAGATCCCATTACTCAGATAGTACCAAAAAAAAACACAAACCCACATAAAACTTCTCTGCAGTTCTATTGTATGGTGGAGGAATGACTGCAGCTCTACAGTATAAAGGAGGAAGTGAATCACTCTTCAGTAAAAAATTCTTTTCACAAATGAACAGGAGATTGCATTCATGTCCAAGAACAATTTTACGTTTGTTCACAAAAGGTAATGACAGAGGTACAGTAGAAAATCTTGTACGTCATATTAAAGTGCTGATTTCTAAGAGTTGATGGAAATTGGGCTAAAGCTAAAGACGCTGCCTACTCTGTAAAGTTTTCTAAATTGTGGATGTCTTTCAGCCCACACCAATTTGAAGTGTTTTAAAAAAATATTTAAACTAAGAAAATGTTAACTTTGGCTGGGCAACATTTTATATATTTAATTAACTATATGGATTTCAAAAGAACAGAACAATGTTTTGATTCCTCGTATATATTTTAGCTTACATTCAACCAATACTGACAATATTGTTTTGATGTGAAGCACCATGGGACAAATGGTAGTAAGGTAAATTTGGCTTATAATAAATAGTATTTGGTCTTTGTAGTCTTCGAAAACGTTGATCATCACTACTTAATACCAGCCGAAATTTCGTTACATCTTTAAAATGAAAATTGTGCATGTTGCTTTTGAAGGCAAAACAGCAAATTATTTGTTTAAATTTATTTTTATATGCTTTATTAGCTTTTATTTGATTGATTAGTATCAATTGTGGGCTTAATAATAGGATGGATATGTCCAATGCTTTCCCCATGTAGAACAGAAGGCATAAAAATCTTTAGTTTTTAATCTTCTTTCTCTTGATCTTTTTCTTTTAAATTGTGATCTAAATATTTTCTTAGTTTCTAAGCTTTTATGATTTTTGTGTGTCTAGTGGAAAAACCCAGAAAGCCTTAATTCCATCTGGGAACCTTAATCCTATCCACAGCCTCCATTCTTCTAGCTACTGCTTGGCCAGCCTAGTTGAATAGGATTTAGGCAAGTGGAAGGGATGGGGTACAAGCGAGAAAGAAGTAATTGCATACTTAAATCAATATAACTTTATTGTGGCTTCAAAAATGTCTCTGTGCTTCTAATGGAACCATCATTGCCACAACACTCTGTTGAAAGTGGTTTGTGAACATATTCATTTTCTGAGTCCTTCGGGAGAAGGGCGGTATATAAATATAATAATAATAATAATAATAATAATAATAATAATAATAATAATAATAATAATAATAATAATAATAATAATAATTATTCTTGCTGCCAGTCAGGACTGTGGGGTCTCTGTACATAAAGAGTTGTGTGAATGTAAAAACCGGTGACAACTGAGGGAAAGGTGGGCATGTTAGCATCCTATAAGCTCTTGGTTTTAAAATGTAAATCATTTACATTACAAAACAATATCTCCCAAAGGATAATGGAATGAACACGAGACAGCAGAAACACTCCAGTATCTAGCACTTTTCCTGATCCACATCCAGGTGGGTATGTATTTTAGCATAGCAGCTGAGTTAAGGCACCCATCCATCTCTTCTAGAAATCTTCACAGCCACGAAAACTCCCAATTCTGATGATATGATGAATAGACACAATGTATTCTCATAAGACGCATATTCCAGTAATGGTAATTCTTACCTCCTAACATTACTCATTCTCGATCTCAATAGCTAAGTAGTGTCAAACTTAGATGGAAGCAACCAGTAAATGCCAGAACCATGAGTTGGACTGAGGAGTTTCCAAAAGAGTTCTGGAAGAAGACAATGGCAAATTGCTTCTTTATTGTGTTGATGTTATTCCCAGAATTTAGGCCAATTGGGAGGAATCCTTACTTTTTAAAATAATATCTATTTTTACTCCACATTCACTGATTTAAAAATCTGGTTCTATGTTTTGAAACCAGAACTGTGACGTGGGAGTAAGCTTGGCATTTTGTCACCTTTTTAAAAAGTCACCATTGTAATTCAACTATTTTAAAACTGAGCAGAGGAGGTAATTTACAAAACCAACATGACAGACACAGAGAGAGACATACAATATTATTAAAGTGATAGGAATAAACTATATAAAATTGTAAATATTTGTTCTGTTTTTGAATCATTATATAGATCCTCTCTTGAAATTTAACCCAAACATTTGAAACCTGCTGCTTGATACTACATGTACAGGGTGGTCTCTAAGAATAATCCATTTACCAACCCTATTGCATTGAATAGGAGTTACATGATGCATTTTCATATTTATGACAGAGCTGAAGGTCATGACAGATTAAGCTTTGTGCTACATCCATGTATCCTTCTATTGTTATGAAACCCATGTACTGTTAAGAGATAAATGCATATAATTTTTTAGTATCCAGTATAACACACATATCCTTGCCAGTATAACACACATATCTCAATCTTTTGTTTCTGTTTGAAGAGCTTTAGTTCTGATAAAGTTTCCTGGAAACTTTGTATTTGTTTGTATTTTAAGTCGAGAAGAGTCCTTGTGCTATCTCACTTTTTGCAACTCCTGTCTCAGCCACGATGGTAGTGGTTGTCCCAATTTGTGTAGAAGCTTTGATAATTCCACATTGTGGTCTCTGTAGTAGCTTGACAGAAAAACCCTGCACTGATGGGATACAAAAGCTGACATTTTATTTAGTGAAATAATGCAGTAGCCTTATTTATACTTCTACCTTTTCACTTATTTGCATTTGAAAAATATATAAATATTAATAGATGACTAATGAACATACAAATATTCTTATCCATCTAGCAGAGATTGCATACCAGGAAGAAAGATGAGAAAGTATACATGATTTCCCTTTTAATTTCAGTATCTAGGTTGCATATTTGTGTCCTTTGTAAAATATTACACTTGACTTATAAGCTCAAGAAGCATAAAATGCAGGCTTAGTATTTCCCCTCCCTAAACAACTGATCAGTGATTTTCAACCTATTTTTGAAATAGTTCTGTTAATGTTCTTTAGTATGAATGTGTTAAATGTATATTAAATCTGCTGAGCATCTTGTGGGGTTGTGGCATGAAATGAATGAAATAAATGCATGAAATCAATAATTATTCTCAGCACAACTTTTCAGCTAGTCCAGCTAATATATTTTAACACTGAATGATTTGACTTTCTGGGTTATAGGAAAGCCTCTTAACTTACAGATTGGCACATAAGATTCTGTTTCTTTGAATATTCTTCATTTTTCCTCAAAATAAATATAGAGGCAATCAGCCTCAGTGGAATGGGAGCAGATTATGCACGATTAGCAAGCAAGATCAGATAAAATTAATTATTTCTGCTAAATGCTAAGTAATGTTTAATGACAATCCATATGTGATTGTGTCCTAAATGGGCACAATCCAGTACCAGCAACACATTTTTAAGTGCCACAAATTTAAAGGGCAAAGTTTTTCCTCACAAAATTTGTTGTATGTCAGTGTAGTGGACCTTATCCATTGTACATCTAAAATAAGGGTTTACCTCAGAGTCCATTGGAGGGTATTTTCTTCCTTTGCTCTTTCCAAGACATTTTGTTTTTCCTTCTTCCAGAAGTTGACACCAAAAACCTTTGTGTGAGTCAAACCTGAAACATATACTACATTTAAACCCAATTAATGCTTTCATTTCCTAGTTAGGCAAATGACAGTCAACCCTTATTGCCTTGTCTGCATAACCTTAAGCCTACTCTTTGACCTCCAGATGGAATTAACATGACTGCAGCCAGTAATTCAGCCAGCTACTATCTTTTCTGTCCTATAGGAACGACATTGTTATTACTCCTCATTCATATTTTTAATGGAGGTCCAGAATACATTGACAGAAGGAACAGAAAAGATGGTTTGTCTGACTTCTTTATTCTCCTGGTATCAGCTATTTCCCCCACACCTGGGAAGTAGGAGAGCAGGAAAAAGACTATCACTCACAAGAGAAATCGAATGAGACAAAATACAAGATAAATCTATACCTTAATGATTGAGCATATGTTTTTTCACATTTCAGGTATGGTATCTGGGATCTGATATCTAGAATCTCCAAGATAGAATGGATAGAAAGTTCTTGTAAGGCCAAGACAGAATGACAATCTGACTCACTATTCTTCCAATTTGGCACAGTGTAACAGAGTTATAAAGAATATATGCAAAGTTATAGAGCATATATTTTAAGGTTTCTTAATCAAAAAGTTTGGCAGACCATGTCAGGATTTTCCAAGTCAAGAAAATTAGATTGTAAAGCATTAAAAACACACATGGGGATTGATTTTATGTATTTCTATCTTCTATACATAATTTACAGGTTGTGATGCATAAAATTTTCCTAATGTTCACATTTATGCATATGTATCAATGATTATCTTGTTAGTCTATTGATAATATATAACAACGATTATCATGCTCAATGCCAACATAGGATTTGATATCATATGCAATATTGGCTTGGTTTGCATATTGTACTAAGTCAATAATCAGCATATTTCTTGAAAGAAATAACTAATACATTGTCTCTGCCTCCTCACAAACACAACAGTGGGATGCTTAGGAGATCACTGTATATCAGACATGTCAAATACAAGGCCCCGGGGCCAGATGCGGCCCGCAAAGTGGTTTCATGTGGCCCGCGAAGCCATCCTGGAAACAGTAAGGGAATGGCCCCTGCTGTCTTGGCCCAAGCCCAGGCTGGCCAAGAGCCAATGTACAATTTTGTGGTGGTCATCTATGCCATAGGTGTCAAACTCAATTTCATTGAGGGCCGCATCAGCATTGTGGTTGCCCTCAAGGGGCCGGGTGGGTATGGGTAGGGTGGGCGTGGCCTACTGGGTGGGCGTGGCCAGCTCTGCATCGTTCGCATCAAGGGTGCCTATGGGGGCCTGGGCAGGAGTGGGACAGATCTGAGGGTCTCTGGCAAAAGGAGGGTCTCTGGGCCAGGGCCAAGGCAGTGGGGGCCGTTCCCTCACTGTTTCCAGGATGGGTTTGCGGGCCACATGAAACCAGTTCGCGGGCCGGATCTGGCCCCCGGGCCTTGTGTTTGACATGTCTGAAATACATTCAGTCTTAGCTCCACAAGGCCATCTGGAAACAGCGAGGGACCGGCCCGTGCCATGTCGGCACTGCCCCCTCGGCGCATGCTGGGGAGGTATCACCCTTTGTGAGGAATGAAGAAATGCACCATTGCCTGGAAGTGGCCAGCACATGGCCCTGCCTACTTTGGGCAGGCTAGGGGTTGGGCAGCATTGTGCTTCTTTTCAAATTCATGGCACCCGGCTCAGCCTCTCGGCACTGTGAATAGAGCGCCCCGCTACCTGCCAAAACCGGGCAGGCTAGGGGCTGGGCAGCATTGCGCAGGTAACATCGACTCTCACGCTGCTCATGGCATCCCCTCCCATAGAGCCCACCAAGCTGGGTATATGAAGTAGACGAGGGCCATGTGCTGGCCATTTCCAAACAGTGGTGCATTTCTTCATTCCTCACGAAGGATGACACTTCCCCAGCTGTGTTTCTTGCCTGTTTTTCTCCCTCCCTCATCTCAAATATTTTCCCACCACTCTGTTCTTTGGAAGGAAGGAAGGAGAGGGAAGGTCTGAGGGAAGTCCTACCTTAGTCCTGCCCTCCTGCCCTTTCACCATCTCCTTGCCCCCTCCTCCTGGACTATGCTGGGAGGGGTCTCCCTATTGCTAAGGAAGCTTTGGATACAAAGCCAGGTCTCCTCACATGGAGAGGGAATGGGCCTCCCTCTTGATTTTGCCCTCGTACCCATCATGAGCAACCTGGCTAAGGAGAGCAAACATAGCAGCATCAGCCTTGAGGAGGAGGTAAATGCAGGTGGGCACCCCCTTGGGGAAGTGGGGCTGGGCTTATGCCATGGGTGCTTGAGGGCTGGGCTAGGCATTTGACCTCCATGCCACCGTCCAGCCCCCCCCAATGGCCTGAGAGGAACAGTGAGGCTCCTCCGGTGGACCATGCCTTGGAACTTCCCTGGTCCCATCTCCTTCTGCCAGAGACCCTCAGATCTGTCCCACTCCTGCCCAGGCCCCCATAGGCACACTTGACACGAATGATGTAGAGCTGGCCATGCCCACCCAGTAGGCCATACGCACTCCAGCCACGCCCACCCAGTAGGCCACGCCCACCCAGGCCACACACACCCGCCCCCCCATGGGCAACCTCAATGCTGATGTGGCCCTCAATGAAATTGAGTTTGACACCCCTGCTGTATATTCTAGGTTTACACTACCTCATTGTACGGATTATATTTGTAACAAACGTGCACCACATTTGGTGTCATTGGTTTCAGCAAAATTGGTTGGTTATTTGACAGCTTATTAACTGAAATAAGAATATCCAAGGCTAAAATAATTCAAAAAAGTAAGAGTGCTGGAATGAAATAAGAGCTTTTGAAAAAAAATGAGTTCTTTTAAATGGAAATATTTTAACAAATTGTTTTGCCCAAGAAAGAAAGACAAGCACTTTGCTTTAGATGCAGTTCACAGTATTTCAGGCTAAGCACTCTGGAGTAAAAGAAGTAGGAAACTGAAGAACTGCTCTAGAAGTGAATTTGATCCATTTTTTCTTTTGCCGACAATCAACTTTATCTCTCAGTAACTAAAGGCAACTTGCTATACATGCCACAACAAAACAAACAAGCAAAAGGAGAGTTGACTCAGAGGCACGAAACAGAGCTAGGAATGAACACCATATTATTCTGAGTGTTTCTTATGAGAACAGATATTAAGATCCCATACAAAGACACAGAGCAAGGTTATCAATCTCTTTTTTAAGGTCTAGTGAATAAATGGTTTAAGTTCAAATGTTCTCTGTGTGCAATTTTTTTATTACAGACACACTGGATGCCACGGGAATGATGTTCGCACTGTGTTTTTCTATGAAAGAAAAGAAGATGAGTTTTCGTTCTTCTTGCTTTTGGATGAAAAATCTTTTGTCGTAAGCGGAAAAATGAGTGGAAAAAAGGCTTATCATTCTGTCTGCCAGTTTAAAAGGCAGAACCAGTTTACTGGATGCAGTCCTTCCTTTGTCTCAGCTTCTGGCCACTCTGAAATACTTCACTATATTCATTTTAAAGGAAGATTTAAGGAAATTCAACAGTGGTGAATAGTTGCTAGTGTTCTTCTGGTTTAATGGAGTAGTATTTGAGCAAATCCCAAAATATAATGCTGATATTATCAAATTAATAATATGCTTGTTATTAATCGTAATAATGTTTCATTCATTGATTGATATATTAATTGTTTCTTTGGGAATGTACTTCTAAGAGAAATGTTAGAAGTATAACTTTTTGAGAAAAAGGGTTTAAAAAAATATTTTAGAGAGAAGAAATAAACAATTATATTATGGCTTTTAAATAGGATATTTGACCAAGGCGTGTATTCCTTTGTATGTGTATCCATGTACATTGCTCTTTTATATTCTTTTTGTAGAAGTAAAAAAGAATATTTCTAATCATAGTTTACCATTTCTTCCAAATCTTGTAACCCCAATTTCTTAGCTTAGAAAAATAAGCATTAATTATAGACTGCCTGATTCAAACATAGCTTATATGAAGGTATAAAATATTTATGCATATTTTGATTTATCAAGCCAAATTATAATTGTATGAATTGCTTTATTTATTCTGTACAATTTAATTGTATATAATATGTTAAATCAACAACGTAACTCACGTTAAAGCTTCTGAATAATTATAATGAGGAGTAACTCCCAAAAACCTCTGCACTTCTTCCATTACTATAGCTGGGTCATTTCTCAACTGCTGTCCATCAATAATTAGTAACTGCAAAGAAAGAAAGAAAAAATAACAATAATTAATTCTGTATTCAAGATTTTATAAACAGCAACTTGAAGCTCATTTTTTCATGTACGTGAAGTACAGTTTTAGAAAGGAAGGGATGTACAAATTGAATAAGGTTTAAATCCATTCATATTTGTCATCAATTTTAATGAGTTGACATTTCATCAATGTTGATTTCATTACATGAAATTGATCCGAATTGGAAACTGCTTGATATACCACTAGTGATTGAGAAATAAAATGAGGTTTCCAGAGAAACCAAATCGATTAGTAAGAAATTAAATGTGATTTACCTTGAAAAATGTATATGCAAGTTTCAAAATGGCAAACTATAAAAAATATGCTTATCTTCCAATGCGTAAAATATTAGACTCACTACCTTTCACCAGGCTTAAGTCTAGGAATCCAATTTGGGATAACACATCACAGTCTTACGATCTAGATGAAGAATGGTGATTAAGATGGGCAACTTTTAATAATCACAATCAGACAAATAACACAGATCCAACAAATCCATTTCCAGGAATGTGGTTGCCTTGAAAAATATGGAGCCACCTGAATAGAATCAGGACAGGACATGCCAGAACTAAGGCAAAGCTTAGGGGGGAGGGCAGAGAATCCGCAATGCAACTGTGGTGCTCCAGAACAAACTCTCCTCAGGAAATTTCAAGGCACCTGGAATGATCTCATGGCAACTACACCAGAAGCAGTTAGATGGTTAACTTCCTTAGATATTGAATTATAACATCTATCCTATGGCAATTCTATGGCTCCATATTATAATGATTTCATTATGATTTTATTTTAATTTAATATATTGTATTGGCCACATCTTTTATTTATATTTAGAGCTCAGGATGTCATCACACAGCCCATTATCCAAGTCGTTACAACACAAGAGACTAATGGGCACACAGCTAACAGCTAACACCTCAGCCACACAGGATGTTACAAAAGAGCCGACTAATCCAACAAACAATAACCCCATCAACCAATCAAGATGTAACAACACAGCCAAACAACCCGCTTACAGCAACAAAGCCAGCACCCCCACCAATATTTATAGAGAGATGGCAGCTCCGATCACGCTTTGCTTGCACAAGCACGAAGCCGAAGACACCAGCCTGAAGATGACGAGTGGGACCTCGTCGAAACGTCGCCAAGACACTCTCAATCTTACATGGGAAAAGACTCGAATACGCCAAGACCTACACACACACACATACACACACATATTTGCTGATGTTTTATTTAAGCTGAATTTGTACATCAGTGATTGCATAACCTCTGTAGATGCCATACACTAAGTAAATAAATAAATTACAGATTATCAGTCATGGAGGGGACACTTATTGTTAGAGGCATAATGGGAAACTCAGTTGTCTGGGCCTGTAACATACTCCCTTTGCAATACGGTTGAGTCTAAAGGTACTTTTCAAAAGGCAACTGGACTTTCTTGAATATGATTGAGTAGCTTTGTCTAGTATCTAAAACAACTGTAGTTAAGATTTGGGACAGCTGAGGGATCAAGCATCATTTTCTGCGCTAGTTAGCAGACAGTGGAATATGTACCATGTGAACCAGATGCTGTCTTTGGTGGATGCTATAGGACAGTGATGGCAAAACTTTTAGAGACTGAGTACCCAAACTGCAACCTAAAACCCACTTATGTATCATCGTGGGTCAGGTGGGTGGGGCCCATTGGGCGGGTGTGGCCAATTGGGTGGGCATGGCCCATTGGGTGGGCATGGCTGCTGTGGTAATGGCAGACTGGATGGAACTAAAAAGTTCAATCAATCAATTCCAACCTTGCAAGACCTTTTTTTCCCCCCGATGAGAAGTTGAAATTGATTGATTGATTCTTTTTTTTTTTGCACACGGTGGCGGAGGCCTAAAGCGAAAAGGTTTTATAAAACCCAGCTGAACGCCTAGGACTGGGGCGACGGCACGTGTGCCCACAGAGAGGGCTCTGTGTGCCACCTGTGGCACACGTACCATAGGTTCACCGCCACGGCTATAGGATGACAGCAATGAAGAATTACTAGTAGTGGCCTAAAGCATGAAACCTCATTAAGCTGGTCCTGCTTGAAACAGCTAGAATTTCAAAAGGATTACATAAGCAGAAAGCATTCTTTAAGAGAGAGAAGGAAAATTGAGTCTCGTCAGGCCAAGAAACATACAGGTTGTACAAGGGCATACTATTCAGGTTTTGGACAATCTACACTCAGATACAAATTCATGAATATCCCACATAATAGAGTAAAATGAATAACAAAGGGAATGGATGCAGCATGGGCGTGTTCTGTACCAGCCTCCTACCGGCCCTGCAGAAAAGGCAGGGACAACCCCTTTACAAACGGCAAGAGGCTGGAAATAAGCCTGCCAAATTTATTAACATAAAACAGAGCAAAACAAGACACGAACCATGAAACAGGAGCTATGAAACAGGAACTATCCAAGCGGTTGCCTTCAGCAAACCAGCCCTCCCACGCATTCCCCTTTTATACAGTTCAGGGCGTGGCTTCTCTCTGCCTCCTTCCGAGGTGCCCCATTGCCTTCCTCTGTTTACTCCTGATTGACTGCCTCCTGCGTCGGGCGTCCTTGAACAGGGCCAGCTGTGGGTCATCTTCATCCACGCTGTCAGGCTCACACAGCTCGGTCTCCGTTGTGACCAGGTGGGAGGGGCCTGGCTGAGGGCTCTCATCAGCAAGCGCTCCAACCCCCTCAGCAAGCTCTTCAATACTCCCCTTTTCCTCTGAGTCGTCCGACCCAACTGCCGAACCCACAGGCTGACCCTGAATCACAACAGGGTGGGCCATCTTTAGTTCAGCTGCAGGCCCTGGAATGCAGGCTGGCATCACTTAGTAAAACAATTTGCAGGTGAAGTTTCGCTGAGGCAATCTATTGCTCTGGCCCAGAAAAAAAAACAAAAACAAAAAAATTGCGAGCACTAAAAATGCTACCTACTCATTACATTCTGCATAGTCTGAGACATAATAAATACTGTTTACCTGATAAGAGGGAAAATAAGTTAGCCATCTTTCTATGTGAATGGCAAACCATCCTGGTATCAGACATTTCTTCTGCAGGATCTTAAGTTCTGGAGAAGCACGATGTCCTGCAGTGATCACTTGATAAAAGGAAAATTTTAGAGCGGCTGGATCTTTATGAAATCTTTGGTGCTGAAAAACAAATGTACGGATGTGTCAAATGCAAGGCAAAGTTAGTTCAAGTTCAGAACATAGAACTGCTTCTTCATTTCTGACTATTCACCTTCCACGCAGCTACTGTACCTCCTTGATTCAAGGCCAAATACAAAGCAAGCATTTTGCTGGATTTAATACTAACAAGGGTTAGATCAGACATGTCAAACACAAGGCCCGGGGGCTGGATCCGGCCCGTGAAGTGGTTACATGCGGCCTGCGAAGCCATCCTGGAAACAGTGAGTGAACGGCCCCCGCTCCCTTGGCCCTGGCCCAGAGACCCTCCTCCTGCCAGAGACCCTCAGATCTGTCCCAGTCCTGCCCAGGCCCCCATAGGCACCCTTGATGCGAATGATGTAGAGCTGGCCACGCCCACCCAGTAGGCCACGCCCACCCAGGCCATACCCACCCAGTCCCCTGAGGGCAACCGCAATGCTGATGCGGCCCTCAATGAAATTAAGTTTGACACCCGTGGGTTAGATTAACCAGTATAAAAAAGTACGGAAGCAAAAGTATGTAAAATGGAATACTTATAATGTTTGTTTCAATGTTTTTAAGCATAACAACCTGGAAGATGGATCCTGGTTGTTTTTTTGTATTTCAACTCTTGAATAAAAAAATTAAAAAATTGAAAACGAACAATCTGATTATTTCATTTGAAAAGACGTTTTATTGTTTGACAGAATCTTAGCAAAACAGCAGTTATATTTTCTGTTTTAGCAATGACGCTTTCTCTTGCTTGATGTTTTGAAAAAAATTGTTGGCTTCTGTTTGCTGAGTATGTTTATTCTTAAATTGTAGCAGTCAGTTCTCAGTGAGATGACTTTCTGCCCAATAAACATCTGAATTACAATTAAAGAAGGGATCAAAAAGCTTTGATTGACAGTTTTTAAGTCTATCAATTATGGACTTGTCAATAATGATCCATACTTATGATTATCATTATGGCATGCAATGAATAACAGAAGCAAACTATCATAATTTATCATGCATACACATATATAATATATTTTGTTAAAATTTATACCTGGTACCAGGAATATGCTCGATCTGATGGATCAATGAGAATAGTTATGATTTTTGCCTTAGGAATTAAAGAAGCAGTTCGTTTAGGAGCTTCTTCAGAATGAAAATAATTAGCACTCTTCTCAAAGAGAAAATCAGTGGTTACATTGGATGGTGTAGGAAAGAATTCCATATACCTACAAAACATGAAAAATATTTTAGTACAGCATTATATGCTGGGCCTAATAAAGCTATTTTTCTAGCAAAGCATATCATTTTTTTTAATCCCATTTATAGCCCGCCCTTCTCCGAAGACTCAGGGCGGCTTACAATCTAAAGCACAAATCAATGTGCTTAGCAATAGCCTTCATAAAATAATAATAATAATAATAATAATAATAATAATAATAATAATAATAATAATAATAATAATAATAATTTCTATGTATATGCCTGCTTATTAGGGCTTTCACCCCCCCCCAAGCAGCATTATTACAAAGCCAGCTTATTGCCCCCAACAATCTGGGTCCTCATTTTACCTACCTCGGAAGGATGGAAGGCTGAGTCAACCTTGAGCCTGGTGGGATGCGAACCTGCACTAACTGCAGGCAGCTGGTGTTACTTAAGGAGGCATTAGCCCACTGCTCCACCAAGGCCCTTACTACCTTGTACATATGTGAAACCAATTATAAATAGAACATTGTCAAGTGATTTTTCAACTTTGTAGTTCTCTACCCAATTGTATTTTCTAAACAGAAAACATTACATCTTAAGTTAACTTTAGAAAAGGAGATTTGGATGTGATTTGGTTTGAGTTACATTTAAACTGGTCAGATTCAGCAGTATCTCTGTCATCTTTATGACAAAGAAACAGCGAGGGGTTTTACATCATATAAAAATCTGCTTGGAACTTTTGACATCTTACAAAACTAGTTAGAATGAGTAACATATATTGCAGCTGTGAAGTGATACAACCCAAATTTCCATTTGTTTTCAGGGCTCTTGGCATTGATTCAAATAGTACTTACATATTGTCTTGGCCACTACCCTTGTTAAAAGTTAGAAGTCCACGGTACAGAATTGGTCTTCAAAATGAAAAATTTAAAGTATCTTTTTTAGTAACACTTTCTATTTTCATTTTATGGGACTTGTAGAAATATGACTTATGTATGTTAGCGGACTTGGCATAATAAAAAGTAATTTGTTTGAAATACTATTAAGCTATAAGTCACTTTCCATTTTCCAGTAGGTAAGTGCACTGATTTCAGTGAACATTACTTTGTGTAGGGAAGGTGTGGAAGTTTCAGAAAGGAGGAAAAAGAAATGGGTTGGTTAAGCTAGTTTCAAGTACGTTCATTTAAAAAGAAATGAGATGTTGACCCATGAAGTTGGAATACCATATACCACAGTAAGGTAAAGGTAAAGGTTCCCCCGCACATGCGTGCTAGTCGTTTCCGACTCTAGGGGCCGGTGCTCATCTCCGTTTCAAAGCCAAAGAGCCAGCGCTTGTCTGAGGACGTCTCCGTGGTCATGTGGCCGGCATGACTAGACGCCAAAGGCTCACGGGACGCTGTTACCTTCCCACCGTAGGGGTCCCTATTTTTCTACTTGCATTTTTACGTGCTTTCAAACTGCTAGGTTGGCAGAAGCTGGGACGAGTAACAGGTGCTCACTCTGTTACGCGGCACTCGGGATTCGACCCGCCAAACCGCCGACCTTCTGATCGACAAGCTCAGCGTCCTAACCCACTGAGCCACCGCGTCCCTTATATACCGCAGTACATATAGAAAATATTTATCTGAAATTGTGGAAGTGCTTAGAAATTTCTATGAAAACTGTAAGACTTTTCACTCCTTTTTCAATATATTGCTTCAGTAAATAAAAAAATGTTTCATTTTTTTTAATGGAAACCCAGACTTTTGACTGCTTAGATATTTGCATTTATACCACAATAATATGCAGCTGACTTTTTAATTAATTTTCGAGTCCTTGCAGAATTAATGCAATTCACTGCATATATAGATTCCAATTTCCAAGCAAAAACAGGAAAAATTATACTTGCTGCTGAGGACTACCTTATACCGACAGAATTTTTAGAAGAATTGTAAAAGTTCATACTAAGTTGCACACATTAGATACGGCATGGTTTTTTTTTCGTATTGTGCATAATACAGAATGATTTAGAGTCATACTAGTAGCCCATCTTACCAATCAATCCCCCTGTGGTAGTTATTTCTATTAAAGAACTGTACCTCCTCAAAGGTTTTGGGGCTGGGGGAGTTACTAATGATGGAAGGATGCATAATCAGGAACAAATATAACGCCGTTGTGCCTGCAAAAAAGAGTAACAGTCCAAGAGTTGAAATGAAACTTCTGCACTTTGTCAATCAGATCCTTATTTCATGTCGAGTTAAACAGCTCCTTTAGTAAGCATCGCATTTACACTAGCAAATAAAACAAAGTAGAAAGCAAAACAAAGTAGGAAGGCAGCAAATATGAGTCCCAGGATAATGTTGCAAGATCCAATCTGGATCTGTGGTTCGAATCTTGCAAAGTATTTTAAAGAAAAACAAAGAAAAAACAAACAGCTTTCTTTGACTTTTATTCAAGCAGCATCTACATGGGAAAAGGAATCAAGATGAATTGCTTTCATGCTTTTGTCTAAAACATTGCAAAGTCACTAAAAGGAAACTTTTGGGTTTGGCATGAAAACAAAAGGACAACACTCAACCCTGAAGCATTTTTTTATTTTAATTCCATTTATATCCCACCCTTCTCCGAAGACTCAGGGCGGCTTACAAGCTTAGCAGTAGCCTTCATTCTATGTATATGCCTGGTTATTAGGGCTTTCACACACACCCCCAAGCGGCATTATTACAAAGTCAGCTTAATTGCCCCCAACAATCTGGGTCCTCATTTTACCTACCTCGGAAGGATGGAAGGCTGAGTCAACCTTGAGCCTGGTGGGACTCGAACCTGCACTAATTGCAGGCAGCTGGTGTTACTTAAGGAGGCATTAGCCCACTGCTCCACCAAGGCTTTTGGCTTTTTGCCTCCACCCCAGGCTCTGGAAATATGTCATTTTTGACTCTGGTTGAGGTTCTCTTTCTGGTTGAGCTGGTACAGAATTTGAAAGTCCTCTTAGACTCATAGCTTTTGCTTGAGAAGCAGGTCCTTAAGTAACACCAGCTGCCTGCAATTATTGCAGGTTCGCATCCCACCAGGCTCAAGGTTGACTCAGCCTTCCATCCTCCCAAGGTAGGTAAAATGAGGACCCAGATTGTTGGGGGCAATTAAGCTGACTTTGTAATAATGTCGCTTGGGGTGTGTGTGAAAGCCCTAATAAGCAGGCCTATACATAGAATGAAGGCTACTGCTAAGCTTGTAAGCTGCCCTGAGTCTTCGGAGAATGGCGGGATATAAATGGAATTAAAATAAATAAAATAAATAAAATACCGTGCATGCCACTCCCCAAAGAAGGCATGACCAGAATCTACTGGAGTTTCAGGATCCATTGGGGATCCAATGAGAGTTTGCTGCCCCCATTCCAACTGAAATAATAATAATAAAAAGTCCAAACATCTTGGCTTTACATGTCTTGAGAGATGGAATTATGACAATCTGAAAAAAGATATTGGCATCAGATCCCAGGCCACATGCTTCTGTTCTTGAATCACACCCTATATAAAGTTTTTACCAGTTTTTTGTGGTCCAATAACCAGGAATTTTGGTAAACGATCACAAGTTTTTTCTTTAGACCAGATATCTCTATGTCGTTTGTCATCACAAGGATTCTAAATTGAGAGAAAAAGCGATCTTATATTAGGTTTTCGGTTTTTTAGCACTGATCTATGCAACATTAAACAACTGTTTAGCTGTAGTGAAGAAAATACAGAAGCCAAATACATCTAGTGAAAAACAAGTCTTAACTTATTAATCTAAGACAGGGCTTTTCAACCAGTGGTACGGGTACCACCCGTGGTACATGGGCACCTGGCAGGTGGTACGTGACCATCCTAGAAAAGTGGTAGCAGGGGAGGGGAATGAGCTGAACCAGTGGCAGCACCACACAAGCCTGAGCGAGAGACGGCTGGAGCTGCAGGGCTGTCAGGGCTCAGCGGAAGCGCCAGGATCAGCGCCAGGCTCCAGCTGGAGGTCAGCACTGATCCTGGTGCTTCTGCTGAGCCCAGAAAAAGCGCCGATCAGCTGGAATGTTGCAGCATCTCCAGGGTCTTGTGATTTACATTCAGATGCTTGGCAACTGATTCATATTTAGGACGGTCAGTGTTCCCAGGGTCATGTGAAGTGACCAAAACCTGCTGCAACCACCCAGCAGGGGGGGGAAATAAAAACCAAACACCCCCCCCCCCCATACCCTTACTGCCAATCCTCAACAGAAATGCTCACAACAATGAAAAACATGGACAGGAGGAAAAGCGCCGCTGGGTGGGCAGGCAGGTGTCTTGCTCGGCTGTGGCTTGGGCACTTTTTTCAGTGCCATTGTAACTTTGAACAGTCACTAAGCGAACTGTTGTATGTCGAGGACTCTCTGTACTTCATCACTTTTTTCCTTTTTTTTTGGGTCATCAAATTTTTGACACCTTGCTAGGCGACTGGTGGTCCTCGGATTTTGCCATATCCTAAAAGTGGTACAATGGGTGTAAAGGTTGAAAAGCCCTGATCTAGGAAAAATAAAAAAATGAATATTGCTATTAATAATATTATTCCTTTACAATTAATTGATGAGCTTATTTTATCCTACTCTAAATATAGTCCATGTCTTATTTTGATTAAGATAGTAGAATAATTTATGGCTTAATATTATCTTTCTTACATGATTATTCATGAATATCCCACTGAGTTACATGATATTTTCTTAATATTTAAGGTATTAAATATTAAAATTTAATATTTAAAGCTTTGATTTAAACAGAAGATTTGAGAGCCTTTTGGAAAGTGCACTTTTAGATATGTTAGAACTTCCATTTTTGGCCAAGTCATCTAATAGTAGCAAGGTCAAAGTATCTGGACTGTGTATATTTTAGAAGACCGAAGAAATACATTCCAATAGTTTTCTTTACTGCTTTATTCTTCTTTATGCATGAAGATTTCTCTAGCTCAAATACTTTGTATAAGGCAAATTGTTTCTTATTATGATTAAGAAGGACTAGGGGTGACATGATAGCAATATTCCAGTATTTGAGGGGCTGACACAAAGAAGAGGGGGGGGGCTCAATTTATTTTCCAAGAATGTAAGACAAGAAACAATGGATGGAAACTTATCAAGGAGAGAAGCAACTTGGAATTACGGAGAAACTTCCTGACAGTGAGAACAATTAACCAGTGCAACAGCTGGCCTTCAGAAATTGTGCATGCTCCATCACTGGAGGCTTTTAAGAAGGGTGGACAGCCACTTGTCTGGAATGGCTAGGAGACCAGCACTGGTCCACGGCATCCCACAAATTGGGCTACAAGCGAAGCCCCATCTGCGGGATGGAGGCAGCACATAAAACCATGCCCTCTCTGGTCTGGTCTGCAGAAAACCTCTCTCTATGGAAACGGTCCCTGGTGCCCAAAAGGTGGGGCCGCTGATCTAAGGCTTTCTGCTTGAGCAGGGGGTTGGACTAGAAGACCTCCAAGGTCCCATTCAGCTCTATTCTGACTGATGTGACCAGAGAATACTATAGCATTTTTTCCATATTATGTTTTCATGTTTTCAATATTATTACTATTAACATTGATCCAGGTAAAAGCTACATCAGCATTAATAGGAATAAAAAACAAAGCAGAGAAAACACCTCATTTTTTTATCATGTACACATTATATACTTTCCATCCATAATATTTTGATTACATATGCTAAATTTAAAATTTATACCGGGGTAAAACGACAGGACTCTTGCAGTGCATGTCTTACCTGCCAGAGTGGGTCCTTTTGCTCTGGAAAGAGTTCAAAGTATTTCTGAGCCAGTTGAAATGGAGGTAGAGTTTGCAGCTTTAAGTTGGTCCAGCTTTGAACAAAATTGGCCAGATTGACAAAGGTGTATAAACCCAATCGATCATTGCCATAATTAGACAGGTGAGTCATAAAAATACTGATCTTGAAGACAAAAAAATATATATTTAATTCAATCACTAGATGGCAGTACAATAACATGTAAAATGTGACTGCTTTTTAAACTGACCTACATAAGAATAAGGCACTAAGCTTTTTTCTATTACTTATACTTACGGGTATTGGTGATCAGTCAGCTCAAGTACCATGGATGACATTATTTTTCTTATTATCTGACGTAGCCCAAAAGGATGCACAAAAAATATTAAAAATAACACTCAATAAACATAAGTTCAAATAATAAACTAAACAATAAAAACAATGTTGAGTATTTAAGATCCATTTGAAAGGAAGCCTAATTCTTCCGAGGTGCATTTGAACAAGAATGTTTTAACCTGTTACTTAAAATGAGACAGTATGGAAACCCAACTATTATTTCATATGTAAAAATTAGAAGAAACCTTTACTCTGCAATCTACAAGCCACTTAATCACTTTGACCAAGACCTGATGCAACTGACCGTAGCACATGCATTGGCAGCAGTAGATGAAAGTCATTTATTATTTATTATTATTGCTATTGCTATTGTTGTTATTAACTTAGTCTGTCATGAACCATCAATGTCTCTAACTACTTAACAACAAAGCAAGAATAAAATCAATGCATTTAATGTAATTAAAATAACAAAACTAATACCACTAAATAAAACAAATTATTAATCAAAATGAACTAACAGCAAAGCCCATTCCAAAAGACATTGGGTCCCTCAATTCTTTTAGGGAATGCTCTCCCAAAAATTGGGCAGCATTACAAATAGATTAAAGGTAAAGGTAAAGGTTCCCCTGCACATGCGTGCTAGTCGTTTCTTACTCTAGGGGCCGGTGCTCATCTCCGTTTGAAAGCCGAAGAGCCAGCGCTTGTCCGAGGACGTCTCCGTGGTCATGTGGCCGGCATGACTAGACGCCAAAGGCGCACGGAACGCTGTTACCTTCCCACCGTAGTGGTCCCTATTTTTCTACTTGCATTTTTACGTGCTTTCGAACTGCTAGGTTGGCAGAAGCTGGGACGAGTAACAGGCGCTCATTATGTTACGCGGCACTCAGGATTCGACCTGCCAAACTTCTGATCGACAAGCTGAGCATCCTAACCCACTGAGCCACCACGTCCCTACAAATAGATTACATGAAGCAATATAATCTTAAGAGTAAGGTTTTGCTTTGTTTTGCTCTGTAGCCCTTGTTCTCAGGTAGTGTTTTTTTCAAAATAGGGACCCTTAAGATGTGTGGACTTCAACTCCCATAATTCCCCAGCCAGAATTTGGAGTAAACTCTTTATTATTCTCTAATGATGAAGAAAAGGACACAATTCCTCAACTGAATGCCAAACTTATATTTATGTTGAGAAGAAAGAATGTCCTTTTAAGGTAAGAATTCTTCTTCCACATATATAACACTTTCTTTTTTTTATTTTAAAAAAAAGTCCTTAAAACATAAGCAGACTAAAAACTGAACTGTTATTTTTGAAGGTACTATACAGGAAAATTTCCCTATGGAATATAAACTTGATTTTTAACAGCTACTTTTTCTTCTTACTCCTTTATGAACTTTGATATTTATAATGTCAGTTTACCTCTCAATAATTCTCTTTCTACCAATACCTTTAACATTGTACTGAAAGAAGAAAAGGGACAGAAACAGTAAAAGTTGGTAGTTCAGGGAAAATAGGTATTATTTTTTTCCCTGAAGGGAATTTCACTGTAGTCCTAGAATGCTATAGAATAGAAAAACATTTTCTTCTTTTGAAGTGAACTGAATAAAGATGACTCTGGATGGCAAACAACAACACAAGTATCAAAACAATTATGCACAATGGATAACCAGGATGAAATAATCCAAAGCAGACATGTCAAACACAAGGCCCGGGGGCCGGATCCGGCTCGCGAAGTGGTTTCATGCGGCCCGCGAAGCCATCCTGGAAACAGTGAGGGAACGGCCCCCACTGCCTTGGCCCTGGCCCAGAGACCCTCCTTCTGCCAGAGACCTCCAGATCTGTCCCACTCCTGCCCAGGCCCCCATAGGCACCCTTGATGCGAACGATGTAGAGCTGGCCACGCCCACCCAGTAGGCCATACACACTCTAGCCACGCCCACCCAGTAGGCCACACCCACCCTGGCCACACCCACCCGGCCCTCTGAGGGCAACCGCAATGCTGATGCGGCCCTCAATGAAATTAAGTTTGACACCCCTGATCCAAAGGATACCTTGACTTATCACAGCCAAGTAAACAATATGTACTGGCCATATTTTTTTTTTAACCAAATGTCTCTTTCAACTGCACATTTTGGCTGTTATCACTTTTCTAATGCATCAAACAAAAGTCAGGACTAAATAAATTCTTCCAACCTTGCCTATCTTTAAATCTATCTTTTTTTAAAAAAAAAAGCCTTGAAGTGATGGCATTTCAGCTTCCTCATATGTATGTGTGTGTGTGTGTGTGTGTGTGTGTGTGTGTGCGTGTGTGCATGCGTGCGTTTAGATTAAAATGTATTTATCCTTTTTTTCCCTTTCTCCAAAATAAAATTTGAATGTTAGGGGTTGTTTATTTTCTCTGGAAATACTGTAAATAAAGGAAGTTAAAGAAGAAATTGTTATAAGTAAGATTTTCATGTGGTTGCTGGCCAGTAAGGGGCAACTGTTTCTTGGCTTTTTCCTTTTTTTCAGAGCAACAATTGCATAGTTTTCCGATCCTGTTTTTCTATTTCAGATCATCCCCTTTGTAAGCCATATAATCATTTTGTCTTCTTGCCAGAATGCCAGCTTTGTTTGCAACATAAAATTGAAATGGCACAAAGTCTCCTTTTGGGACTTTATGTATTCTGGACCTTGGAAGTAACAGCTCTTGTTTTGTGATGAAAATGTAAAAAGTAACGTAAAGGTTTCTCTTGCCCAATTGTATCTGACTCTAGGGGGTGGCGCTCATCTCTGTTTCTTTGCCAAGAGAGCCAGTGCTGTCCGAAGACACTTTTGTCGTGTTCATGTGGCCAGCCTGACTATACGCTGAGGTTCACTGAATGCTGTTACCTTCCTACTGAAGTGGTACCTATTCATCTACTCACTTTTGCATGCTTTTGAACTGCTGGGTGGTGTTGTGATTCAGGGTCAGCCTGTGGGTTTGGCAGTTGGGTCGGACGACTCGGAGGAGGAGGAGGAGGGGGGTGTTGAAGAGCTTGCTGAGGGGGTTGGACAGCTTGATGAGAGCCCTCAGCCAGGCCCCTCTCACCTGGTCACGACGCAGACCCAGCTGTGTGAGCCTGACAGCGTGGATGAAGATGACCCACAGCTGGCCCTGTTCAAGGACACCCAACGCAGGAGGCAGTCAATCAGGAGTAAACAGAGGAAGGCAATGGGGCACCTCGGAAGGAGGCAGAGAGAAGCCACGCCCTGAACTGTTTAAAAGGGGAATGCGTGGGAGGGCTGGTTTGCTGAAGGCAACCATTTGAATAGCTCCTATTTCATGGTTCGTGTTTGCTCTCGTTGCTCTGTTTGCTCTGTTTATGTTTTTATGTTAATAAATTTGGCAGGCTTAGTTCCAGCCTCTTGCCTTCTTGTAAAAGGGGTTGTCCCTGCCTTTTTTGCAGGGCCGGTAGCAGGCTGGTACAGAACACGTGGGTAGGAGCTGGGGCAAGTAACAGGAGCCTCAAACTTAGCCTGTCAGCTTTGCAGCTGACCAGCTCAGCGTCTTTTGACAGCGGAGTCATAATTTTAAAATATAAAGCTAAAAATAAAAAGCTGCCTCCTCAGGTTCATAATTTGGAGGGCGTTTTCTGAATTAAATCAGCACAATTAAATCGGCTGGAATTGTGTGATTTTTGCCCAATTTAGGCTGGTGCTCTGGTTATGACCATTTAGGATAGGAGACTTGATTATGGTTATTCATAACTTGTCATCTCATTATTCAACTTATGTGTTTTGCATTATCTGGGATTGTACCCTAAATATCACCTGGAAACTGCAGATGGTGAAGAACATGATGGTTCATATAGCCAATATGTCACTAAACTGTTATTAGTTACCAATTTGTCATTGGGTGCAATTCAAGATGCTGATAAAAATGTATAAAATCCTACATGGCTTAACATGTGGATTTACGTGAGATCCTTGTTTGAAATACAATATTCCCACCCAAAGTGTGTTAAGAATGCCTATCCCTGTGAATTGTGGCAAGAGACTGTTGTGTAGTGAGTTCTTCGCGCAGGAAAGGAGACGAGGCAAGTGAGTTCAACAAAGCTCATGGGGGAGGGGAGGGGAGGGGAGAGTTGGGGAGGTTTGGGGAGAGGGGAGGGGGAGGGGAGGGGTTTTGTATTCAAAAAAGTACTGTAAAACTTTTCAATAAAAAAACAAAGCTCATGGTTTACTGCTTGCAGGATATGAACTGAGAATTGGGCTGCAGCTTGCAGCAATTTATAGCCTGGCCCCTAGGTGGCAGCCAATAGGTTTAAAGCAACCCATTGCCACCTAGGGGCAGCCAATAGCAGCACTGGAGACCTGGAGTTTGGGTTGCTGGAGAACCGTTAGCTGCTCCAGCTTACCACGTGGTGTTACAAATGAGCCCAATACATAACAGAGACTGCATTTTCTGCCGGTGGAACCTGCTACTTTTACAGATATGAACTGCATCCTCTTAATATTCAGTAAGTTGTTAAAAAGTTAGTTATTCAAGCAAACATTTGGTGACAAGGATCCAAAAATTTGAAACCTAGGAGATATAGGGCGCTATTATTTACTATAATTTTATAGAACTAGAATGGAATTAAAGCCTATGATTTGCTAGATTGTCCTTTACCTTACTATACTGTTACTTATTTAGGTACACTTGACTGAAACAGCATGGAAGTACCAGTGGTAATCAATCTAAATAGTGAAAAAATTGGCCTTCTAAAGAGCATGCACTTATTCCCGGATCAGGAGGTAGATGGTCAACTTGGGCTTTTGCCCATATTCTATATGGGTCTATTCTTGACAAACACAAAGCTTCAATTCGTCCAGAATGCAGCAGTGTGAACAATTATGGGTGTACATCAGTACTCTCATAGTAGATTTTTGGGTCATGAGTTGTACTAGCTCCCAGTAGACTTCTGCAGACAATTCAAGATGCTCATTGCTACAGTACCCATAAAGTCCTTTATAGCATGGAGCTTTATTTGAAGGACCATTTTCCCCCCAGTTTTATCTACCTACCCCAGGAGAACCTGCAAAAGGGCAATGTTCAAAGTCCTGTTGATTAAGAAGTATCACTTGGAGGGACCCAGAAAGCATGCCTTCTCTGTAGCAGCACTTTCTTTTGGAAGATCTAGTTAGGGCTAGCCTTGTTTTCTGCAAAATTATTAAGACTAGGCTTAACTTTCAGGCACAGGTCAGATCAGTGGTTGCATGAAAGTGTTGTCTGATTGGCTTATATTTGATGGCCATTATTCTTTTGATGGGTTGTCAGTTTTTTGTTTTTGTAATGATGTTTTTATCATATTAATGCCCAAAATTACTTTTATGTGAGATGGATAGCCATATACTGTACATCCAGTAAATCACCATAAACATCAAGTATAGACCTAATTTAACCTCCACTTTGAGGAATTCTAATATGAGGTGCTATGGCAAAGGAGATTCTGTATCGCACCTGTCAACAAAGTCATTCAGATATCTTGGAGACAGAGCATCTTAATATGGCTCTAAAACAATGAGAAAGCTTATTCATACGAGGCCATTAGGTCTTTGGATTCTAAAGCAACATTACAGGAAGTATGAAAAATGTATAACGTTCTTGCCTGGATTTTACAACTGAACTTTGAAAATTAATAAAGACACTGATATTAATTTCTTTTATACTGCATTCAGAATTGTGAAAAATTGGTAGTAATAATTCCCTTTTTAAAAATAAGACCCACCACTAATTAAATGAAATAAGTCAGTTATAGGAGACTGTGGAGAAACAAGGTTAAGTTGACTTGAAGCTATTCTACCAGCACATTTTCAAGTTGTTCAACATCTTCCTGACATATTTTTGTCCTGAGCCTAATTGTGGCATTAAAGTCACATCACATTTTGCTTAATGTGCACAAAGAATAGAAGTAATGTCATATAGCCCTGCAAGGATTTTTTTTAAAAGAAAATGAAATAATTGATGTTTAAAGATTCATTCATGGGCTGGAAGCAAAAATGCATTCAATTAAACATAACAAAGTTATTTTAGATGCAGAACAAATGTTTACAGGCCACGAGAGTATGTTTAACTTTCAGACCATCTATTTTCCAATTAATTTGGCATTGTGTACACTGTGTAGAGTCCCTGATTTTGCCATCCTATTACTCAAAAGAGTTCCATCTTAGGTATTCAGAGACTTAGCAACAGCTGCTCTTGTTCCATTAGACTTACAAAGTGACAGAATAATGAATTAGTCTTCTAGCTATGCTTGAATATATTTGCCTAAATTGGTGACAGGAATTCATTTTTAAAAGATGGATAACCAAAAACAGAGAAGTCTTTGCATCAGCATTCCCCACTCACAGACAGCTCTGTGGTTTACAAGTATTGAATATATATCTACAGATAAATCGACATAGATAATCCCTTTCACAAAAGATATTTGACAAGAACAATTCTTACAAGAAGACATACAAATTTTTTTTTTTAAGGATGGAGCAACAATTACTTTGTAAAATACTGAAAACCCTTTCTGGACTTTTTGCTGAAAAATGGATAAAAATGAATGGGTGATTTTGGGATTTATTGTTCAAAGGAAATCCCTTTCTTTGTGGAAAGAAAGGAACAATGAAATGTAACTCGGGAGGCTGGAAATGGTAATTGCTATGTTTGTAACTGCTGCAATGAACATTGGAAATTGCATGTTTAGATGTATTTCTTTCTTTTACAGTATGTCATTTTTTCTTTGGTTCTTTCATAACTTTTTTTCAACCTTTTCTTTTATGTTCCATAGTTTTCTAATATAAAATTTTAATAAAACTATATTAAAGAAAACACGTATTTTTAAAGGTTGTTTTTAATCCAGGCGCTCCAAACAATGGAACGGTGAAAATCCCTACTAACAGCACTCTATTATGGGACAGGGCTTGTAGGTAGATAGAGACACAGTTGATCTCGACTGAAGTCTTTATCTAAGAGCCAAAGAACAGGACTGGACTGTCATTTTTCTCCTATAATAAATTGATGGTGCTCTATTCTCCAAAGCACCTGAAAGCAGGACAAGAAGCAATGGATGGAAACTAGTCAAGGAGAGAAGCAACCTAGAACTAAGGAGAAACTTCCTGACAGTTAGAACAATCAACCAGTGGAACAACCTGCCTCCAGAAGTGGCGAATGCTCCAACACTGGAAGTTTTTAAGAAGAGACTGGCCAGCCATTTGTCTGAAATGGTATAGGGTTTCTTGCCTTAGCAGGGGGTTGGACTAGATGACCTCCAAGGTCCCTTCCAACTACTTCTTCTTCTTCTTCTTCTTCTTCTTCTTCTTCTTCTTCTTCTTCTTCTTCTTCTTCTTCTTCTTATTATTATTATTATTATTATTATTATTATTATTTATTATTGTCATGGCTCACCAAAGGTCAAAGAGACAGAAAAGAATAGAATGCCTTATAATCATATACACATTTATGCCGTGGTAATATCCTGTTAAGTAGCCTTCCCATAGGATACAGTAATTTGGTCCAATGACAGTGGCAATTATCGTTATCATATTCTGAGGCAATGATGATAATAATAATGTTCTACCATGTGCAGTTTATTAATAAAACATAGCAAATTTTCTGATTTATAACACCAACACCTAGCACTTACAACACATGCAACAATATGTATAATAAAGCATATACATTAAAATGGCCATGGTTAGAGCTGAAACCACCTCAGTAATAGTCACGCCTTAACCAGTCATTCTAAATTAATACTACACAACCTGTCACAAATAACATATCAGCAAAACAAAGATCAAATTCCAAAGGTTCTTTGAAATAATCTCTCTTTTCTGCATTCTAAAAGGACATTGATGGGAGGGGAAAAACCTAATAACTACAAATGAGACTTTTCTACAAAGTTGATGCTACAACAGAAAAGCACCATCTTTTTGCCTCAGCTCCTTATCTCACAGAAATTTCCTCTGATGTATCCACTGGATGTGTTCATTGTGAAGATGTTCCCCAAGGTTGCTTGAAGTGAAATTACATAGGGAATTGTAGGTCAAAACTAGAATTTGTGAATTATATCAGCAATCTTTATAGGCATAATATGCTCCCAGCAGTTGTCACCTGTCAGCAACCAGGTTTTTTCACTATATGCCAATTGTGTGTTCCAGGTGGTTTTCAGAGCAACCCAGGTCTGCATCCTGACAGACAAAGGACTTTGGAAATCTCAATGAACTCCTCAAAAGAAGAGATTGGATACCAGATTGTGATCATAGACCAAAGTTCAGGTCTACTTTCACCCTCAAAAGCTTATGGGGTATGCTTAAATTAGCCAATCCCCCCTCAGTACAAAAGGCTCAGCAGGTTATTGCTATGGCAAAAATTTGGAAGAGGAGTATGCATTCCATTTTGAATTCCCAAATATAAAGCTGAATATGTAAATGTCATAGTGAATAGTGTATCAAAATTACACCAGTTCTCTGAACATAAACTGCTAATTATTATTTGCGTTATTCAAATGTTTAAGTAAGTAGTACTTACTAGTAAATACATTAACATTTACTGAATAAAGAAAATTAAACTCATGAAGCACAGAGGCACAAAACTGCCATTATAGTCCTGCTCAGAGAGAGAGAGAGAGAGAGAGACAGACAGACAGACAGACAGTCAATACCTTTTATTGTCATTTTTTATGGTGGGCACAATGGCACACATTAAAAATGAAATTTACTTGCTTGCTCTCAAAGTGTACACATACATAACACACATTTAAGCATACTATATACAACATATGTATAGACCTACACCCTTGCATATAAGTAACATAGCAATTAAAAATGTTCTGATTGAGAAAAAGACCTATTAATAAGGGCCTTGTTCAAGGAGTCAAAAAGCACCTCAATGAGGCATTAATCACATCTTGGATCTTGCCTCTAATCCCCACCCAAGAAGCTAAGTGGGACATGGATCCCACCTGCAGTGACAGAATCTCTATTAATTCTGCAATATGTTGCCCTATCTACCATATCTGTCCATGCACATTCAAGGATAAGACAAATCTAATTATTTTTATCAGCAAAGTGTTGTGCAATTTGGTCACATAATGCCAGGTGGGAGATTTATTTGCTAATCTCTTCTTTTGAGAGTCCACAAGCTGAAACAAGGCTGCTGGCTGACACCTGCCAATGCAGTAAAAAAAAAATAACTGCACGTGCTTTATCATCATGATCTAACCCTGAACATATGAAATACAGGGACAGAGTAAGCCATACTGCCTGTTGTATCTAGGGTATGAGCTTCAGGCAGTAATGTGGTGGTAAATTTTTAACAGGCAACATATTCTAGTGCCTCAGGCCTCATCCATAGTGCTGATCCATTTTGCTGTCATGCTGGGCCATTAGATGCTAAACAACTGATCAAGACTCGAGATATTGTGGCTGAGCTCTGCTCTCAGCTGGCTTTTAACCTGCCAGACAAATTTAACAATCAACTTTGGTGAGGTGTACAAGTTGATCCTGTTTAGAAAGAAATAACGGGCCTAGAGATGTAGAGAAGCTGCCTGAATATATGTATATGCACGTACATACTGTATATATGTGTATTCTTTATATATAATAGGGGACAGGCTCAGGAATAAGAAATAATGCAGACGAATTTACTTTTGGAAAAAGTAAAAAAACAAAAACAAAAACCCAGCAATGGATGCTTGGGAAGAAGAGACAAAAACACCGGCTAGTTGCTCAAAATGGAGCCTACTGAAAAACAAATTACTAGTGTTGGAAGACTGAAATCTATAAAATCAAACTGGCATTATAGCAAATACCCGGAAGCTTAGTGAAGATTTCAAATGATTTTGGAAATATGCAGGTATTATAAAGGTAAAGGTTCCCCGCACATGCGTGCTAGTCGTTTCCGACTCTAGGGGCCGGTGCTCATCTCCGTTTCAAAGCCGAAGAGCCAGTGTTTGTCAGAGGATGTCACCGTGGTCATGTGGCCGGCATGACTAGACGCCAAAGGCGCACGGAACGCTGTTACCTTCCCACCGTAGCGGTCCCTATTTTAGGGAAGACCACAGGGACAGGAGGAAATCTAATATATCAGATTGATTCAGGTTGATTGATTGATTCTCCTGACCTACTTTTTGCAAGAGTTGCAAGAACACTGCTGGTCATTCAAGTCTGGTCATATGACGGTGACTTAGTTCCTGTTGGAATTATAGAACTTAAAAGCACTCTACAATAAATTAAATAAATTACTAAGTCCCAAATAAATCTATCTTAAAAGTTCAGTCTTTATTCTAATACTCAAAATTCAGAAAAGCATAACATTCTTAAAAGGTTAAAATTGCAGTAATTTATAGCTTGGAATTTATGGAACAGGTGCCTAATCAGGCTGAAAAGATTTCATATATGTTATCCTTCATGTATGAAGGCAGGACAACAAGCAATGGATGGAAACTAATCAAGGAAAGAAGTAACCTAGAAGTAAGGAGAAATTTCCTGACACTGAGAACAATTAATCAGTGGAACGACTTGCCTCTGGAGGTTGTGGATGCTGGAAGTTTTTAAGAAGAGATTGGAAAATCAGAGATCTGCAGGAAGAATATAACAGGTAAAAATAAATACTTTCCAGGAGGAGATGTACGAGATGTTGCAACTAATTCAAACAACAATGATCTTAAACCACAAGGAAATTAAAAATAACATTGATAATATAAATGAATCCATCTCCAAGTTAACTTCACAACAAAAAAACTCTCACAAAACAATAACAGAGAGGGAGGAAATAAAGCAGACAACTGAATATAAATTAGAGGAAAGAGATTTAAAGATGGAACTTAATAACACAAGGAAGTATGGCTTAACCTATGTGGGAAAAAACTCACAAGAAATATTGGACATGGAAAAGATAACTTATACACTAAGATTAAAAAATAAATCTGAGGACAAGAAAAAAGATCTGACAAAATGGATCGCAGAGCTGTCAAGAGTACCACGAGAATCAGAGACAAAAAGTGATAAGAGAAACCAAGAAAGAAAGGAAAAGATTTTCAATGAATACGAAGGAACAAAATCTTTCCACAAAAACATTTTACTTGATTTGTCTCTTATATCTAGAAGACTATGGAAAGACTCTTTGATTCAATGGAATATATTGATTAGGAAAGATGTTTGGCAAAAGAAAAAGGCTAAAGTGAGAATTAAGAAATTAGATGATGGGATCTATCAGAGGGAATATTTAAAAATTAAACATTTGTTTGAATATGCTTAAAGAAATAGAAAAATTTTGGATATATATGAATTTTAGTTTAAGAGGGATGAACCCCCCAAGTAATATATTATTTTTTCTTTCTTCTTTTTTACTTTGTGTTTTTTTTTTCTTTTTTGATATGAGAAACATAAAAATGTTTGGGATGGTTAATATAAAGGACATCTAAAGATTAAACATATGTTTAATTATGGTTAAAAAGAACAGAAAATTTTTGGAAATAAATGTATATTAGTTTAAGAGGGATATGTATTTTAAGTAGTATAATATTTTCTTATTCTTGTTCCATTTTTTATCTTTCTTCTCCTTGTTTTTTATTTTTTAAGACATGAGAAACGTAGGTGTTGGTATGGCTTATATGAAGAAAATAGATTTAAATATTTAAATGCAATTAACTTTGAGAAAATCTTAACTAGTCAGAATGTTTTGAACATTGTGGGGACAACAAATTTAAATAAGAATTGTAAACAGGATCTACGATAAGGCAACCAAGATGTCTAGATAGAAAAGAAGCATTATATGAATGTGATTATTATTTGTACAAATGTTGGAAAAATCTTTATACTGAACTGTTACTTATCAAAATAATAAGAATTGTATTATTTAAGGTTGGCAAAGAAGAGAAGAAGAGAAAATCAAGTAAAGCTACTATGTGGATTATGGATTATAGAAACTAATTATTAGTGATTGTTTTGCAAATATAAACCCAGACAACACACTGTTTACCAAATATTAAGGCAACTATGTTAAATTTTTTTTTATAAAAGAGCTTGTACAATCATTTATCTGAAATGCTATAGTATTTCTTGCTCGAGCTGGGGGCTGAACTAGAACAGGGCTTTTCAAGCTTTTCACCGATTGTACCACTTTTAGGATATGGCAATATTCGAGTACCACCTAGCAAGGTGTCAAAAACCTGATGACCAAAAAAAAAAACACCAACCCCCCCCCCCCCGTTCAAGATTGCAATTGCACTGAAATGACTTATGACCATTTTTCACACTTATGACCATTGCAGCATGCCCAGGGTCTTGTGATTTATATTTGGATGCTTGGCAACTGATTCATATTTATGATGGTCACAGTGTCCCAGGGTCATGTGATTCCCCTTTTGCAACCTTTTGACCAGCAAAGTCAATGGCAGGGCTGCTAGTGGCCAAGTGCTGAGACGGGACTTCCTTCCTTCCCTCCCTCCCTCCCTCTTTCTCATGCCTACTTCCTTCTGAAGGAAGAATTTGAAATACCCCACCCCCCTATTTTCTCTCTTCCATATATTCATCAAACAAGGAAAAAGCCTCCAGAGACAGAAAAGACAAACTGCTGAGTGAACTAGCTTAAAAAGGCACATTCCCCTTTAAGAATTAGCTACTGGCTAGAAAGGAAAGTTAAGGAGCGCAGCTGGCACTTAAGGAAGGGAAAAAAATGTAATAAGTATTGGCTGCCAGCTAAGGCAGCCTGTTCTGTACCAGCCTGCTACCGGCCCTGCAGAAAAGGCAGGGACAACCCCTTTTACAAGAAGGCAAGAGGCTGGAACTAAGCCTGCCAAATTTATTAACATAAAAACATAAACAGAGCAAAGAGAGCAAACACGAACCATGAAACAGGAGCTATTCAAACGGTTGCCTTCAGCAAACCAGCCCTCCCACGCATTCCCCTTTTAAACAGTTCAGGGCGTGGCTTCTCTCTGCCTCCTTCCGAGGTGCCCCATTGCCTTCCTCTGTTTACTCCTGATTGACTGCCTCCTGCGTCGGGCGTCCTTGAACAGGGCCAGCTGTGGGTCATCTTCATCCACGCTGTCAGGCTCACACAGCTGGGTCTGCGTCGTAACCAGGTGGGAGGGGCCTGGCTGAGGGCTCTGTGGAGCCTCAATATTATTCTCAGCAAGCTCTCCAACACCCCCCTCCTCCTCCTCTGAATCGTCCGACCCAACTGCCGAACCCACAGGCTGACCCTGAATCACAACACAGCCTCCCCAAATGGCTCCATTCATAAGTAAAGGAATGCTACAGGCAAAATCAATTCCGGAGAAAAATACTTCAAATCCACTTGCAGCAAAACTTACAGCTAACAATAGCAGAGCAATAGAAGCTAACAGGAGACATCAGCCATCAGCCAAACAGAAATTGCTACTGCATTTCTTGCCTGTTTGTTGCTGCCGGCACAGGTGGCTGCCACAGCAGTTGTAGATCAGCTCTCCTGTCTCCGCCCCCCTCCTCCTCCTCCTTTCTCATGGGGGAGGGTGAGCCAGAAGTGAGCCTGGGGCCTTTGCCTCACCCCAGCCACTCTGCAGCTCCAGAGGACTCTCTCACAGTAAGTCCTTGCCTGCGCTGGCTCTTTCCTTCCCCCACTACACTTGCCTAGTCAAGGCTGCATACCACCTGCCACTCGTTAATGTACCACAAGTGGTACACATACCATGGGTTGAAAAAGCCCTGGACTAGAAGACCTCCAAAGTCCCTTACAACTCTGTTGTTCTGTTTTATCCTAAAATATCTTCTAATAGACTTCACACCTAAGCTTGGAATACATCTTTAATCTCTAGGCCAGACATGTCAAACACAAGGCCCGGGGGCCGGATCCAGCCCGTGAAGTGGTTTCATGTGGCCCATAAAGCCATCCTGGAAACAGTGAGGGAACGGCCCCCACTGCCTTGGCCCTGGCCCAGAGACCCTGCTTCTGCCATAGACCCTCAGATCTATCCCACTCCTGCCCAGGCCCCCATAGGCACCCTTGATGCGAATGATGTAGAGCTGGCCACGCCCACCCAGTAGGCCATACACACTCTAGCCACGCCCACCCAGTAGGCCACACCCACCCAGCCCCCTGAGGGCAACCATAATGCTGATGCGGCCCTCAATGAAATTGAGTTTGACACCCCTGCTCTAGGCACTTAATTCAACTTTTCTGTTTTCTGTTTGACTTGGAGGAAAACTCTCAGAGACAAAAAATCTTTATGATATAAAAATGGAATGTCATCCAAAAGAGCTGATTGTCTGCCCATTGCATTGCAGTGTAAATATGTTAGGAAAGTTGATATTTTTGAAGGCTTTTTCTTGCCTTTTCAAATTAACCAATACTTAATGGGTCCATCAGGAAACCTGGATGGTTGTGATTTGTTTGTATAGTAGCCATCTCTAGCCTATGAATCATGGGTTAGAGCAGGGCTGTTACAACTGCTGGCCCACAGGCCAGATGCGTCATGCCGAAACTGTGCCCACCCCATTGCCAGCAATGGAAAAAAAGTCACAATAGGTTGCAACAAGTCATGTGACGTTGCGAGTTTGACACCCCTGGGTTAGAGCCTAATGACTGAGCTGTGAATTAGCTTTCTGAGGTAAGCAGGGATGATCAAAATATTTTTTTCCTATCTGGTTCTCTGCAGATGTTTTAAATCCTGCTACTTCGTACATTGACATGCTGAAGTCCAGCTTATCTAGAGGACACCAGACTGATAAAGGCTGAAATAAAGGTTTTTCACAGGCATGGTGTGGTCTGAAATTGCTTATCTGATTGTTGTCTGGACCCCTGGTGTTCAGATATTCCTATGCATTCTACCAGCATTCATATGCAGTACAGAAAGACATTTCAAATGTTTTCGTTGCAGTAGTTTTTCCAACCATTATAAAATCACAGATAAAACCCAGGCATGAATAATGATGACAACTTTTTTTTTTAGTATCTACACAAAAATATATAGCAAAAGATTCCAAGGACAACAAAATGGAGGTGTCTTCAATTAGTTTACTCTTGAAATTAAGGCGTATAAACTGTTTTGCAGGAACAAATTATTGTTCAAAAACTGCTACATTTGACTGCTTGCTATTTTGAGTATAGAGACCAGGGGACAAAGCTATGACCAGAAAGCATTGGAACCTAAATAAAAGCAGAATACAAACATGCATGCAAAAATACCCACCCATGCGTTTACTGGTATCGAACAGGACAATTTTATCAACATCAGCAGCAATTGCAAATGTTGTTATTATTAACTTCATTTCAAATTTCCACTTAAACTTTCTTGAGGATTAAAATGAAGGCAGAGACAGAACTAAGTATGCCAGAAACATTATATATAAAGTATTTAGCACAACATCCAAGTACTTAATGAACACGCGGCACTCAAAAAGTTAAATTTAACAAAAGGAAATACTAACTATCTGGATATCACATTTTATTTTTCAGATAATTTAATGCTTATTATTAAGTTGAAAGACCTTACTGGAATGATATTTGCACTGTGAAAGCATAATTACTTTGCATCATTCTTTAAAAAAATATTCCTTTGCTTATGGGTTCTGAGGGACATGTTTCATATTGATTACTTGTGCAACAAACATTTTGAATCAACAGGTTGAAGACTCTAGATAGCCCCTGGATGTAAATTTCCTAAACCATACATTATCCTCAATGCTTTTAGTCTGGTCACCTCAAGACTTGCTCTTTCACATCAATATATAATGAATATACATAAGACTTTTAGCATTGCTGGAGCAACAAAATACACAATGACCCATGTGATTTCTGTCATTTCTAATAAATGTAACAAAATTATTATAGCAACTGTTCTGCTGTGCAAAAGATTCACACTCTTACATTCCTTACGTTCTAGAAATGAAATGGCCCAAGGAAACAAAAGTAGAGAATAAATGCTTAAACACACAAAATTCTAGCAATGGATCCACAAGGAAGGCTTATCACAGAAAACTGGCAGAGTCCTGTCAAAATTACTTGAAAAGAAAGAAATACCACGACGGTAGTCAGCAGTTCTTGAAGTAATAAGATACGAAATAAATTGTCAACTGTCATGTCCAAAGTAAAGCAAAGTGGGTAGTGTTAATTACTCAGACATCCCAAATTTAAGAATCCGTATATATCAAAAATAGAACAGAACAGACTAGTTGGAAGGTACCTTGGAGGTCTTCTAGTCCAATTCCCTGCTTGAGTAGGAAATCTTATACCTTTCCAAAAAAATGGCTATTCAATTTCTTCTTTAAAATTTCCAGTGATGGAGCACCCACAACTTCTGGAGGCAGGTTGTTCCACTGGTTAATTGTTCTCACTGTGAGGAAATTTCTCCATAGTTTAGGTTGGATCTCTCTTTGATAAGCTTCCATCTGTTACTTCTGGTCTTGCCCTCAGCTGCTCTGGAGAGAAGGTTGACCTCCCATCTCTGTGACAGTCCCTCAAATATTGGAAGATTGCTATCACATCACCCTAGTCCTTCTTTTCATTATACTACTACACATACAAGGTTCTGCAAGCATTCATCATACGCTTTAGCTTCCAGTCCCCAAATCACCTTTGCTGCTCTTCTCTGCACACTTTCTAGAGTTTCAACATGTTTTTTGTATCGTGGTGACCAGAACTGGATGTAGTATTCCAAGTATGGTCTTACTAGTGCAGTATAAAGTGGTACTAACACTTCACATGATCTTGATTCTGTCCCTCTGTTGATGTAGCCTAGGATTGCATTGGCTTTTTTGGCAGCTGCAGCACATTGCTGGCTCGTATTTAAGTGATTGTCCACTAGGATACCTAGGTCCCTCTCACAATTACTGCTGTTGAGCCAGGTGCTACCTAATCTATACCTGTGCATTTGTTTTTTCTTGCCTAAGTATAAAACCTTACTTTTCTCACCACTGAATTGCATTTTTTTGGATAGGGCCTAACAAGGCGGTGAGAGATAGCAGGGAGAACTGCTCAATTCATTCTTTGCATCTGTCTTTACACAAAAGAAGAGAATAGTTCAGCCTATCAAAAACAGTGCACTGATTGTTTCTTTGACTTTTTTTTCTTGCTTTTTATATGTTGAAAGTAGAACTTAGGAATTTGGGGTGCACAATTCTTAGTTCTGGCTATGAAATATTGCAGTACACTTTAATAGTACACTCTAATAAAATTATATCTTTCTCAACAAATGGAGCCAACAACTCTTTCTATTTAGAGGTTTAGGTTGTGGCCAGTGTGCTTCCTGCCGACCTTAGTTAACTGATTGGCAAAAAGTTCATCTATTTGTTCTGTTTGGATAGGGTGGTCTGTAATATACACCTATGGTAATCTGGGTGAAAATTTTCATCAAGAATGGAACAAACCTACATTTTTTTTAACATGCCCCCTCTTTAAACAGCATCATCAGTAATGGGAAAGCTCTTCTTTTTTCCCCTCTTTGTGAATTAAAATGTCCCCTGGCATTGATTACTTTATCAGGTCTACCATGGGTAGATCATACTTTTCATAGAGGTAGCTAGTATTAAAAGTAGATGTGTTATGAACTCCCAATGCCCTTTATACAATATGATGGAATTTAAACAGTCTACATGCTTCATGAACATAATGGCCTTTACTGCCAGAATAATTTTATAGCTACTATCAGCCAGCAATATGGGGAGCATAAACCAATTCCACATAAATGTGCACATATTAGGAATTTGCTAGATGAACTATTTTAGCACAAAAGCTCTTCCATTTCCAGTAAATAGATTTAGCAAAGAATGGTTTTCTAATAGGCCTTAGATTCCTTAGTCTGAATAATTGGAAAGTTATAATGCTTGAGAAAAACTGAAATGTTCAAATGTTCACAAATGTGTACTTTATATTTTTTGGATATACTGGAAAAAAAAACCCTAAGAAACTTGACACCTCTTTTGATTATATGAATACCCCATTTGTCCTTGAAAGTCACTTTTATCCCAATGGTACAGACATTTAAGTTCATTAAACAATTTTTATACAATTCTGTGTGTCTAAAATTATGCTCCATTTTCCCCCTTAAAATATTTCTAATACATTTATTCTTAAACTATAAAAGGTGATTAACAACAATAGTTGTTTTATGTAGAATGAACATTAAAAAAAAACAATTCTGTTAATTTCTGCTCATAATGGGGATACATCCAGACTGGAAGACGTGATCTACAAAAGCTACTAATATTTTTAAATGTTACATTTTTTCCTACACATCTACCGTTTAGTCAATTCTAACATGTGGCAAAGTTGGTGGGGATGGGGGTTGGAAAAGAGAACCACACTGCTCCTTGCATGCTTATCTGAACTGGATTCTCATTTTCATTAAGCTGTTTTTTTAAAAAAAAAGTAGAGCACATTCAACGACCATGGGACAGAATTGTGTAATTAGCCATATCCTTGATACCAGGATGCTTCTCGGCTATGACCTCATGATCCTTGCAGTTGCCAGAATGGCTGAAAAACCCGATGCACCAAAATTTAGTTTAACCTGAGATCCTGATTATGTAGACATTTAATTATAGTGAAACCCATATAAATATATTGCTGTAGACATGAAAAGGATATTTTATTACCGTCTTGTAATAATATATAAATACTGAAGGCACAGTCAGAGAGATATACTAATATTGATTCGAATGCATGAAATTATTCCAGGTTGCTTACTTAACACAAATAGTATTAAAATATTTCCCTTATCACATTAAGTGATATTTTAACAAAAAGAAATGGCCAGTAGTTTGTCGGTTTCAAATTATTAAAATATTTCTAATAAATGTTATAAATTCAACATTTCAGTGAGTTTACAAAAACAGAGTTTTTGCTATAAAGCATCTAGATGGATCAATGCTATATTTACTCCCTTCAGCTCTTGAATGAAAATAACAAATAAATAAGCGTACATAGTTCGGGCCATATGAGCCTCCCTTCCAAATGGAGCCTAAAAAGTGTTCCCCAGAGTTTCAAAAACTCAAGAACGTTTGGTTTTCCCTTTATCCAGCAAAATGTACTGTGCAAACAGGGCTGATTTGTAAAATCATGCTTATATGTTGCTTTAAATTAGTTTGATCTATACCTGTCAGAGGAACTCATTCTATTCTAAGCCTTATAGCTTCAGTAGAAGAAAAGAAAATCCAACTATGAGTGATAAAGCAGCAGCTCTTTATTTTGTAGTTTATTTATTTGATATTTGTTATTCTATGTAATTAAAATAATTTATTTATAACCTGAAATTTGTAGAAGAAATTTGTAGAATGACCATTTAGTGTCATTTCAATCGTATTTATTGTTCCAAAAATACATGCTAACATCATTGGCTTGAAGTAATAAGAAGAAGAGTAAATAGTAAGAAATTATGGAGATTGTTCACATTTTGTATAACGTTTACAAGTATTAGTGAATACATAGTCAGTACAACTAAAGAAAAAGAATAAAACAATGCTATTAGTCAATATTTCTTAAGGTATGCTCAGTAGTTTTGTTCAAATAATTTAAAACTACTTACTGGATTGAGAACTACTGTGAAAAATAATTCCCCGCCCTGTATACTTTTGTTTAGTTCTTTTGGACCACCAGGATACTCCTTGTAGAAAATTGTATGAGTAAAAAGGCCACAGGTTTGTCGAGGAAGAACCTGCAGAAGATTATATACAATAATAAAGAAAAGGAAAAAGAATGCATTGGCTAGCTAATGACTCTAGGGCGCAATGCTCATCTCTGTTTCTTGGCCAAGGGAGCTCTGTTTTTTGGCCAAGATATTGTCTGTGGTTATGTGACCAGCATGGCTGTGCTGCCACCACGTGGCTGGGTGGAGAAATCACAATGTGGGCAGTCAGACCCTCCTACTATATGATGTATTTTCTTTCCCCTCCCCTTTCTGGGATGGACTTCCTCTTCCCTCTTCCCTAGTGAGCCATGCTTCATGAGCAGAAAACATGGCGTCCCAATATGCAGACCCTGGGAGCATTATCATCTTCTAACTATTCTGGAACGATGATACTGTTGTACTTTAATTAATCTCTTGTAAGACTTCTATGGTCTGTGTAAGCAGATATAATTAACTTTAACAGGTGCACAGAACGCTGTTACCTTCCCACTGAAGTGATACCTATTAATCTATTTGCATTTGTATGCTTTCAAACTGCTAGTTGGGCAGAAGCTGGGGCAAGTAATGGGAGCTGACCCTTATAATTCTCCTCTGTAAGTCTGAACTATATTTTATAGATTTGACTATTAATTTAATGTTATTTCAAAATATGAAACCACACAAAATAAACAACACATTTGTCAGGAAGAAAGACCACCTACGTATCATTAAAAGAGTGAGAAATTTTTTAAAAGGCACCATTCAAAAATGCTGTATGTGATAGATCTGCATATAGGTTAATATATGCATGCAGCTGCCAATTTAAAAATAGTTGTTACACTTTTAAATACAAATAAAATAAATCCCACAGTATTATATTTAGATTATATGTTTGCCTGCACTCTCCAATTATTAACCCTTGATGGTTAACTTCAAAACCCCTGTTGCTTTATCTTTTTTTCTGTCCCTTTTTCTTGATATTGGAGTTGGAAGAAATAGCCTTTCAAATAAATGATCACTTCCAAAAGTGATCATTTGTCAGTAAAACAAAACGTATCAGTAAAACAACACTTAAAATATATGATTCTTCCAACCAGCATATTATTGTCAGTCAGTTTTATTAAAGAATGGTTCACTATCTATGAGTTCACTAGACCAGACATGTCAAACACAAGGCCCGGGGGCCGGATCTGGTCCGCGAAGTGGTTTCATGCGGCCCACGAAGCCATCCTGGAAACAGTGAGGGAATGGCCCCCACTGCTGTGGCCCTGGCCTAGAGACCCTCCTTCTGCCAGAGACCCTCAGATCTGTCCCACTCCTGCCCAGGGCCCCATAGGCACCCTTGATGTGAACTATGTAGAGCTGGCCATGCCCACCCAGTAGGCCATATGCACTTTAGCCATGCCCACCCAGTAGGCCACGCCCACCCAGGCCACACCCACCCAGCCCCCTGAGGGCAACCGCAATGCTGATGTGGCCCTCAGTGAAATTGAGTTTGACACCCCTGCACTAGACTATTCCATAACAGCATGTTATGTATAGTGGAAATAGAATATTTTTATAGAGGACCTACATGAAGAGGTATGATAAGATTTTCTGTACACCCAGTAATTTGTTTTTTAAAAATAATTATTTAGAATTGTTTGGAATTGTTTTTGTTATTCCTAAAAAGTAAAAAGTGTAGAGAAATAAGCCATGCTAATGGAAAATCATCATGGATCCCACCAAAGGAAATACTAACTCAACTTCCAAGAGATCTTTGACAGTGTCAACTGGCATATGGACATTTCAAATTTATGTGCCTGGATTTTTAAAAGCCTTTGACTAAGTTCCTCATAAAGGTTCTTAGAAATACTTATAAATGTTCCTCAAAATGTTCTTGTTGCCAGAAGGTTGATATTTGATAAGTAGGAAGAGGTTGTTTATTGTTGTTTATGGCACTTTATCATATCATATCATATCATATCATATCATATCATATCATTTATATATATATATATATATATATATATATATATATATATATATATATATATATATATATATATATATATATATATATAGAGAGAGAGAGAGAGAGAGAGAGAGAGTTGGGGACCAACTCTCAAATTAATTAGGAATAAAAATGAAGTTTTTAAAAAACAAATTATACTGAGTTTATTATTACATTTTATGTATCATTACTATATTTTATATTATTTTTAATTTGTTGTTAGATACTGTAGTGTTTCTAGCAACAAAAGGTGGTATATAAATGTAATAGCAAAAAAAGGGGAAGATTATATAAAAAATGGATAAATACGGTAATTGGGTAAAAAAAACATCATCAAAGACTAAGTATAAGTCATCATTTTTGTGAATAGAAGAAAATATTGATCCCCAGGCTTCTGAACTAGTGGTTTTTAAATTCATTTAGCATTAAGGATGGAGCAGGCCAGATTTGTAGATAATGGTCAGGATGGTAAATACCAAACATACGCCAGAAGGATCTCTTTAAAAAGATGACTGGGAAAACAAATGAAATTCATCTAAGCGTAAATGATACAAACAGTGGGACAAAACTCCAAATACTTATTGATGAAAGCTATAAATAACCAGAAAAAAAGACCTTAAGGCCATAGTGGATGGCTCTACAAAGATGCTGACACTGTGTGTGGCTGTTGTGAAAAACAGAAAATCCATGATTCCATGGTAAGGATAATTAGGAAGGGGAATGAAAATACAATTGCCAACACTGTAACACATCTCTGGGAATTCTGTGTGACATCCTTATCTGGAATAATCTTAATAATAATAATAATAATAATAATAATAATAATAATAATAATAATAATAATAATAATAATAATAATAATAATTAATGATAATTATAATTATTATTATTGAAAAAGAATGTAACAAAACTGAAAATGGTACAGGATCCAGCAGCCAAAATAATGAAGGCGCTTGAATAATTTTGTTAAGAAAAACAACATGGAAACAATACTCTTCAGACAAGAAAATGGAAGCTGAAGGTGGGGAAACATGATTAAGTTGTATAAAATCACATACAACATATAGAAAATGGACAAAGCCTCATAGAAAGATAAGGGCAATTTATCTGAGATAGTTTGATAGGCATCTATGAAATTAATCAGGAAATTACCTAGTAACACATGTAAATCATATTTAAAGAAGATAATAAAATGTCCTTTGGAATTGAAATATTCTTGGACCATAACCATATTAAAGTACATTTATTAGAAAAAATAGCACTCTCAGCAACTTTAGTACTATTACCATAAAATAGGATAGGCCCATCCAACCTCTTTCAGACAGAAGAGATTTTTCATTGAAACTATGAATGTTTATGTATAAATATAACATTAACATTATATGTACCTATTACTTTAACTTTCTCTGCTTGACAATACTTTGCATACTTTTAACAATTTAACTCAATATCCTAAGCACTGATATGCAATAAAACTAAAATATATACAAATATATACTCAGATTTGCACTCCAAGGCTACCAAATATATTTCTAATAGCAATGAGATACTTACAAAAGTCTCTGAATTTGAGATCAAAGTACCATCTCCTCAATAAACAGGCAGTTTTAAGACAGAGGTTCCCCATCCATAATCCTTAAAGTTAACGTCAGCCTCTTCAAAATGGTTAGGTAAAAGAGATGGCTGAGCATCCAGCTCTAGCTGCTTTTCAGCAATGCTAGCCGCATTTTGACAAGTTTAAAAATTTCAAACCATCTTTGAAGCCCTTTTAAACATAAAGGACCCTGAAATAAATTACGATCTGGTGCTAGGGCATAATAAACTAAAGATAGCTCTTCAGATAATGTGAACATTTGGTACAGTAATACTTATAACCAGGGCTTTTTTTTCTCAAAGAACGCTCAGAACGGAGTTCCGGCACCTTTTTGGGATGGAACCTTGTAGGGTAGGCAAGGCGGGTTGTATAACATGTGTGAGTTCCGGCACCTTTTTCTTTTACAAAAAAACCACACTGCTTATAACATATAATACATGTTGAGATATAATCAGAAAAGCCAGGATAAAAAACGAACGAACAAACAAAAAAACATAGCTCACCATGATGCTTTTGTGAATGAAACCTCTTCTGTACCGTGCAGGTTTTAGATGTGGATATTCTTCTGTACTGGTGGTTTTGATATTCCAAACTTTTTTCCAGGCATCATAAAGCTGGACATGAACAGGATAGACGCCGGAATGGTGTGGAGCCACAGCATATCCCATATCAGTTGGGATGCCATGTTCCTGAAACAGCAAAATAAAATCCTATGAAGGATAGGAACCAATGCACACACATGAGCACGTCCTCCTACAAAAGTACGAACTTATCCAAACAATGCAATTTATTCAGGTCAATCTCAAGACCTACATGCAAAGCTTATTTAGCATCGTACACTTCCTGCTTATCCAGGATATGGTGCAATATTTCTGTTTTTCTTTTCTCTATCGCCCTGAGCTTAATTTAGCTCTAGTTCATCAAGCATGGAAACTAGATTTCTCTTTTGATGTGATAATGTAAAATTGCATAACATTTGTAAGTGTTTCCCTATAAAAACATTTATCTGCTAATATGCAAATGAACCCCTCCTACGACCATCTTGTTAATTTAAATAAGTAGTTTATTTTTAAATCTTGGTTGAACACCCAGTTACTCCAATAATGGCAAATCAGTTCCCACTGTAAGGCATATGCTTTGAACCTTAAAATGGAGACTCCTGTGAAATTTTGAATACTCTTTTTGCCTGCTTAAATTTAAATGTCTAATAAATGCCAAGACAATATGCTGATTGACACTGAGTTTCTTCTTAATGCTTTTTTTGATGAACAGAAATACAGGTTTTCTCAGGGAACACTGCACAATAATCAATACAGATTTGTTTCTACATAACTCCAATTTTTGTGTTAATTACAGCAAGAGTAATATAATGTAATATTAGGATTGTTTTAAAAATTATGTTTTAAATCTCTCTCTCTGGTTCCAGTGGTTTGTGTGTACCCAATACGTTGTGTGGGAACATTAGCTTTAGATAGGCTTTAGGGCACTAGGTATTTTTACGGATTTCAGAAAATTGAAGGGGTTTTGATCTGATGCAAGAAAATCTTGTTTGGAAGTCATTTATAATGAACACAGTGAAACTGTATTTCTACACAACTCTCATTACTGTTAGTGCTAATGGCACTTCTTTTCACTGGATCTCCATCTGACCTGTTTGTATAATTATTTAAAATTGGGATATGTATTGCTGTGGAAATAATTTGAAATGTGTAAGAGCACTAATACAGCACTTGGCTGCAACTTTTTAGATTTTTAAAAAATGTAGGATACACACTGTATATTTATAAAATTGATATTTCAATTTTTGGGTATAATTAAATATATAATCAATCAATCAATCAACCATCAATATTACTTTTGAAAAAACAGAATTTTCTCAGTCATTGTAAAGTGAATATATTGAATAACAATGCATGAAGCTATCTATATGCTTTATATAGTGACAATGACTATCATTTATAGTTACAGTAATTAAGATAAGTATTTTCAGTGTTTTGTATGGAGAACGATCTTTGGGTAAGTGGCAGCACCTAACTGCCTTGCATAAATCGGGAAAAACTATCCAGGGTCAGACATGTCCGGTATTTGAATGGCAGACCGCCAAAAAAAATAACACGTGTACAGGATGGATTGGGAAATGAAAAAAAGCAAACAGACTATTGATTTGTTTAATAAGTATGTGAAGACCACATCTGTGTCTGACGATTCAAGCAGTGCCATTATTGTTCCCCTAGCCCACAGGTCTGCAACCCGTGGCTCCAGAGCCGCATGCAGCTCTTTCAGCCGTCCCCTGCGGCTCCCAGTCCTCTGCCATGTGCAATCCAAAAAAAAAAAAGGTGGGACTAAAAAAGTTCAACCAATCAACCAATCAATTCAAATATGCAGGGTAGGTGCATATCTTGCCTTGGCTCCACTCTTGTCAAACCCTGTTCTGCACATACGCGCATGCGCACACAGTTTTTGCGGCTCCCATTTTTTCCTTTTGTGAGGGAACCAGTTCCGAGTGGCTCTTTCACTGTTTCAGGTTGCTGACCCCTGCCCTAGCCCATGGGTAGGCAACCTCGGTTCTTTTATGACTTGAAGTCCATGAGTCATAAAAGAGCCAAGGTTGCCTACCCCTGCCCTAGCCTGTCTGGGAAATACTAACTGAAAGAGTACAAAGATGAAAATGAATACAATTTTGGAAATTCTGTGCCGTAAGAGCCATGGTGACACAGTGGTATGCAAAACTGCAGGCTACTTCTGCTGTTTGGCAGTTCAATCCTCACAACTACAGATGTCAGAGCAATCGGTCTAGCAACCGTCCTGTAGTCACACAGCTCTGTGATGGAGGGTTTCTTGAGAAAGGGGATGACAGTAGAACATTTGAAGCAAGAAGGAACATAACGTATTTCCAGTGATTTATTAAAGATGCAGTAAAGATGGGGGCCAGTTGATCAGCACAGGCTTTCAAGAAGGAAAGGCCTGGGCCTGGAATTTTTCCTATCTTTTGTCTATAAAAGAGACCTCGCATGTCTTTTTCTAAGATCATCAGAGGTGGGGGGGGGGGGAAGAGGAATGGAGATAAGTGTAGGAGATTTGGCTATTGTTGGTATATTTAATATGGGGACGGTAGTGATAGTTGATAGTGATCTCCTCTCAAACCCAGAGTAGAGTACAGTAGAGCACGTACAGGTCATCTGCCAGTTGCCAATTCTCTTCCACAAGCGGGGGAGGTCTGCTGTATCCAATCATATTCTTCAGGCTTTTCCACACATTTGCTGCTTCATTTGCTGAGAACTGATTTCATTTAAATGTACGCTTTGTCCTGTTTCAGAACAAGCATATACCACAGGCTTCAACAGTTACTTCATAAAAACACAGATTATAGGCAATGGCTGTCAGTGTGAGTACATGTGGTGTCATGTGCATATTTGAGTAAAGTACACACAAACAAGTTTGCCTGAAAACGAGTCTAACTCTAAAACATCAAACAATAGCTTATCAGCCCGTGATCCAAAATCCAAGGGATTCATAGGAAGTTCAACAGCTGATCCGAGATCAGAGTAGCAGAATTTCAGGATCCAAGAGTTCTGAGGCATGACTTTGTAGCTCCTAGGCTAGAGTGATTGTCCCCAAGAAAAATGTACCATAGGGTACATCTTAGCTTTATGTAAAGCAACCCCTTGGTGGGAATGAATTATGAACAATGCTGAATGCTACTTATTTTTGTTAAAGGGTGTGATGTGCACTGGGCTGCTCCTCAGAACTGAGATCCTTGTCATCTGCTTCCTATCCAGTTGCTCCAAATGACTGTCAGCAGGGTCAGCTTCAGGTACTTGATTAAGAGTATTTGCTGATTCTTCAGAGTGTCGTCCATACTGTGAATCTCTTTAGCATCAGACTCCTCAGAGTCCAAGTTGCGTGTGACAAAATTTAACCAACTGTTTTATCCAACTATATGTATGGAACATATATAAGGAATTATTTTTGTGATCTCAAGAGGTGTGATTTCGAATATGCATGTGTATGTATTTTTGTACAAAGGCAAATGCCTTGTTCTTGGCTGAGGAACTGAATGATTTGTTGCGAATGTTAGACAGATTGCCTGATGCAGTAAGACATATGGACTTGCAAATTAATGTATTAAGAACTCAGGAAGTTGTTTTTGACAGGGAAAAAGTGGTCATAATTACAAGGTATTTAAACATAATGAAAAATTATACCAACTCTAATCTATATCATTATATGAATCCATCTATCTTGGGAGTATGTTTACTAAACATAAGGATAATGGATGGAGAAATCAGTGTGGGTAATGTGGTCGGATGTGAGGAAAGTTTCTCAAATAAATTTAAATGATTGTGTGCATCACTTTGTTATCATCTATTAAGTGGGTGATGAATTGAATGTAGATTAAATATAAACAAAGTGATCAATATGAAAGAAGCGTTCTGTGGTAATTTGGATAATACAGAATGAGAGAATGGATACTGAATCACAGTACAAATACATGAAAGAAGACTGAATGGATCCAGAGGAAAAAGGGAAGACTAAGAAAGTTGTAAACTGGTGAGAAGTTGTAGGAGTAAGAAGTTCCTCAAAAAGGGAGAAGTGAGAAGTTTAAAGGCAATTTATGAAATGGTATAAAGATGTGGTGGAAACAAGAAAGATATGAAGTGATTTAATGAATGATGCTGGGGTATTCTAGGATGAGTTAAATCTTTTTCTTTTCTCTTATTTTATGCATTTAATTTATTTTGCTCACTGCTTTTCATTCTGTTTCAGTACGATGCACAGTTCTGCTTACTTCAAAAGGGAACAACAGTGTGATGGGCATGCATTTGTATGGAGGATTCTTTTAATAAACTGCAGCCTGAATGTTAGGTACACAGGTACTCTGCAACATAAATGACTCTGCTCTGTAATTCTATTGTTTCATCTAGTGGCAGCATAACTAAGCTGTAATTGATAAATTAAAGTTGTATTTCAAGACAATCCCAATGTTTAAGGTGAGATGCTTAATTTAATTTAATTTAGCTGTACTCTGTATCAGCTATATATCATTTCTACTAAATCTGTGATGTATGAATTTAACTCACTAAGGCAAATTTTTTGTTGAGAATCATTTGCTCCACTAGCGACGACTCATTATGGAACAGATGAGGTTGCATGTGACTCCACATATGAGGAAACCACCAGAATTCATCAACAGACCCCAACAATAAATCATCTCCTTCATCTTCTTCTACAGTACCTGTAGAAATAAATAATTTATTACATAATATTCCCATTTTTTGAAAGAGCTTTGTCACAGTTATCGGAAGCATGGTGAACATTTAAATTGCAACAAATTACAGCAGGAAGATCAATCTCAAATTCATAGCAACAATTCATAAGCAACCAACTATCTGAGACAGAATGCAACATATTTGATGATGTTACTTACTCAAGGCATAATTTAGAGTAACAGTGAGACCCCCTACAAATCCATTAGGTTTGTACCCTGTAGCAGAATAGGTTCAAGAAACTGGCAAAAACTTAAGTGATTAGATTGCATTTTCCAGTCTGATCTTGTTAGGACAAGCATGATTTGAAAATAAGCCAAAATAATAACAGTCATAACAGAATGCCTGTATATTTTGAGCTAGAACATAACCAATTCCATTGACCTACATTAGAGTCCATCTGTGTGCTTAATGAATAAGACATGAAATATATCAAATAACATCTAGTGAAAGTTCTTTTACATTTATGTTGATTGTCACATTATATTACCATAACTGCATTTTTATTTAAGAACAGGTATTCTGACTGTATTCTGGTCTATGATTGTAACAGACATTCATTTCTATGTCTGGATTCCTATTACAGTGATAGGTCTATAATTGTAATGGAGATTCCTATGAATGGATTCCTATTACAGTGATAGGCAAATTCCCCAGAATGACCACTCAGAAGTAGTAAAGATTAGGGCAGAAGTATAAGCCACTGAATGATAAATATACACTTTAGAAAGAAGGTTGATTTAGTTATAGACCATAGTTGATTTAAATATATTTGCATATTAAAGCAGTATATGTGCTTATTTAATAACTGAAAGCCATAATTTGCAAGCATCTCTACTGTGTGTCACAACTGAAGGTGTCTATATTATAATTTAACATATTGTAGGCTGTACCCTGGATTTCATAGATGTTTGTTAGGTTGTTTTATAAATGTATTTTAGCTTTGTTTTAAATTTTATTTTGCTTATCATCTAAGATAGTCTGTATATATTCACAGAACACTCTGCTTATACTGGTCTATGATTGCAATAAGCTGAATTGAACCGTGAAGAGTAATTATAATAACAACTGAAAGTGTACATTTTGCTGAAGTAAATTGTTCTGTTAAATTACATGTCCAGCTCCTGAATCAACATGATATAATTTATGATTACACTTAAAATATCACATTCTTACTATAAATCTATTTTGCTTCTCTTGAGGTCTACAGCTTGCTAAAATTCATATTCAACAGCACTTGCTATATATGTTAAGAATATATTGATTATATTTAATTCCACAAAGTTTTTATATAAATAAAAGTTTACTATTATCAGAATATAACGGGCAAAGTTTTATATTTTTAATACCAAAGCCTGACTTTAGCCTTGCTAAGTACTAACATAAAAAGATCTGTAATATACACTTCAATGACTACATAAACCCATAAAATTTTTCATATGAATACCGGTACTTTCCTTCAATTAAGTTATTTTTAAACTAGCATCCCTTTTTCCAAACTTATATGATGCTTCTTGTCAAAAAGAGATCTTGAAGCAGATATGAAAAGCAGCTTCTGAAAAGGCCTTTTAGCTCTGCTTGCCAGAGGTGAATGGGCCAAGTTTATCTCAAGGTATAGTTGTTAATTTACAAATTGACATGACACCACAGCGTAAATCACAACCTGCCTCAGCTATAAATAATTGCTTTATTCTTAAACCTTAATGGGCGAGTCTGTCCCATTCATTAAATACTTATTGTGTAAATGGGACTGAAAGCTTGTGCAGAACATTGAAATCACATACATCAATTTCCTACAGCTTTCAATAAATATCATTTTACATATCTTAAATACTATCTATTCCCAGTCTCTTCATTGGCTGTTCTGAAAGGAAATGGCAGTTCAGGTGGCCAAACTGATACAGCAGCCTGCTTGGGATCATTACATTTTAGTAGTTCATTAAAACCGATGACTCTATGACAGAACAATATGGCAACTTCAGGGATGAGGCAACTTAAAAGAGATACATTCAGATAATTATGTAGATGTATAATTCCAGAGGTCCCTAAGAGGCTGAATAGTGTCTGTATTCTATGTATGAGGTAAATTAATTAAGTCCTTGATGAGCTTCTCATCATAAGCACTGTAAATTGTTGTTGTGATGACAGCACAATCACAATGACTTTTTTGCATAGTATAATCTTGATACAGTGCATTCAGAAAGCAGGCCCCCTTCACTTTTGTCAGTTTTGTTATGCTGCAGCCTGATTCTACAATTGTTGAAATTCATTTTTTTCTCACTAATCTACACTCTGTACCCCATAATGACAAAGTGAAAATAGAAATTTGGAAATGTCTATAATTTTTTTAAAAAGAAAAAACTGAAACAGCACATTGGCATAAGTATTCATACCCTTTGCAACAACACTTGAAAGTTATCTCAGATGTCTCCCGTTTCTCTTGATTGTTGCTGACATGTTTCTACAGCTTGATTAGAGTCGACCTGTGGTAAATTAAACTGATTGGACATGATTTGGAAAGGCACACACCTCTCTCTAGAAGGCCTCACAGCTAACAATGCATACTGTAGCACAGGCATGTCAAACTCGCGACGTCACGTGACGTTGCGCAATGTATCGGGATGGTTTTGCCATTGCTGGCAATGCGGTGGGCACGGCTTCCGGATGACACGTCCGGCCCGCAGCGGGCAGTTTGACACCCCTGCTGTAGCAGATCAAACATCATGAGGTCAAAGGAACTGCCTGCAGAGGTCAGACACAAGATTATTGCAAGGCACAAATCTGGGGAAGGCTACAATAAAATTCCTGCTGCACTGAAGGTTCCCCTAAGACAGGGGTGTCAAACTGCTGGCCCGCGGACCAGATGCATCACGACGAAACTGCACCCACCGCATTGCCGGCAATGGGGAAAAAGTCGCGATACGACATGTCACGTCATGTGATGTTGCGAGTTTGACACTCCTGCCCTAAGAGCACAGTGGCCTCCATAATTCTCAAATGGAAGAAGTTTGGCACAACCAGGACTCTTCCAAGAGCTGATCACCTGGTCAAACTGAGTAATCGGGAGAGAAGAGCCTTAGTAAGAAAGGTGACCAAGATCAATCACTCTGGCTGAGCTCCAGAGATTCTGTGTCCAGATGGTATAGAGTTCCAGAAGGACAAACATCACTGCAGCCCTCCATATGGCAGAGTGGCTAAACAGAAGCCTCTCCTCAGTGCAAAATACATGAAAACCCACTTGGAGTTTGCAAAAAAGCATCTAAAAAAACTCTCAGACTGCGAGGAACAAGATTCTCCGGGCTGATGAAACAAAGATTGAACTGTTTGGCCTCAATTTTAAATGCTATGTCTGGAGGAAACCAGGCACCGCTCATCACCTGCCCAATATCATCCCAACAGTGAAATATGGTAGTGGCAGCATCATGCTGTGGGGGTATTTTTCACCAGCAGGGGCGGGGAGACTGATCAGGGTTGAGGGAAAGCTCAGTGGAGCAAAGTACAAGGATATCCTCAATGAAAACCTGTTCCGCAGCACTCAGGACCTCAGACTGGGCTGAAGGTTCACTTTCCAACATGTCAACTATCCTCAGCACAGAACTGAGACAACACAGGACTGGCTTAGGGACAACTCTATGATGTCCCAGAGTGGCCCAGGCAGAGCTCTGACTTGAACCCCACTGAACATCTCTGGAGGGACCTGAAAATGGCTGTCCACCGACGGTCGCCATCCAACCTGAGTGAGCTTGAGAGGATTTGCAAAGAAGAAAGGCAGAAAATGCCCCAATCCAGGTGTGCAAGCTTGTTGTGTCATAACCAAAATGACTTGAGGCTGTAATTGCTGCCAAAGGTGCTTCAACAAAGTATTGAGTGAGTATGTGATATTTCAGGGGTTTTTTGGTTTAATAAATTTATAGACATTTCTAAACTTCCACTTTCACTTTGTCATTGTGGGGTGCTGAATATATATTAATGAGAAAAAATGAATTTCAACAAGTGTAGGATCAGGCTGCAGCATAACAAAAATGGCAAAAGTGAAGGGGGTCTGAATACTTTTGGATGCACGGTAGGTGAATGTGGAACTAACATAGACAGCTGTAGATGTTCAAGACAAACTTGGTAGAATACCAAAGGTTGAAAAACTGCTTTTACATGCCAGCGGGACTGCACGGGAAGAATTATATATTAGTAATACCACTTTTCAGGTACTGGACTCATTGGAAAAGACCCTGATGTTGAGAAAAATTGAAGGCAAAAGTAAAAGGGGACGGCAGAAGATGAGATGGTTAGATTGTGTCGTCATTGCAATGAACATGAATTTGGGCAAATTCTGGGAGATAACGGAGGACAGGGAAGCCTGTCATGCTAAGATTTATAATTTAGCAATTGAACAACAACAATACCACTTTTATTATTTATAATAGTGGCTGTCAGTGATGTTATTCATATGTTCTATTTTAATTCAAGAATAAAATACATTACTCTCTCGTTTCACCAATTCTTTGTCCATCCTTTGTCCATTGTATTTTTACTGAACAAAGTTTAAGGAAACACATCAGGGAACAGAATTTCTACATGATGTACTAAGTGTACATATTGGGTCAATTTTTCAATATAAGAAAGCTTTTCCCAGAGTCGTATCCTGCAGATATGTTAAGTTAATTCCTCATGGCTGATATGTATTGATAAGCCTACAAGTTGCACGGCATCAGATTATTACATTCTGAATTAGAAACCTCAGTTGTTAAGTCTCTTTTTTGCCCTTAGATCAAATGTTTAAGAGAAACATTTCCTATGTATTTCCCTACTATTTGCTACTAGTGTAGTAGTGTACATTAACTACATTATTGTTATCCACACAAGCTACTTAAACATGGTCCATGAGATAGCATCATTGCTATACTGTCAGAACGTTAAAATTATGATATTGCTATAGATAATACAACAGTCCTACAGCTAAATACAACATTGTACATAAGGAAGAGTTTGTTAAAAAAAAATTAGCTTTATTCTGCTGAAGGAATTTTTCTTTTTTTTAAATGCTCCCAAAGGTCTTTCATTTCATTTCATAGCATAAAGTGAAGCCACCTAAAACAAATTTCAATTATCCGAAGTGCACAAATGGAGAATAATTTTTACCTGTGTGGTAAAATTTCCCTGAAAATCCCAAATTGAAAGTAAAATTTGTAATTTGAGCTCTTAGAAGGTTCTGAGTATCAAGCAGAGCCTGAAATAAAATAGAAATTAAAATACATTAGATACATACTAAGTGCAGGTTACACTTTTCAGGGCTGTAAAACAGAAGCAAACTGCTTACCTTCAAAGCACCTTCCACAAAATTTCTTAACCTCTGATTAAACACCAGCAATTCAGAAATTTTATTTTTATTCAGTTTGATTTTTCCTTGTAGACTACCATTATCAACAGACATTAAAATGAAGCTGGATCTCTGATGATATTTCTTTCTGAGGTATCCTCTGAAGAGTGTTAGTCATAATTAAGCAGCAATGGGGAAAGATTGGAGACTTGTAGACAATATACCAGGTTTATTCAAACTTGGCCCTTTTATGACTTGTAGACTTCAACTCCCAGAATTCCTCAGCCAGCGTGTCTGGCTCAGGAATTCTGGGAGTTGAAGTCTACAAGTCATAAAAGGGCCAAGTTTGAAGACCCCTGCAATATACCAAGTTTAAAAAGAAGAATCTTCATCTTTCACAGACCATTCATAAATTGTATCTGCGAAACCCTATAATTTTTTAAAGTGATCCAATACTTTCAGATATTATAAAATTAAATGTTGGGATTACAGGTAGTCCTCGACTTCACTTAGTGACTGTTCAAAATTACCACAGCACTGAAAAAAGTGACTTATGACCATTTTTCGCACTTATGACCATTGCAGCATCCCCATGGTCAACTGATTTACATATGGATGCTTGACAACTGATTCACACTTAACGACAGTTGCCGCATCCTGGGGTCACATGATCACCTTTTGCAACCTTCTGACAAGCGAAGTCAATGGGGAAGCTAGAGTGATTTAACAGCCATGTTACTAATTGAATAACTGCAGTGATTCACTTAACAATTGTGGCAAGAAAAGTCATAAAATGGAGCAAAACTCACTTAACAAATTTTTCACTTAGCAACATAAACCTTGGGCTCAGTTGTGGTCGTACGTTGAGGACTACCTGTAAGCTGGATTTTATCTTTCCTATCCAACTACAGATAAAGGTTTGTGTGTTAAAAACAAAGTCGAGGGGAAAGCAGAATAAAATTAAAGAAGGAAAAAGTGCAGGGTGCTTTTATTCTTCGAATGGCATTTCAAAACCCCCTGAATGTCCCTCCTGATAAATAAGAAGCAATAAAATTAGCCTCTGTTTGCAATGGCTTCTTTAATAACTTTAGGAAATAGTCTAATGAACCTGGGAACATTTCTGCTTTGAATAAAGCAGCAGAGCCAAATCCCACAACAATCAATTAAAATGCATAGACTTATGTTGATTGTATGGCATTTTCCCATTCTCTGGGCTGGGAAATTACATTAGCTGCATGTACCATACTGACCATCTTATGCCTGTAACATGTCCCTGTAGATGCCCTTAGCTGAAACAGAAATACAAAGCTGAATTGCACCTAAAGACTAGATAGATACTTGATGCTAAACCTCTAGTTACCAAATCAGTGCAGGTAATCCTCAACTTACGACAATAATTGAGTCCAAAATTTATGTTGCTAAATGAGACAGCTGTTAAGTGACTTTTGCCCCATTTTACAAACTTTCTACTTTCTCATAACATGCTTGTTAAGTGAATCTGGCCTCCCCACCAACTTTGCCTGTGAGAAGGTCACAAAAGGGGACCACGTGACTACCCGTGATACTGCAACGGTCATAAAGCCTTGGTGGAGCAGTGGGCTAATGCCTCCTTAAGTAACACCAGCGGCCTGCAATTAGTGCAGGTTCGAGTCCCACCAGGCTGAAGGTTGACTCAGCCTTCCATCCTTCCGAGGTAGGTAAAATGAAGACCCAGTGTTCTGTACCAGCCTACTACCGGCCCTGCAGAAAAGGCAGGGACAACCCCTTTACAAAACGGCAAGAGGCTGGAACTAAGCCTGCCAAATTTATTAACATAAAACAGAGCAAACAGAGCAAACACGAACCATGAAACAGGAGCTATTCAAACGGTTGCCTTCAGTAAACCAGCCCTCCCACACATTCCCCTTTTAAACAGTTCAGGGCGTGGCTTCTCTCTGCCTCCTTCCGAGGTGCCCCATTGCCTTCCTCTGTTTACTCCTGATTGACTGCCTCCTGCGTCGGGCGTCCTTGAACAGGGCCAGCTGTGGGTCATCTTCATCCACGCTGTCAGGCTCACACAGCTGGGTCTGCGTCGTAACCAGATGGGAGGGGCCTGGCTGAGGGCTCTGCGGAGCCTCAGGGCTATCCTCTGGAGGCTCTCCAACACCCCCCTCCTCCTCCTCTGAATCGTCCAACCCAACTGCGGAACCCACAGGCTGACCCTGAATCACAACACCCAGATTGTTGGGGGCAATAAGCTGACTTTGTAAAAATGCTGCTTGGGGGCCCCCGAAAGCCCTAATAAGCAGGCATATACATAGAATGAAGGCTATTGCTAAGCACATTGATTTGTGCTTCTTAGATTATAAGCCACCCTGAGTCTTTGGAGAAGGGTGGGATATAAATGGGATTAAAAAAATATATGAGTCAGTTGCCAAGTGTCTGAACTTTGATCACATGACCTTGGGGATGCTGCAATGGTCCGTAAGTATGAAAAATGGTTATAAGTAACTTTTTTCCAGTGTCGTTGTAACTTTGAACGGTCTCTAAATGAGCTGTTTAAATCGAGGACTACCTGTATTTGACTGTCCTATAACTTGAACTCCTAACGAGGTACAAGACACTAATTTGAAAGCTAATAACTTTCCCAACAAACAAGCGCCTGTTGCAGATGCCAAATTTACTTTTCTCTTACAACTAGTAACTTTCCCAAATAGTAAAGATTTTTTTTTAAAAAAAAATAAAGCAAACTTTCAGGTTACTGCACATGATTTTAAAACTGTGCAAAAAAAAATTGGTGCAATTAAGTAGAAAACATAGCACAAAGTAGTATCTTCTAAACAGGGGATGCTGGTCACTTAGAAACAATATTCTTAATAGAAAAGCTTAGTTAACATTTTGGTTGTTATGCCTCTTCGTTATTTTCTGGGATGACTTGACATTTTACTTGTCATTTAGGTTCTAAAATCAGAATGTTAAAACTTAGGAAAAATATAGAACAGCAGATGGCAGGGAATATTTCACTGTTTCTCTGTGACTGTCTCAGAATGCGAATGCTTTCATGTGGAGGCAGAAAAAAGAGGGAGGGAGAAACTAAATCTCATTTCTAAATGCTCCGCAATATTCAATGTATTTATTTATTTATTTTATTTATTTATTTTATTACATTTATATACCGCCCTTTCCCGGAGGACTCAGGGCGGTTTACAGGGAATTAAAAACCAAAAATACAAAAGTTAAAACCAGTTTAAAAAAGATTAAATTTATCCCTGTACAAATAAAACCCCAATTAAAATAAATTAATCCTCAGCCTGGGCCAGAGAGCTTGAAGAGCCAGGTCTTCAGGCCCCGGCGGAATGAACGGAGGTCGGGGGCAGTCCTAAGCTCCACTGGCAGCTGGTTCCAGAGGGCAGGCGCCCCCACTGAGAAGGCCCTCCCCCTGGGTGTTACCCGCCGGCAATCTCTTACCGGTGGGACCCTGAGAAGACCCTCCCTGTGGGAGCGCTCTGGACGAAGGGAACTTGATGCTGGCAGCAGGTGTTCCCTCAAATACCCCGGACCCAAGCCATGTAGGGCGTTATAGGTAATGTAAGTTCTTGAGATACTTTATACAGATAGTCCTTGAATTACAACAGTTCATTTGGTGACTGTTCAAAGTTACAACGGCACTGAAAGTGATTTATGACCATTTTTCACACGTCCGTTGCAAGCATCCCCATGGTCATGTGACCAAAATTTAGATGCTCGGCAACTGGTTCATATTTATGACAACTGCAGTGTCCCGGGGTCACGTGATCCCGTTTTGCAACCTTCTGACAAGCAAAGTCAATGGGGAAGCCAAATTCACTTAGCAGCCATGTTTCCAACTTAATAACTGCAGCTACTCACTTAACAACTATAGCAAGAAAGTTTGTAAAATGGGGCAAAACTCACTTAACAAGTGTCTCACTTAGCAACAGAAATTTTGGGCTCAGTTGTGGTTGTAAGTTGAGGACTACCTGCATATCCTTTTCACTTACCCGTATCAATTGCACATCTGAGTATTTATCTCCATGAACTGACCTACGCAGATGAAACATTGCAGATAACTATACTTTATCATCTGCTCTTGGACAGTTGGATACATTTATTTTGCATATAGTGTAAATACTTTATAAAATACAAAGTAGATGCACACTTGTATTTTTTCGTAGCCCTCAGCCAAATATGATGTACTACTGTCAACAGAAAATGTTTTTTTTTATGAAAGAGTTTTACAAAAACAAAATTTTACAATATATCCCCAAATCCCTCCCACCCCAAACCCCCCCCACTTCCCCCCCACTTCCCAGAGCTAAATACAGGATTATAGTTACAATAATCATATTCTAAATAAAAATTATGCATAATATACAATTAACCAAATTCATAATGCGCTTTAACTCTCTTTTAACATAACTACAAACAACGTACCAATAACAATATCCCACTAAAATCTACTCATAAGCTAAATGGAACTTTTTAGTCCCATGTCAACAGAAAATGTTGAAACAAAATCCAAGAACTTTACTGGCATTACAAAGGGGTGGTCAGACTTCCTAAATGGCAGATGTATTATAAAGCTGATGGAATAAAACATCAGTATTATTTTGTGCAGTTGCACAAAAAACCATTTGTTCTGCTTTTTATTAACAAAAGAAAATGTACTATCACCTGTTCTGAAAACTGTTCTTAAGAGGTAATGGTTTTGAAAGAGCTGTAAGTTATGTATATGCATAGCTATTTACAATAATGTTACTTAAAGCAGCCAAAAAAAAGAGCATCTTTAACAGATCGTCAAGCAACTTCACAGAGAACAATAATAGAAAGAAAACACCGTTATAATATACAGGCTATTTCTGAATGTGGTTTTATTTCCAAACCATTGTCATGATGAACAGATCCCATATATACAAAAAGTGAAATAATCTACATCCCAGCGAAAATCAGCCCAATACAGAAACTAGACAACGAGATCAAGAGAACTCTCAGTGACCTCACAAGAAAGGCCAAATTACCAAAGAGGAACAGTGGCAGATGAGAAGCTGTGGACCCATCTTCCCACGCTTCTATGGATGCCCCTAAATACACAAGCTTGACATATCCCTCTGTCCAACTGTATCATTACCAGGGAGCAATATCTACACCATCGTGAAAGAATTAACAAAAAGCTTGAGTACCTCACAAGGAGAAGCACACACTTCAGCAATTCCCCACTACAGTGCCTTCAGACAAGCAAAGATGTGACAATAGATGAGGATGGAATCCTGGTCTGATTTGATGTCACAGCCCTTTTCACATCCATAGACCTGGAATTAGCCAAAGAATTTATGATGACATTGCTCCACAGGAGACCCGATTTAACTGAATACAAGGAAATTGAAACATGCAGGATCAACCACTCCCTAACCACATACTTTCAATTTGATGGACAAACTTATCGACAAATCAAAGGTACACCTTTGGGTTTCAGGACTCATAGCAGAGCTTGCAATGCAACATCTGGAAGCAAAGGCATCCCACAAATATAACTCAAAACATGGATCAGATATATAGACAACATCTTCACCATAATATAAAAGGACCAATTAGACAACACCGACAAAGCCATCAACAACATCTTCAAAGGAATCCAATTCACCAGGGAATAAGAAAACAACCCACTATCCTTCCTAGATATCCTGATCAGCAGAGACTACGGTGGCAAACTAGAAACACAAGCGTACCGAAAAACCACTCACACCAATCAAATGCTCTATTACCAAAGTATAACCCAACCTCTTATACAAGAGAAGCTATATAAAATTCTATTTAGATAAATACAAGCACACTGCAGAAACAGCAGAAAAAAAGGAAACAGATCATTTATAAAACATCTTCCAACAAAACGGATATCCATGCAACTTCATCGTAAGCGCCTGGTTACTTAAACCTATATAGCACAACCAACTCAAATAATAAAATGCCATACATCTCAGAAACTATCAACAGATTATAATAAACACATGGAATCAATCATCCAAAACATCCTAAGTAAAACAAAAGACCCACAGCTCCCGAAGGAAAAACAGGCATCGTCTATAACAGAGGTCCCCAACCTTTTGGACACCAGGGACCGGTTATGTGGAGAGAGGTTTTTCCGTGGACCGGAGGGGGCATGGTTTTGTGTGCTGCCTGCATCCTGTGGATGGGGCTTTACTTGCTTCTGCGGACCAGTTGCTGGCATGCCGCAGCCCAGTACTGGTCCATGGACCAGGGGTTGGGGACCCCAGACCTATAACATATAGTGTAAAAGACTGCAGCAGCCACTACGTAGGACAAACAGGCAAAAGACTAGCAGAACGCATCCATTAACATCAACTAGCAATCGGAAGACTTGATGAAAACTCTTTTAATTTCACAAACTAGTCCTCAGTCTAGATAAGATTGAGTCAAAGTCAGTTCTTACTTATCCAGATCCACTAGAAGGAAAAAAAAAGAATTTAAAATTAAAAATGAGAATATATCTAGGTTTTTTGGAAATAATACGGTAAGCTTTCTTTTTGGCATTCCCATTGCATATGCTATAGTTGGGTTTGATTACTGGATTATTTGTCCCTATATATTGATAACAATTTTTAATACGCCTGATTCATTTATACAATTAAAAAAAACCTAGAAGCCAGAGGAAAGGAAACCAATTGTGGAAAATATAGGCCAGTTATTTCTAACCAATGTTATTGAATAAAGCAATGCAATTAACAATACTGTCTTTGAGATTTTATCTGCTTTGCTGTTATCAGTTCTTGGGTACTGCTCACTACCTAAGATGACTTAATTATCCTATTGCTGAAACTCATTAAATTCCTTAATTAAAGGTTCAAAAAATTCTCAGGCCAATTAAACAAGAACTAATGAGCATCCTGTTGTACTGCATTATTTTCTAACTCAGATATAGTTTTATGATGATAGATTTAAGCTGAAGAGAAGAGAATATTTAACCTATTTCATAAATAAAAACCCAGTTCTCCAAGTTGAAAATGCACACAGGTCATTTGATATTACACAATATTTGTACCTATGTGCACTGCAAAAATTGTGAGAAGAGGCAAACCTCTGGCAGATCACAATATGTGTGGTCAGCTGAATTTGGTTTTGTGTACATAAGTTCCATCCTCCTAAAACAATTCATTTTAGTGCAGCCTCTTTTTTTCCTGACAGTCAAACAAATATTTTTGAACTGTTCACAAGCAGGATATGGAGACATATTCTTTTCTGGATGTTTTTATCCTGCAACGGGTAACTGGATACGTACATGCTAGCTCCAATCTAGAGCCAGCTGATGAAGGTAAATTTAGTGAAATCAATGACATGCAGTAGATTTAGTTTTTTTTCTGTATTCTCTACAGCTACGAAGTATATGATGTATAGATAAAGGCAGAATTATCTATTGGATGGAATCCGTGCATGCACAAAACGGACTGGGACATGGCTGTTTCAGTTACACACTCAGCTCAGCTGCATCACACTCAGCTGTTTGAAGATCCCTCAAACCTATAATCATATCTTTAAAATACTGAATAGGAAACATGGAGAGTTAGTCATTGGTGGTGCAATATCATTACAATTACTTACAATTACTGTAATTGCAATGGTATTAAAACACTAAAATACGATACCTTTTGGAATAAGGCATCACTCTTTTCCCTTCACAGTTTTTTTGTTAAATAGACAAAATTGTACTGTTAGTACGTTCACCTCAACTGCAATACAGAAAATCCTTGACTCACATCAGTTCATTTACTGACCGTTCAACGTTACAATGCCATTGAAAAAAGGGACTTGTGACCGTTTTCACACTTACAACCTTTGTACCATCGCCCATGGTCACATGATAAAAATTCAGATACTTGGCAAGTGGTTCATACTTAGGACGGTCGCAGTATCCTGGGGTCATGTGATCGGCTTTTGCAAGCTTCTGACAAGCAAAGTCAATGGGGAATCCAGATTCTCTTAACAACCATGTTACTAACTTACTAACAAATGCAATAATTCACTTAGCACCTCTGGCAAGAATAGTCGTAAAATGGAGTAAACCCCCTTAACGAATGTTTCACTTAGCAACCTTAATTTCTGGGCTCAGTTGTGGTTATAACTCAAGGAGTACCTGTATTTAGATACCACGCTCCTGGCTGGCCTACATACTGGGACTGAAATCATTCTGGAAACCAGGTTAACAAATCATGACTATCAATTTGCACATTTACCTAGTCCAAATCCCTAAAAAAAAATTGGACATATTCAAAACACAATTCCAATGCATCCTTTGAACGTATCGCATTTGAAGAGACTTGTGCCTCTATGTCAGACATGTCAAACACAAGGCCCGGGGGCCAGATCCGGCCGGCAAAGTGGTTTCATGTGGCCCACGAAGCCATCCTGGAAACAGTGAGGGAACGGCCCCCGCTGCCTTGGCCCTGGCCCAGAGACCCTCAGATCTGTCCCACTCCTGCCCAGGCCCCCATCGGCACCCTTGATGCGAACGATGTAGAGCTGGCCACGCCCACCCAGTAGGCCATACGCACTCTAGCCACGCCCACCCAGTAGGCCACACCCACCCAGCCCCTTGAGGGCAACCGCAATGCTGATGCGGCCCTCAATGAAATTGAGTTTGACACCCCTGCTCTATGTATATATGCCTGCATGTGAAATACATAAAACACCTGCCTTTTTCCCCCCTTTGCCCTAGAGATATTTCACCCTGCCCAAATTGTTGCCCTCTAGTTTTACTGAAGCCTGGAAGGTGATGGAAACTGTAATCAAACCTGTCTCAAAGGCTTCAGTTTGTGAAAAGGTACTTTAGTCCTGAGAGTTAATCATCCTGAAGTTATATCCCTTCCTGTTATTAATTTAACTGTCTCCCTGTGCTAGGTTAACCATGCATCTTTTCTGCATTACCTATGCCTGGCTGGGCACAGTTCCTCTTTATCAAGGAACAATGTGATCAGACTCTTTTTTCTGCTTCCAATCTCTCTCTGTATGTCAAGAAGGGCAACATTTTGACATTTTGCTAAGGTCTGAAAAGGTCTATAACCAGACTGGATCTGCCAGTAGCTTCAGATGTCAGACTGAGATAAACAAGCTTCAAATCAAGCGCTAGCTTATATTTCTCCTTCACGATTTCTGTGCAGAAAAACATGGGACTTGAACAGATCTTTTTATCACCAATTTCAAATTCAGCTGCTCCATAACGTTTAAATCCTAACAGCTTTTTCATTTGCTTGTACAATTATTTTATATAGCATGATTCAGTTTGCCATAGTAATATATACCGTTGACTCCTGTTTCACATCTGTTAGTTCATTGTGCATCAAATAATCTTAAATTGAAATTAATGTTAAATGATACAGCAATGCTAGACTAAATGATATAATGTATATCATTCTAAAGCCATTTCCACAAAAACATCCACATAAGACTCTTACTTATTTTTCCTTCTCTCTCTTTAATTCATTGTATCGTCTGAAACTGATCAAAGGCCCTATATCTATTTAGTAGCAGCTATAATCCCAGGGTTCCCAAATTACAAATCTTCTGTTTCAGGGCAATGACCAGCCATTTAAGAATTATCACCAGATTTAGCAAAGATTCCTTCTGAACAAAGTTTAACTCCGTTCGTGTTTCTGTTTACCTTCAGCCTGTTTTGTCCCAGCTAAATCCAAGTGGTCTCCAAACACCAGCTCATTACTTTCCCATAGTCTAGAGTGGAAGCTAAGTTGTGAAGAGCTAAATAGTGACTTCTTACCAGGCCTCACTTCATTGTATTTATCATTGTTGATCTTTATTTTTTAATGTTTTATTGCTATTATTGTAATTTCTTTGATGGTTGTCAGCTGTTCACAGTTATTGAGAGTTGAGTGGCATTTGAGTTTAAATAATAATAAGATCTGAAACCCGAAATTGACACATTAGAGCAGAGGTCCCCAACCCCCAGTCTGTGGACCGGTAGCGGGCCACGGCATGCCAGCAACCAGTCCGCACACACAAGCAAAGCTCCATCTATGGGATGTAGGCGGCATACAAAACCACACACCCTCCGGTCTGCAGAAAAACCTCTCTCCATGAAACTGGTCCCTGGTGCCCAAAAGATTGGGGACCTCTGCATTAAAGCATAAACCGGCTGTGGAAGTCCCAGTGGTTATCAGGAGATTGCACAGTACAGTGGTATCTCAGTACTCATCATTAATTGCGGATGAGTACCAAAAATGATAAGTACCAAGCAAATTTTTCCCATAAGGGATAGTAGTGAGTCACAAGGCAGCCGACACTGACAAATTCTAGCTTTTGCATTGAGTACCAAAAATGATGAATACTGGAATAAAATTTTCACATCAAAATGCGTTGAGTACCAAATTTGATGAGTTTCAAAGCAGTTGAGTACCAACATACCAGTCTACTTAAAAAATATCTATCCATCTATCAATCGCAAAAGGCCACACTGCTTGGATCCACACATGCACTATTCTGATGCATTATGACATCCTATGTTCTTGGAGGAACTCAATGCGTTGGAAGGACAACAGCAGCTAAAGAACAGGCAGCTGAGACTTCATATTGTTGTGAAAAGATTACAAACAGGAACAGATGCTAAATCTAAATATGTGGCTGACTGTGCAATGAACCAGAATAATAAGAACAACAGGCACCTTGGGTACAGTCAGTGCTTTTTATGTAAAAGAAAAAGGTGCCGGAACTCACACATGTCATACAACCCGCCTTGCCTACCCTACAAGGTTCCATCCAAAAAAGGTGCCGGAACTCCGTTCTGAGCGTTCTATGAGAAAAAAAGCCCTGGGCACAGTATAGTAATAAACACCTCTTAGGTTCAATCCCAAAACAACTGGAGCACCACTTGAATACTACCATCAGACAAGAACATCCCCTATTGCAGGTTCCTGGGTAGGACTTGATAAATGGCTAAAAATGCCAAATCCAATCTAAACATCTGGCTGACTATACAACGAATCATAATACTAAGGACTGTCGGCTGAACAACCAGGTCTAGCAACTGCAGGACTACTAGAAGAAAAGTTGCTTACCTGTCACAAATTATACTGAAAACAAAGAAATTATGGTTTGCTATAAGCAAATCGTAGGAACGCGGTGGCTCAGTGGGTTAGGATGCTGAGCTTGTCGATCAGAAGGTCGGCAGTTTGGCGGGTCGAATCCCGAGTGCCGCGTAGCAGAGTGAGCGGCTCTTACTCGTCCCAGCTTCTGCCAACCTAGCAGTTCGAAAGCACGTAAAAATGCAAGTAGAAAAATAGGGACCACTACGGTGGGAAGGTAACAGCGTTCCGTGCGCCTTTGGCGTCTAGTCATGCTGGCCACATGACCACGGAGACGTCCTCGGACAAGCGCTGGCTCTTCGGCTTTGAAACGGAGATGAGCACTGGCCCCTAGAGTCGGAAATGACTAGAACGCATGTGCGGGGGAACCTTTACCTTTACCTTTATAAGCAAATCAAACACAGTAAGAAAAATGACATCCAGAAACAGAAATAGCAGAACGGAAGCTAAAGGTTCAGTGTTGATTTATAATACCACACAAAGTATTCACAGAAATAAAAATGGAAGAACGGCAAAGGTGTATCCAGGACAAAGAATCAAAAGCCTTCCCAACGTAGCTCAGACAGTAGATATAAACAGGGGAAATTGGTAATAGAGGAAACTAGCATAGCTAGTGATCTGTTTTCATTCCCAAACCAGGCACCCTCTCCTCTATCTTGTTTTGCAATTAAACGACTTCTCTGCAAAGTTCTCTAACTGCAAAACAAGAGGAACAGAAATGAAGAAAAACTGATCATTGAGAATGGCACAAAAACAACACAGTAAGATTGCTTACATTGAAGCTTGTAACAGAAAGAAAGATATCAACACTGTAATATCAAAGATAAACACCAACTCACTTCAAGAAACAAACTAACTGTACAGCTATAGTTAAAATCAGGGCTTTTTTTCTCATTGAACGCTCAGAACGGAGTTCCGGCACCTTTTTTAGATGGAACCTTGTAGGGTAGGCAAGGTGGGTCGTATAACATGTGAGTTCCGGCACCTTTATCTTTTACAAAAAAAGCACTGGTTAAAATAGATGATCTTTGATGCAAATATGAAAAAAAACCCAAACCAAACATCACTAAAATGGAAAATAAAATCAGCATATCGCGATCAAATTCAAGGAAGCTAGAAGGGATGAGAGAAGAGGAGATGAAGAACAAGAAGACAAAAGAATACCCTGATGTTAGTTTGGATTTTAATGTTTGATGTTGAAATTTAACAACGATAATTATAAACAAACAAAAAAGAAATATCTAGAGACAAGGAAGATCAAGTAAGCATTAGAAATAATAAAGCAGCAAATAACAGTCATAACCAAGAAAATCGGCAGATATGAAGCTCAAATTCCACACTTTAGGTAGAATTTTCATTTTAAGAAATAAGAAATGTTTCTATCAATCAATCCATCAACAGAAAAACTGCAATGAATCAGCCAACAACGGGTGAAGAAGAAATAGTGCAGTTCTGCACATAGCTGTGGGATGACCCGAAGAAGTACAACAAAAGTGCAGCTTGTATAAATAAGGTGGACAAGGGGAAAAAAACCCCAGAAGCTGAAATGAAAGAACTTGTAAAAACATCAGAAATGGTGGAGAAAAGGACAGGAAAGATCAAGAATTGGTTAGCACCAGGTAAAGATGAACTGCATGCGGTTTTTTGGTTGAAATATCTATTTGCTGTGCACCCACTTATTGCCAAACAGTGTAACAACATACTGCAAGGAGGTGAAACTGACATCTGGCAAAACGTACCTGATAATGAAGATTCATAAAAAGGCCAGCACCAGGCAACTCAACAACTTTCAAACTACTAACTGGTGATGCAGTCCAACAGCACCTAGTTAAAAACAAGCTCTTTCCATCTGAGCAGAAAGAAAACCACTCCAACAGCCAAGGATGAAAACATCAACTCCTAATTGACACGATGATTCTGGAAAACCGCAAGAGAGCTAAGACCCAATTGAATGTAGCATGGATTGATTACAAGGAGGCATTTGAGTCCCTGCCAGATCATTGAATAATCAAGTATCCAGCAATAACGGCAGTCAGTGAAAACATCAGAAGCTTTGTGCAAAGATCGATGGCACAATGGAAGACATAGTTGAACGTCAATGGTGATAGACTGGGAGAGGTTAATATCAAGAGAACAATCTTTCAAAGAGACTCACTTTCATCATTACTGTTTGTCATTGCACTGATTCCTCTGTCAACAATATTGAACAAGTCAGGCCATGGCTATCAAACATAACATCTGGCAGGCTATCCTGTTTCCTTTACATGGCCGATCTGAAGCTGTATGAAAAAAACAACCCATCTAAAATGTAATTGCAGCTTAACACTGTCCGAATATGTAGGTAAGATATTAGACTGGACAAATGTGTCATATTTTAATATCAACAAGGAAAAAATAGTGAAAATTGAAGGAATCAAGAAGCCTTATGGAAATAACATCAAGAGTCTGAATGAAGATTATCACTACAAATACCTGGGCAACCTTCAGCCTGACAATATCAAAAACATTCAAGTCAAGAAGAAAATGAATAGTGAATACATTAAGATCTTCACTTAGTGGAGGAAATACTATCAAGGCAATTAACACCTGGACAATTCCAATTGTACACAGCTGGAATAGTGGACTGACCTCAAGCAAAAGTAGAAGCTATTGATAGGAAAACCAGAAAAGTAATGACAATAAATCATGTTGACAAACTCAGTTTATCAGGGAACATAGTTATGTATTGAACATTGCAAAATGCATAAGAAAAAAGGCATTTGAAAAATATCTGAAGGACAGTGAAAAAGATGCAGTGAATACCAGATACTGAATACCAGAGAGATCAAACTGGACTATAAGAAAGACCAAATGAAGAGCAGAAAAGAGACATGGCAAGATGAGGACGGGAGCTCACCCCATCATGCAGCACTTGGGTCTCGAACCTGGGCTGTCAGCTGACAGCATCTTAACCACTGAGTCATCACAATGCCCTAACATATTATAAAGCAATACATTAATTTCAATTCAATTCATTTCCACAATATTTTGGGATCTCACACTAATTCCAAAGGCATTCTCAGAAAATAAAAGTGCTAGACTTATTTATTTAATTAAATTTCAACACTGCCCATCTCACTTAAGTAAAACTGAGTATCCAGGGTAGTGGGCCCATAAAAATAATAATTAGGATGAAAAATAATAGGGCTGTGTGAAACTTCCATTCAAAGATTCAGTGGCAAATTGTATCAACATGCCACTGAATGAATCAAAACATCGAATCAGAATTCTAATCGCAAATTTAAATAAAGTTGACTTGTTCATAGAAAATTCAAAACATATTGCAAATTGAAATAGGATTTTGTTATATTTACATACCTGCCAAGAGACATCCTGGAAGGGTAGAATAAGTAGTTAGTTGAAACTTATTAGTGTCGTTGAATGTCTGGCCACGTTTATATAGAAACCATTTTGCGAGACTGGTTTCATAATGGTTTCCATAATGTGTTCTCAAAATTTCAAATGTGTCTACCCACTTAAAAAAAGATAAGAACCAGCCTTCTGCCCTATAGTTTGTTTATTCATTCATTCATTCATTCATTCATTCATTCATTCATTCATCCATTCATCCATTCATTCAATTTGTATACCACCCTATTCCCGAAGGACTCAGGGTGGTTTACAGGGCAAAATTTAAAAACAAAACAGTATAAAATTAAGTTAAAATTAAATTAAATTAAATATGGCGCCAAGAATTAAAATCCCAATTTAAAATCATTAAAACCCCTCAGTCCAGGCCTGATAGCTCAAAGAGCCAGGTTTTTATGTCCCGGCGAAACGAACGAAGGTCAGGGGCAGTCCGGAGTTCCATTGGCAATTGGTTCCATAGGGCAGGCGTGCCCACAGAGAACGCCCTCCCCCTGGGGATCACCAGCCGACAATCCTTGACCGGCGGTACCCTGAGGAGGCCCTACCTGTGGGAACGCACAGGACGATGGGAAATTGACGCTGGCAGCAGGTGCTCCCTCAGATAATCTGGGCCCATGCCATTTAGGGCTTTATAGGTCACCACCAGCACCATGAATCTCACCCAGAGGGCAACTGGAAGCCAATGCAGCTCGCGGAGAAGAGGTGTTACATGGGAGTAACGGGAAACTCCCATCACAACTCGCACAGCTGCATTCTGCACCAGCTGAAGCCTCCGTGTGGTCCTCAAGGGCAGCCCCATGTAAAGAGCATTGCAGTAGTCTAGCCGGGAGGTCACGAGCGCATGGGTTATGTTAGAACTTCAAGTTATGGAATTCCAACTGAAGCTTCAGGAAGCTAAGTTGGGGCATTTCTTTGCTTAGATGTATCTTAGAAGGATGAACTTCAGAAGGAATAGAATGGCTTACAATTTTGGTTGGAAATAAAGCTAAAGGATAGAACAGAGAACAAAGACTCAGGATTTATTTTTTTTTATCTACCTGCTGCCCAAATCATAAAACACTTGAAGTTTCCATTTCTTTTTATAGTTCAGTGCATCATTGGAAAAACAACTACAACCACCACAGCAGCAATAAAATCGTATTTCTTGAGTAATACAGGTTTATTTTCTATACTAAAACAAGATGCAATAAAGACAGCTTAAAAAGTATGCCTAGCCATTTTTAAATTTGGTTTTCCTTCTCCAACTCCTCAGGGAAATAAAGGCAGCTAAATTTCTTAGATCATTCTTAACTTAAACATACATGCTACATGTACTAAAGGACAACATTTCCACTTTCCAAGCTGCATTTCTTGAATGCAAAAGAGCAAAGTTCCCTGTCACAAACCAGGGTTGCCACGACCGATAAGAGCATTTTCATAAGAACTGCTATTTTGTGATCTGGTTTAAGACTACAGTAGGTGATGGTTGCATACAACATTATACATATCGCAATGGTTTGTTAGTTTTTAGCTTAGCATGTTCTATAACAGACATGTCAAACACAAGGCCCGGGGGCCGGATCCAGCCCGTGAAGTGGTTTCATGTGGCCCATAAAGCCATCCTGGAAACAGTGAGGGAACGGCCCCCACTGCCTTGGCCCTGGCCCAGAGACCCTCCTTCTGCCAGAGACCCTCAGATCTGTCCCACTCCTGCCCAGGCCCCCATAGGCACCCTTGATGCCAACGATGTAGAGTTGGCCACGCCCACCCAGTAGGCCATACGCACTCTAGCCACGCCGCACCCAGTAGGCCACACCCACCCTGGCCATACCCACCCGGCCCCCTGAGGGCAACCGCAAAGCTGATGCGGCCCTCCATGAAATTGAGTTTGACACCCCTGTTCTATAAGCCCAGCATTTGAATTACACGGTTTATTCACATTGGGTGCAGTGGAGATACAACCATATAACAATTACAATATATTCAATACGTTATGGTTAAATAAGCAATAGTTTGCTTTAATATGTGAACCCCAGTCATTTATACAGGTAGTCCTTGACTTATTCAGTTCCATTTAGCGACTGTTCAAAGTTACAATGGTACTTAAAAAAAGTGACATGAACATTTTTCACACTTACAACCGCTGCAGCACTGCCCATGGTCACGTAATCAAAATTCAGATGCTTGGCAACTAACTCGTATTTATGACGGGTACAATGCCCGAGGGTCACGCAATCCCCTTTTGCGACCTTCTGACAAGAAAAGTCAATGGGGAAGCCAGATTCACCTAACAACCGTGTTCCTAACTTAACAACTGTAGTGATTCATTTAATAATTGTGGGAATAAATGTTGTAAAATGGTGGCAAAACTCACTTAACAAATGTTTCGCTTAGCCACAGTAATTTTTGGGCTCAATTATGGTCATCGGTTGAGGACTACCTGTATAGTTGCTCTTCAAACTACCAAATTCACTAGTCTACCTATGAAGTGTTATCAATAGCCTAGCTATAAAGTTATTATTGTTATTGAAACTTAATATGTTTTTTTTTCTAGAGAAGAGAGCTATAGCTTCTCAGGTTTTAATTTCTGTGAACAACAACTTTTTGAAAGAATTGTCCACGGCAGTCAGATACAGCTGTGAAGGGGGAATGTGTAAAAGAAAAAAAAAAAGTACAGTGGAAATATCCTTTGCAGGAACAAATGATATAGCAGTGCTTGAGAAGGCCCTAAATAAATTTCATTCTACGAGGATACTCCACACATTCACCAATTTACTCTTTGAATCTCTCCCTTTATTTTTCTCCACATGTATCAAGTACATATTCTATCTTCTTTGTCTCTGGTCACCCAGAGACAATATAAGATATAAAATAGATTAGCATCATCACCAAATGGATTTGTAACTGGCTGAAAACCAGGGTAGTCCTTAATCAGGGGTCTTCAAACTTGGCCCTTTTATGACTTGTGGACTTCAACTCCCAGAATTCTTCAGCCAGGCATGCTGGCTGAAGAATTCTAGGAGTTGAAGTCCACAAGTCATAAAAGGGCCAAGTCTGAAGACCCCTGCCCTTAATGGTACTACATCTACATGGAGGGAAGTAAGCAGTGGGGTACCACAAAGTTCCGTCTTAGGCCCAGTACTTTTCAATATCTTCATAAATGACTTAGATGAGGGAATAGAAGGGGAACTCATCAAATTTGCAGATGACACTAAGCTGGCAGGAATAGCCAACATCCTAGATGATAGGCTCAAGATCCAGATGGATCTCGGCAGACTTGAACATTGGGCCCTATCTAACAAAATGAAATTCAACGAAGAGAAAAGTAAAGTCTTACACTTAGGCAAGAAAAACTAAAAGTACATGTAAAGAGGAGGTGAAACCTGGTTTAATAGCAGTAACTGTGAGAGGGATCTTGGGAGTCCTAGTGGACAATGAAATATGAGCTAGCAGTGTGCTCCAGGCACCAAAAAAGCCAAAGCAATCCTAACTTGCATTAACAGAGGTATTAAATCAAGATCACGAGGTACTGCTCTATAAAGCCTTAGTAAGGCCACACATAAGAATACTGCATCCAGTTTTGCTCACCACACTATAAAACAGGGGTCTTCAAACTTGGCCCTTTTATGACTTGTGGACTTCAACTCCCAGAATTCCTCAGCCAGCGTGTCTGGCTGAGGAATTCTGGGAGTTGAAGTCCACAAGTCATAAAAGGGCCAAGTTTGAAGACCCCTGCTATAAAAAGATGCTGAGACTCTAGAAAAAGTGCAGAGAAAGCAACTAAGATGATTAGGGGCCTGCAGGCTAAAACATATGGAGAAAGGTTACAAGAACTGGGCATGGCTAGTCTAGTGAAGAGAAGCCTAGGAGTGACATTATAGCAGTGTTCCAATATTTGAGGGCTGTCATGAAGAAGAGGGGGGACAAACTATTTTCCAAAGTACCCAAAGGCCAGACAAGGAACAATGAATGGAAACCGATCAAGGAGAGATTCAACCTAGAAATAAGGAGGAAGTTCCTGACACTGAGAACAATCAACCAATGGAACAGCTTGCCTTCAGAGCTTGTGGGAGTTCCATCACTGGAAACTTTCAAGAGACTGGACAGCCAGTTGTCAGAAATGGTATAGAGTTGCCTGCTTGAGCAGGGGGGTGGACTATATGACCTACAAGGTCCCTTCCAACTCTGTTATTCTAAGTTAACCCACCGGTCAGCAACCAACAGATGATTTGAATGACTCTTATGAGGTATAATCATTTTTTTATATATCAGGTAAAGGTAAAGTTTCCCCCGCACATGCGTGCTAGTCGTTTCCAACTCTAGGGGGCGGTGCTCATCTCCGTTTCAAAGCCGAAGAGGCAGCGCTTGTCCGAGGACGTCTCCGTGGTCATGTGGCCGGCATGACTAGACACCAAAGGTGCACAGAACGCTGTTACCTTCCCACTGTAGTGGTCCCTATTTTTCTACTTGCATTTTGTACGTGCTTTCGAACTGCTACTTTGGCAGAAGCTGGGACAAGTAACAGGCTCTCACTCTGTTACGCAGCACTTGGGATTCGACCCGCCAAACTGCCGACCTTCTGATCGACAAGCTCAGCGTCCTAACCCACTGAGCCACCGCGTCCCTTTTGTAGTAAATAGTGTGTAGTAAATATACATACAAGGCCAACTTTTTGAGTCAATAAATGTTCACTTTATGAACATACCCTCTATGTAGTCTTAATATTCCACATATACTATAACTCTGGCTTTCAATAGTGTTGCTTCTCACCAAGCTAAATGTTTAGGCCACGGGTCTACAGATTTATGGCTGAAGAATTGTCTTGGGCCACATATAAAATATATAATATAGTTAATGTACATAAATCACATATAAAAATTTACAATCTTGTGGGGTTGCATTACTAGCTGTCCAGGGGCGCATGTGGACTGTATGTCACAGGTTAGACAGTCCTGGTTTAAGGGCTTCTGAACAGAACAGCTATAGAAGCTGAAAGTACTTCGCCTATCAAACAACACAGATTTCTCTATTAATTCTAACAATCCAGTTTCAGAATTTACATGTCAGTTTGCACAAGTTATGTGCCAGCTTGACCTTCATTATCACCTTTAACAGTTGGTCTGGCCAAACTGAAACTTTCTAAGTAAGACAATGGGCACGTTAAACATTAAAAACAAGAGGATAATTAAAAAATCCCAATGGGATATCATTTCAATTTTCTTAGATACTACATTCCTGACCTTAGAGTTGCTCTGGGTAGACAAATTTCAGAGTCCAATTAAAGTGCAAGGCTGTAAAATGTGAACTCATTAACAAATCTGATTATGCCTGTCAGGGCTCAAAAAAGAATGATGAGTAATTCTTACAGTACATTATGAAAAAGAACAAGGATGTGCAGTTTCCCACTAGGTGGGTTGCATATTGTGTTAATAGGAATAATAATTTGATTAATTTAAAGAGACATGGATTCTCTCTCCAACTCCAGTGTGTTTCTTTCCCTGAGTGTGGTAGGGAGTTAACTGTATTATTTTCACATCATTTTGGTTTTGTTACCACTTTATTTAATATTTATATTTTATATTCCTGCATCTTCTAAATAGGAAAAATAGCTCCACCACAGCTTTCTCCTAATGAATATGGTGACCTTAATAGAATCACTAACAATTGTGAACTCTGAATATATATCTTATTATCAATGCAAAGTTGATTGCATTTTCTTTTCACATTCCACAAATTTATGAGCAATCCTAATTTCTAAAAAAAAAAAAGTAAATATGTGATGAACTGGATAAACTAACCGTAAAATATAGAGCTGAATTCCTTCTCTTTCATTTACAAATTATAATATAGTAATTGCCAGAAAATCTAAATTCATTAATCTGAGCAACAGTGATTGGTTTCTGATTTTTCTATTAGTCAAGAACCTGAAGCTCTTAATATCAGAGATTCTGGGTTTATGTACTGATTCTGCTTGAGGTATCCTTAGTTCCTTTAATACATTCAGAGTTCACAGCTCTCTGGCTGTACAAAACCCAAATCCTTTTTTCCACAGTGCTAACATTAAAAGTAGTAGCTGTTCACCGCTGATTATTTTACTTTAATATCTCATTAATGGAGTTTGTGCACATACCCCTGACACATACCTGCAACTATAGTAAGACCACTAACTGTTCTCAGCACGTGATCGTACATTTCTTAAGTTCTGTATCAGCATATTGGTTTGCTAAAAAAGTAAGAAGATTCATGCTGGATCAAATCATCATTCTGTTTCCACAGTGCCCAACCAGATGTCTAGATGAGTCTTGTAACCAGGACACGAGTGAAATAACAAATTCCCAATGGTATTTCTTAGCAACTTCACATTTAAATGGATGCTGTTTCTACCCCTGCCTAAGAGATCCTAATTAACAATCGCTGATAACCTGATCTTTCATGAACTGACCTATAGTGAGATATGAAAAGAGATTTAATATGCGCAGCCTACCCTGTTACAGACTATATACAGGTAGAATGAAATGCAATATCTATTGAGATGGTATTCACATAGTGTACAAATATTGCTTTAAATTCCAGATGATTTGCGTAAATGTTGCCTCACTTACTCAGTGCCATTGTGCTACTAAAGACAACTTCCACACCCATAGTAATAAAGATTCATTGCTATCATCTCTAAAAGAACATGTTATCTTTTAAAATATTTTCTCTGCTCTACTTTTTCAACATTCCAGTTGCTGAACTTTCTACAGTAGTGTTCAAAAATGAGTTTCTACAGTAGTGTTCAAAAATGACCTTACCGTGTTTTCCGGCGTATAAGACGACTGGGCGTATAAGACGACCCCCGACTTTTGAGAAGATTTTCAAGATTTTTCGTCTTATACGCCAGAAAATACGGGTACATGCCAGTTGCCAAGTGTCCGACACAAGCCCGATTCACCCCCGTCTGATGCAGATGACGCAAAGCTGCCCTTTTGAAGCCCAAAGGGGCTTTTCCTTCCACCCACCCTTTGGAATACACGCAAGAGCTGCGTTCACATGTCCCCGCCTTTCGGCAGCCTGCACAGCTGAGCGCGATCCGGCTTTGAGAGCGTATTTGCAGACGGAGGAGCCGCCACATCTGGAGCCAAGCCCCGGCCAGGAGGTGGTCGGCCAGGCAGGCCCGGAAGACGCACTGGAGAGCCGGGCTTGGGGCAGCCATGCCGAGGCCGGCTGGCGAGGGCCGCTGCGTGGTCTGCGGGCAAGAGGGGCGCCAGGCCACCAAGTACCACTGTCCAGGCTGCCAGGAGATAGTGGGTAGCAGGGCGTGCTCTGCTTATGCTCAGATGCTGCAAGGGGGAGGGGCTTCCTGTCGCTCTTGGGGTCTGGCGTTTGCAAGGGGGAGGGGCTTAGAGGCTTTTGGGGGTGGGAAGGGAGGGTCACGTTGGAGGGGGGACTGGACTAAGGAGGCTTGAAGTTGCTTTGCAAGAACGGGGGCACTCGATTGATTTATGTACTATTTTCCAGCGTATAAGACGACTGTGCGTATAAGATAACCCCCAACTTTTGAGAAGATTTTCATGGGTTAAAAAGTCGTCTTATATGCCGGAAAATATGGTAGTCAGAATTTCATAATTTTTTTGAAAATGATAGCAAAATTCTCGAAAGACAACACACACTGTCAGATTCTCTCCCCAACATGGATACCTTTTTAGCTTCCAATACTATGGATTTTTTTATTACTAAGTTTGCAATGCAAACGAGGTCACAAACACTATTGATTTAGTTTATAAAATCATAAGGTGATTTTTTTTTATTTTGGCATACTGCAGGGATTCCCAATCCCCAGTCCATGGACTGGCACTTGTCTGTGGCATGCCACAAACTGGGCCGTGTTAGCGAAGCTCCATCTGCATGATGCAGGCAACACACAAAACCACGCCCCCTCCGATCCGTGGAAAACCCTTTCTCCATGGAACCAGTCCCTGGTGCCCAAAAGGTTGGGAACCTCTGGCTTAGTAAATTATATAAACCTTATGATAGTGGCCTCAATATATTGTGTGAAACCAAGCCATTATGGTTTATATAATAAACCATGGAATTAACTATGGTTTTGCATCATTTGATAATCAAATCTAAGGGCATTGGCCTAGTGCAGATGATGGTATATTAACTGATTCCAACATAACTCAATGCTAGCCACATGGGCACTTAACACTACACATGGCAGTTAGTTGGAAGAAGTTATATCATGAAAGAAAAAAAACGTTTTTAATAACTACTTCAATTTCTTATTTTGGATAAAATTGGGAACATGTTTGTTCAGATATTAAACCACAATTCCATATTAATGGTAATCAAAATTTGCTTTAATTAACAATTTTCATTCTTTTCAATCAACAAGTGATATCATGAAAGTTTATACAATGTGCAGACTCTATAGCATTTTTAAGGCTCTTATACCTTTATAAATTTCTGTATTTTGTATAAATAAAATAAATAATCATTTAACAGTCAGCCACTTTCGCTGGCAGAGTTTGAGCTTGCATTTAAATGAATTAATTTTTAATAGAAGGGACGCGGTGGCTCAGTGGGTTAGGACGCTGAGCTTGTCGATCAGAAGGTCAGCAGTTTGGCGGGTCGAATCCCGAGTGCCGCATAGCAGAGTGAGTGCCTGTTACTTGTCCCAGCTTCTGCCAACCTAGCAGTTCGAAAGCACGTAAAAAATGCAAGTAGAAAAATAGGGACCACTACGGTGGGAAGGTAACAGCGTTCCGTGCGCCTTTGGCGTCTAGTCATGCCGGCCACATGACCACGGAGATGTCCTCAGACAAGCGCTGGCTCTTCAGCTTTGAGACGGAGTTGAGCACCGGCCCCTAGAGTTGGAAACGACTAGCACAGATGTGCAGGGGAACCTTTACCTAATTTTTAATAGAAATAAAGAGACTATTTCTCATGTCATGTTCAAAATTGGAAGCCATTTTTCTATCCATGTTTCTTTTAATATGAATTGTTTAAATGCAAGCTCAAGTTCTGCCATTGGAAGTCACTGATGCTTAAATGTTTTTCATATCAGACTCAGGCCATGTAGCAAAATGGAAAAATTTCCACTTGTTTTAATCTACTTTGTTAAAGACTTCTAGTTTAAAGTGAATATTGAAGAATGAAAATTACAGCTGAGACTTGTTCAGTCACCATGTCCCTGCATAGAATTTAATGTATCAGCCACTCTCTTCCCACAAGTCCCTCTGATATAATTAAAAAACCAGTCCCCAGGAGGAATGTACTACATTCATGGGATATTTTTATGTACACGCTAAGATTTCCATTTCAACTAGAAATTTGATAATGCTGCAGGTACAACATTATATCGCAGGTACACTGCAGCCAAGGACAAGTAAATGTTTTCTAATAATATAGCTTGAGTTAAAAAGAGGAAGGATGTTTCACCTCTGCTCCTTGTACTGAATTCTACAGGAGAAAACATAGTTTGGAAGGGCTATACTAGAATTTGCGGGTTTAGCTATTTGTTTTTCCTAAGGATCTGTAAACTGAAAAACTTAAAAAAAGCAAAAAATAATTTGTGTGAAAATATGCCTTGTAGAAAGCACTTATACCTATGACAGTTTCAAATACTGCTACTAATATTAAAAGAATACTTTAAGTCACAATTTTGTTTGCAAGTTGGATAGACAGATAAACTATTAAATAAATACTAAGCACTAAAGTTCCATTTAAAATTTGTCACAAATGATAGTTTGTAATTGAATTGACTGATGTACTGTTTTATAATCAGGTCTTCTTTAACTACTAATTGCAAATTTTAAAAATTCAGTGATTAAGCAAAGGAATATAAGTTATGTTTTAATTTCATACCCCTAATCTTTCTGATGCACCAAACCCAATAATTAAAGTGATAAATTCCAGATTGATTTTAGATTAAATTTAAGATTTATAGGTTATTCCCTAGCCATCTGTTTCATGATTGAATTTTTCTTAATGAAACAAGAGAACTAAAGTGCAGAAAAATAACTTTCTTTAAAGGTTACACCTACTCATATAAATCCAGATTTTAACTGAAACACAACATATGGCATACTAATATTTCATCTGTCTGCATGAATTGGGAGGAGGGAAGGAAGTTGAAAAGCTGTGCTAAACCAATTGTCAGCTTATTGTGGATGATTACAGAGAAGATCCATGTACTGTATTTTCTGAACCATCCAGAATAATTTCTGGAAAGTTGAATATTTAGAGAGATTTGTTGATTTTCAGAGTCTTACAAACTTAAGTCTTATCCAGATACTTTGAACCAGAATTCTACTAGCCCAAACTAACTTGTCTACTGCAATAGTTTCTTTTAAATCAGTCTGCTCTTTGCAGAATATTAGTCAATTTAATAATATGGAAGCTTTCCATAGGAAAAGCAAGAACATTGATTTTTTTTAAAAAAAATAGTAACTTTTCTGCGGAGCACATCTGAATTTAGAGCAACCAAGCAGAAAGTGAGAACAGATAATGTAGGAAGCTTGTAGTGAATAGCTTAAACGATCTGTTCGTTTGCTGTAATTAATAAACAAATATGCCCTTCTTACGTACAGTATGCCGTGCCTTATCTTGTTCAATTTATAACTTTCCATGAAAAAATATTTTGCACGTATTATTCTAGAGCCAGTTTGGTCTAGTGGCTAAAGCACAAGGCTAGAAACCAGGACACTGAGAGTTCTAGCCACCTTAGGCATGAAAGCCTAAGGCAGGGGTAGGCAACCTTGGCTCTTTTATGAGTCATGGACTTCAACTCCCAGAATTCCTGAGTCAAGCCATCCTGAGGAGAAAGGGAAAGGTTTTCAAGCTGAGCCATATTGGCTCAGGAATTCTGGGAGTTGAAGTCCACAAGTCATAAAAGGTTGTCTACCCTTGGCCTAAGGTGACCTTGGGCCAGTCAGCCTCTCTCAGCTCACCTCACAGGTTGTTGTTGTGGGGAAAATAGGGGAAGGAAAGTGTATTGGATGTTTGTCACCTTGAGCTATTTTGTAAAAAAGGCGGGATAAAAATAAGATAAAATAAATTCTACACTTTGTCATGTACAAACCTTGGTTTCTTCAATAAATTAAACTTAAAAGAAGAAATCTTTCTCCTGGGCCCTAAAGTAACTGCAGCACGAGAAAAGGTTCACCACATGATTTTGTTTTACTTAAAGAGAATAAAATTTGGTGCCTTCAGCCTGGTTGCTGTACTTGCAGACCTCGGAATCATTAGGAATGATAGGTAAGCTTGGACATACTTCAAACCTCCCCTCAATGGCGTGCTATCCATCAACCTTAGAAAAGGGCGAGTTATGCAGATATGATCCACCAACCCATTTCATTGGCAGTCATGCGTGTGTTCATTGCACACAGAACTCTTAACTACAGGAGGTCCTCGACTTACAACTGTTCATTTAGTGACCATTCAAAGGTACAGTGGTGGCTTATGACTGCTTTTCGCACTTACGACTGTTGCAGCATCCCCATGATCACGTGATCCAAAATTTGATGCTTGGCAACTTTTACAAAACTTCTGACAAGCAAAGTCAATGGGGAAGCCAGATTCACTTAACAACCGAGCTACTAACAACTGCAATGGCTCACTTAGCAACTGTGGCAAGAAAAGTTGTAAAATGAGGCAAATGTCACTTAACAAATGTCTCTCTTAACAACATAAAATTTGGGCTCAACTGTGGTCATAAGTCAAGGACTACCTGAATACAAAATGGAAATCTACTGCCTTTATAATTTTATCTTCTCTACATGACTCATTTTTTTAAAAAAAACCCAGTACATAGTAACATAAAGTTTAATATATAGATATTAAATATCAAAATATCTCACCAGTAGAAAAAAAAGAAGCAACAAGATTAATTATTACGAAAAAAAAGGTAACGTAATTTATATTGAGCAATAATAGCCTGTTATTGGTTCCCACAAAGGCCAGACTTTAGCTCTACTAAATTAAAAGATTTAACCGATGTGAAAACAAACAATGGCTTAATTAAAATACTGATTTTATTTCAAATGAATATATTGAACGCAAAGGAGTTGTCTATTTAAATAAAACTTTATTTAACTATAGAGGTTTTTTGCATTAAAAAAATAAACATTTGGATAACATCACCGTATCATTGGAGACTTTCTGGCATACCATACCTGAACATCACTGGCTTTCATTCTCGTTTCCTCTTTTCCAACAAAGATGTCATCAATGTCTACAAGTACGTATCTATCCAGGGACAACGTGAGTCTCTTTCCAGTCAAAAATGAGACAGCATCTATAAAGATGAGCTTGTGCAGCCAGAAGTTCAAATTGTTACCAAAAAGAACACGCTGAATTCCATCATGAAGACCCACGTCGTGAATAACTGTTGCATGTCGAACATTTTTAACAATGGGTGGAGGGAGGTTTTCAGGTGCTCTTAGTTTTGCAAATACAACAGGTTGGTAAGCTGAATGATTTATATGGAAAACTGTCCAGTCACTTCCAGGCAAAGGCCCTTTATCGAGCTTGGATGCTTTTGTTAGATGGAGCAGAGGAGAATGGGGATTAACGCAACCATCTTTTACACCTACATTGCTGTGGATTTGGAAAGGAACCCCTTTTAAGTGAAAAGTCTGCAAAGTGTTATCGCTGCTTTTTTGAAACCCAATTATTCCGACACTGAATTCCCCACAGTATTTATCTAGAAGGCCCCGATTCCAGGAATCCATATTTACATATTTAGAAATATTTTCATATATTATTAGAAGATACTTGCCTTTATTTCTATCTATCAGTACAGGGACATCACCTTTCCCAGAAGCAATCTCTATGTGATACTGGAACCTGCTGGATTCTAGTACCATGACTATATCCTGACCAAGTACAGAGTACTGACTTTCCACAAACACAAGCACAACGGGGTCAGTCCTTAATGGTTCACTGGCCTTAATCATCTTCCATGGAGAGAGCAGCATTGGAAGATCCCCACATTCAACATCTGAAGAAATTTCAGAAACTTCGTTTTCTTGCTTGTAGCCATTGTATAAATAATAGGCTGAAATAACAATGCTCACCATACAAAATGTAGCTAATAGTATTACTGTCCGTTGAAAATGTCTGTGAAGTTTCACAATAAAAGTCATGTTGTAAGCCAGACCCTAGATGCTTTCCAGTTGTGAGGGCATTGAGATTTTTATAAAGACTTTCAGAATTTACTCCAGTGCAGTTTTAGCAGTTTATGTCACCATTGCAGCATGTATCTCTGTCTTCAGTACAATTCAGGGTCAATAAATTCTGGAAAGGAAAAAGAGAGGGTTAAGTGATTTCCCCCCTACTTTTAACCAATTCATCACAATAATCTCAAAATTTCCCTAATATAACCATGGAATTAAATCTGAAGCGAGAACTGAATTACAACGGTCTTCTTCCCAAAATTGTTGCATGAAACAGTTTTCTCCAAGCTGATTCTTCCCAGATGTATTGGATCAGTTCCCATTATCTGCAGTCTATATGGCACTTATCAAATACAACTTCATCTTCATTTGATGCAAGTAATTAACAAAACTTTTTATTCCAAACCAAATACCATTACCGTACTTACTATTTGGTGTATAAGTTATATTTTGGCACAATATTTTATTTAATAATTTAAATTCTGAAATTTATTATCACCAATATAATAAAAAATAGATAAAACCATTCATATTTATATATTTAAAGTAACTATTAAAGCATTACAACAAAATATTTTTTTTAAAAAAACAATAAATTAAAATCTTCTTCCACAGCAGGTATAACTTAGTGCAGGGGTGTCAAACTCAATTTCATTGAGGGCCGCATCAGCATTGCGGTTGCCCTCAGGGGGCCGAGTGGGTAGGGCCAGGGTGGGTGTGGTCTACTGGGTGGGCGTGGCTAGAGTGCGTATGGCCTACTGGGTGGGCGTGGCCAGCTCTACATCGTTGGCATCAAGGGTGCCTATGGGGGCCTGGGCAGGAGTGGGACAGATCTGGGGGTCTCTGGCAAAACGAGGGTCTCTGGGCTAGGGCCAAGGCAGTGGGGGCCGTTCCCTCACTGTTTCCAGGATGGCTTCATGGGCCACATGAAACCACTTTGCGGGCCGGATCCGGCCCCCGGGCCTTGTGTTTGACATGTCTGACTTAGTGGGATCCTACGGCCTCTGAGACAGTGATCCAAGAAACAAGATTGGTGACTTAATTTTTTTAATCAGAAGGAGCCTTCTTGGAAAGAAAAGAAGACAAAAGTTCAGATGATTTTCTAATCCTGAACTTTAGGCTTCCTAAAAATATTCACCTGATACCTGGCAAAATATCAACAAAGATAAGACAGCCAGAATTCAGAGTTCATTGCACCCAGAAAGGTGGTTTCTCTCATTCTCCCATCAAATTTACCCTTGATAGTGATAGATAATGTATTTTAAAATCCAGAGATTTTTATTTATTTATTTTTATTTTAATTCCATTTATATCCCGCCCTTCTCCGAAGACTCAGGGAGGCTTACAAGCTTAGCAGTAGCCTTCATTCTATGTATATGCCTGCTTATTAAGGCTTTCACACACACACCCAAGCGGCATTATTACAAAGTCAGCTTAATTGCCCCCAACAATCAGGGTCCTCATTTTACCTACCTCGGAAGGATGGAAGGCTGAGTCAACCTTGAGCCTGGTGGGATGCGAACCTGCACTAATTGCAGGCAGCTGGTGTTACTTAAGGAGGCATTAGCCCACTGCTCCACCAAGCACTCTGGGAGAATATACAGGATCAAGATTTTTTTATAGATTCCCCTCCCCTCCCAGTGTCCAATCAGACAGGGATGGCATGCTTCCAGATTTCAACCATCAAACAATACCAGTTTCCAGGTTCCAAGAATGTGACTTTACATTTCATATGATGGCTCTATGGAACAGCTTTTCCCCAATATTCAGAGAGCCCCAACAATGCTGGATGTGGACCATCCCTTAGGCCAGTGATGGCGAACCTTTTAGAGACCAAGTGCCCAAACTGCAACCCAAAACCCACTTATGTATCGTCGGGTGCCAGGTGGGCATGGCCCATTGGGTGGGCGTGGCGGCTGTATTAACGGCAGACTGGGTGGGACTAAAAAGTTCAATCAATTCCAACTTTGTGAGATCTTTTTTTCCCCGTGAGTTGAAATTGATTGACTGA